>NW_006442103.1:18991348-19022479 GCF_000325575.1 Pteropus alecto
AACCGTGGGATGCGGGCCCCTGCAGGAGGGCCGGGCCCAGGCTGGGTCCCTCCGCGGAATCGCTCGTGCCCTTTGCGCGCCACGCTTTGCGGGGCAAAACGTAACGGAGCCCCCCAACGCCCCCGACCCAGCCCAGGCCCGAGATTCTCAGAGGCGTCCCCCAATCTTGTGCGTTCGACCCCGGATGGAACGGGGCTCCGTTTATTTACCCATTGTGAGGGTGGTCGGGCGAGGAGTGGGGATTGGAGGGAGAATTTTCCTGATTCTAAAATCCTTAAATGGGGGGATAAGGGGGCACTCCTCCCCCCCGTTGTCGTCTAGAGTTCAGATTTTTCATCCATAAACCAGAAGTCAGAGGACAGTTAACTGCCCATTCATTGCACCCTGGGTCGGCGTGGGGGTGCTGGAAGGGCTGGGCGGTCAGTCGGGCCAGCGAGCCCACAGAGCTGCTCAGTCCTGCCTCCTCCCGAAAGCGTTCAGGAGCCTCGCGTTTGAAGTAGCCGAGTCAGGCAGGGAGGGGCGGGGAGTCCTTCCGCCGCGCTTAGGAGGGGCTGCATTGCAGGGGGAGACTGAGCCGACCGACTCAGTCACCGAAGAGGGAGAGGGAGCGAGGAGACAAAGCCGGCGAAGCCCCCACAGCGGTCCTTCTCTCCATCCAGAGCAGGCGCCGGAGCCCTGCGGTCCGCCCTCCGTCTTTGGAACACGCTAGTAATCCGTTGATAACAGGTAAACTAAACTGAGGGAAGGGGCAGGGGCCGCAAAGGTAGAAGAGCAGCCGCTTCTGGTTAGGTCGAAGACCCCAGATGAAGATGGGGTTGGGGACAGTTCACGCGCAGAGAGGGCGCCGCTGTGAACAACGAACGGGTAGTTATTTGTTCACCGTTTTGCATCCCTTCGCTCAGGCCTCCATCCATGCCTTCTAATCCTGTACACAGACATTAATTATTAACCACTTACTTGTAGTTATTTCTCAGTATTTAGCACCTTATTTCAAGCATCTATTTGCCTATAATTTATTGTCCGATGTATTTATCTTCAGTCTAATTATCTGTATCTTCCTTTTCAAGCTGTAATTTGTTCTGCCAGGTTTTTTTTGTTGGTTTTTTTTTTTTTTTTGATGAATCTCTAGCCCTACTATATCACCCTAGCTTGTACTTCCCTGTGTTCCCCATTTTTTTTTTTGTAGTGTTCTGAGGTGTCCACCCTCACTCCTAGAGGAGTTTGCGGGGAGGGAGGTGAGATAATATCGAGATGAATCCTCACCTTTCTTTTAACAGTCTCCTCCCCATCTCAAACCTTTCCTCCAAAGAAAGGCAGCTTGAGGTAGGAAGGCGGAGGCCTCTGTGTTAGGGAACTGCCTGATCCCACATTGAAATCAGTATAGCGCATCAGAGCTAGGTATGGGGGCAGATTCTGGAAAAAGAACGCTTATCTGCAGCTCAGTGGAATAGGTTGGGGGGACATGGCTAATAGGAAAATCCAAGCCCAGAATGAGACACTTAGGAGATGCTTGCCAGAGAGCTTCCATTCCATTCCATCACCATCCCTTGTCCTCCTCCCATCGTGGCTGCATGACACAGCAAGGCCTGGCTGGGTAGGCCCTGGATTTCCACTAAGGGGTCTGGACAAAGGGTATTTGGGTGTGTCTCTGTGGCTCAGAGAGAATGCGTCTTTCTAGACTGTATATTTGCTAATCATGTATCTCTAAGACTAGACAGTGACATTTAGAAATTACCTAAGGATAATGGGAAGCATTTATCGAGCATGCATTATGGTACAAGGCACTGTCCAAGCCGTTTAAGTAAATGAGAGATGTAATATAGATGAGGTGTGGGTGGAGAAGATTTGGGGAAGGGAAGAGAAAGCTAGCTGAAAAGAGACCTCTTTCAAAATTTGGGTACTTAAGAATTAAATTCATACTATATTAAATTTTTAAATTTCATAACCATTGTAAAGGGTATTTCAGCTCCAATTTTCTGTGTAGTCAATGTTCTCGATTTGATTTTAAGTGCCATAAATGCTTGTATGTCTTTCTAGAATGTAGGTACTCTCTGTACCTGTCTCTGAGTCATAGCTAGCGATTTTAGGCGTTTTACGTTAACATTTCGTGAAATTTCTCTTAGCTTTTTGAATTGGAAGAGCAGCTCTGCCAGACACCATTTGTCAGTAGCATGACGACTGACAAATGGTTTCGGACAGTTTGGATGCGTTGGCTGGCTGTAAGAAAAGGAGTCAGTTTGTTAAAGAGGTTTTCCCTTTCTCAGATTCTAGCTCACTCTCCACTGCCTTTTGATTTTCACCATTCAGATCAGAATCGCAGGAACAATCAACACCTAACCCACTGGAGATCTGTTCTCCAAGAACTAAGAATTTTGCAGGTTTTGAGAATATTGGTGTAGGATTATATTAAGCTGTAGGCAACTATCTGTGTACAACACATCAAAAAAGGGTCAGGTCAGACTGGGAATCTCGAGACCTGGGTTCTATCCAGACTGGCTAGAAGGGTTCACGGTCACTAGATAATTTCTAAGCTGTCTTCTAGTTTTAAAAGTCTATGATCTTTTTTTCCTCTTATGATTCTAGTTTTTAAAGAGCCTATTTTTTGCCCAGCATTATATACTAATCTCACTCTGGAGTGGACTGGTAAGGGAGGGGATATAGAAGAAGCCAGCTACGTAGGCAAATAACTGGTAATATTATTTAAAAATCCCTGTGGGCAGAAGTCAGTAACGCTGTTGACTCCTCAAGTTTGCTTCTTAGGCTCTATAGTCCTAGACCTAAGGCGGGGTTGGTTGGTTGGTAGATACAGCCATTTTTTATAGCTCTCCGTGCACATGTTTCTGCAAATTACTGTGGAGATGATCGGAGCTGAGTATCATAGGCTGATGACCTCATCTTTCCAACATGCTCCCACCCTGTTCCAGTCCCTGCATCACATTCTTTCTAAGTGGCTTCTCTGCTGAGTAATGTTCAGTTCCCAGAGCTTATTTTGGAGCTTGAACTCCAGAAGAAAAGGAGCAACTCAGAATTCACTTTTAACATCCTCGTCTACCCACTCACCACTCAGAAAGCTGCTATACTCACACATAGATGTGTTCTTGATTAAGGTTTCCTCTTTCTGCCTTAGTAGAGACATTTCGCATTTATATGGGTTATAGTTTCCATGGGGTAGTGGTGATCATGTCCCCTAACACATTACATGGGGGCATTTTGGAACCTACTAGGTTCCAAAGGCCACTACTTAGGAGTCTCGAATAGCGTGTTGGAGGAAATGCTGAAAAAAAAATACCAGGGTAGATGGAAGTGAGCGAATTTAAGGCAAGCTTGGTGAGAGCCAATAGAGAATACTGAAGGAAGACCTTTTGAAAGGGGGCTCTATTTTTGGAGGCAGTGGAATGTTCTTTCTGCTCCTTTGGGAACATTCCATGTAATCTTTCTTGCCCCTTCCCTTGGCTAGTAAGCAGCAGGGTGGAGGCTGCGGGGAGGTATTACAGTCGTACAACATCAGGGTGTGGATGGGATGAGCAGAAAAGGTAATAGAAGTACTCATTAAAGCATGGGAAAGTATCTAATTCTGTTAAAGTCTAAACTTTACTTTCCTAACCTGGAATTTCCAGTCCATTTGCTGACTTCATCGGGTATACCCTTGCACTGGAATCAGAGAAAAAGAGACCCGTTAAAGCATAGGAAAATTCTTTTAGCACCTGGGTTTTGTTCTGAAGGAGGTAGGCCAGAGAGAAATGGATAGGCTATTAAGACTTATCTGTGGACTAAGAGATTGGAGTGGTAAGGTAGTCATTGTATTAAATAGTGAAGGGAAATTAATCGGCAGCCTTGAATGTCTTTTGTGTGCAATGCTCAGCACTTGTGGAAAAAAGTACAAAATAGATGACTGGTTTTTACCCTTGGGGAAACTCAGTCCCCTGAAGGAGATAAGACTATCCCTATACAAGACAGTAACAGTGCTCTGTAAACTGATAGTCAGGTGAAACTACACGGTGTTGGAGGAGATGCTGGAATAAATAGGGTAGGTGGAGCCGAGTAAATTTCAGAAGTCCTGGAAGAGGTGAGTTTATAGTAGGGTTTAGAAGGCAGGAAGGAAAGTAGGAGAAATCTCATGGAAGCCCCTTCCAGAGATACCATGACCTATTAAACCAAAGGCAGGAAAGTCACGTATTTACGAATATAAGAGGAGTTCAGGGCAAAGATTCCTCTAGAGACTTGAGTGGAGTCTTGACACTTGGGTAATATTTTAAGATGGAGTGGAGAGAGTTAAGCAAGACAGGAATGAGCTAGCAGAGAATGTACTACTACAAAGAATGGGGACAGATTCTGGAAGGCTCTGAAAACCAGATTCATGATAGACTTGAAGCAGTACGCAGTAAATGTCATTCCAAGTTGGTGAGAAGTTAGGAAGTGGTAGAAAATGGTAGTAGAGGAAGGGTTCTTGAAGCTTGTCCTAGGGAACTTGGATTACGTACAGAGGCAAATGGGGATGTAAAGTTTCTAAGTAAGGAAAGGCCATGGGCCTTTGCTGTAGCATGACGACTGACAAATGGTTTCTTTCTAGGAAGTTATGAGGGACCCTGTGAGTAGCCAGTACAGCTCCTTTCTTTTCTGGAGGATGCCCATTCCAGAACTGGATCTGTCGGAGCTGGAAAGCCTGGGTCTGTCAGATACATCCACCTACAAGGTCAAGGACAGCAACGCTGGCAAAATGACCGGGCAAGTGACCGGAAGAGAGGAGAAAAACCCTGAAGGCGATGCCCTCCTTGAGTACAGCACGTTCAACTTCTGGAGAGCTCCCATTGCCAGCATCCAGTCCTTCGAACTGGACTTGCTCTAAACCCAAGACTTCTCTCTCCCACCACCTTGCCCTCATTGTCTTCCCTTTCGAGACCCTTCCTTTCCACCCTTTTCCCCTATTAATCTTGCTCTCTCCCCTCTATTGTGTTGAGGTGGTGCTGATGAATCTGCCAGAGGTGTGGTGTTATTTATTCATATATTTATTTATTTATTTATTTATTTTATTTAATTTAATCAGTTCTCAAAAGCCCTTGAGCCACAAAGTGAACAGTTCAAGCAATGAAGTGCTGGGTCACTCCGTCCCCCTGCCTCCCACCCCCACATAATTCTAGAAAACAGGCCAGATGGGGGCACCAGAGAGTAGTATGGCAGTACCAAAAGGAAGGACTAATTTTTTACTTCATTTCAATCAGCTTCAGAGGTTGCGCGAACCTTCCTAATTTCCTGCTCCAGGACAGTAAACACAAATGTTTCCTCAAAGGTTGATGAATATTTTGTAAGTTTTAATTTGAGATTATCTGCAATGAGAAAGTAGGATTTCTATAAAAGGCTAGGCTGGTAACTTTTTCGATCCTGCTCCTTCAGTAATACTCTTTTCCTCAGAGAAACTACCTTTTATATAAAGGTATAAAACACGGGAATAATCCATCATGGAACATGCAAACAGGAAAGCACTGAGTCACTTCAGATGTAGCTACGCGCTCTCAAAAGAGTTTCTTCTTCAAGCCTACTCACTTGACAACTTTGCTTCTGGCTGTGGGTTAAAAACTGTAGCTGAGGAAAATCACTCTTTCATATCTTAACATGCAGTCTTGCTGACTCATGATAATCTGTAAGGTTTTGATTCCGTTTCTAAAAGACATAGGGTTTGGTCCTTAGTATTTTCGACTTGCTGTCCTGCACTTGCGATGTATAATATTGATCAGCGGGCCTCAGGCACAGTTCTTCAGCTACCCTGAGACCGTGGAATGAACAATCACGTTCTGACCCTACACCGTGCCCACTCCGTCCATGATTGTCGCTGCTGATTTGTGCTGCCATTTATTCATTTCTTTAATAAAGATATTCAATCCCAGGACTGCATTCTAGTTTTTTCTCTCTTCACAGGAAAGCAATATAGATCTCAAAAATTATTAGACTTGTTTTCACATGCAGCTTTTATGTCTTTATCTTTCTAATATTCTGCTTGAGGAAGAATACTTTCAGTAGCCTTTATACATTAAAATGATGAACTTCAGGTTGAACAGGTAGGTAACAAAAAGGGTGAAATCATGTTAAAATTATTTAGGGAGAAAGCTGCAACCAAACGCTCTTCTGCTTGCTCACTACCATATTTTGAGGTAGTAATTCTAGGGACCAGTGGCACGAAATCTGCTCTTCCTTATCTCAGCCTAGGTGCCTGAGAAAATAAACGAATTTACCCAAATATGTTATCTACTTCTTTTAAAATTCGCCTCATTAAAAAAATAGAAAACCATTTGGACTAATTTACAAGCAGTTGTGGGGTGCCTCCTATATGAAAGGTACTGAGCCAGACAGCCTAAGAGGATATAAACAGGAATGAGACGAGATTTTGACAAACTCAAAAAAGGAATCTGCTGTACATTAACGATGCCATGAACGAAATCTAGATTAAGTTCAGAAAAGGGAGAAACACAAATCTTCCTCGTAGGTTTTGAAAAGCCCACTGTGGACGACAAAAGCCAAAATCTAACAAAGAATGGAGCAGTGATGTGTCCTTACTGTTTTTACTTATATTGGAAGGGTTTCTCTCCCGACTTCTTGCTGTCCTTAGTCAAGGCTATTGGTGGGTGGAGATGGGGATCAACGGTTCGGTAAAAAAAAAAAAAAATGCCTACATAGGTTTGCAAACTCATGCTCCACGCACTCCTGGGCCCCCCCAAAAGAAATGCTCCCGTCATTTGTTTCACGGCTGGCGCTGACAGCTTGGCTCTGGGGCCCTTACGTTCAGGCTGGAACTGGAACTGTGTCCGTCGGGCACGAGAGTTCAATTCTTGCGCAAAGCCAGAGACGTCCCAAACAGCTCCGCCCGAAGCTGAGACAGGGAGACGAGCTGTTCCCATCGATCCTAACGCCGGCCCGCCAAAAAGCGACCAAGAGGAAGCAGAACCGATGCAGAGTCCAATTTCTCTCCAGCGGTTCGCCTGGTTCTTGGCGCCAAAACCAACCACCGGGCCGTCCCCGGCCGGATCTACACGACACGTCAGCCACGTAACCGACAACCCTCCGCCTCGCTAAGTAGTCCGGCCTAGGATGTCTGGATACACGCTTTTTCACCGCAAAAGGCGTTCGGCGAAAAGCCAGCGAGCCTCGGGGGTGCATCCCCCCTCTGTTCGAATGGAAACGTGGGTCCTCTGATCATTTTCTCTTCACAGATCCCTCCGCCAGTCATGATATTCGCTGAGACTCCACTTCCGGGTCCGCCATTTTGTTGCCTCCATTTCTCCACGAGGGGGGGGTAAAGGCCCCCAAAATATGCATATATGAAAAGGCCAAAAAGTAACCGTCACTGACAGGGAGTCTTAACTAGAGAAGGAAACGGGACCAAACTGGCGGGCTCGGTCAAAGCGCAGCCGGCAGCGTCCCGGACGAGGAGGTGAGGGGGAAGAAGAGATGCGTGGACTCTGGGGGGCGTCAGGGCTGGCAGGGAGAGTGTTGCGAGGAGCTGCACCGCTGCCCAGCCCAGCCCCGAACTTCTGGGTGCAGACACGGCGGCGCCCCTCCACCAGAGCGGGGGCAGCTGGGGGAGGGGGACGAAGAGGAAGGGGATGCTGCTGGGAGGAAGGGGAGGGGACTGGGAGGAGGTGAGGAAGGGGGTGGGTGTAAGACCTGGGGCTGGGGAGCTGGACCGCAGGAAGCCAAGGCCACAGAGGTGACCACTAGAGGGCAGCGCGGGGCCCGGGCCGGGGGCTGCTCCCTGGGCTCGGACCTTGGCTCCCTGCCCCAAAGTTGACACTTTTTCCTGAAAGACGTTATATTGCTGGGAGGAACTGGAGGATTTGTGATAGAGGAGAAAATGGGGACTCAAAATTCTCTGGCCCCAGTAATGGCCTAAAGATTATTGGTGAGCTCGGTAAAGTGAACAAGAGCATTACGGCCCCGCCTCCAGTTCTTGCACAGTTGTTTGTACAGCTGGCGGCCGAGTGGGGACGTGTGCAAAGGAAAAAGGAAAAAAAAAGGTCAGACCATGGATTCTTCAATTCCAATTCTCCTTCCCGTTAGTTCTGTTTTTGCTCACACGTTAGCTCTGTCTATGCTCACACGTTTCCTAGAGCCAGCAGAGCTTCCCATTCCTCTTCCCCTTCCTCGAAGGTTCTCTCTTCCCCACCACACACCGCCTCCCGCCACACACACACACATCTATGGAAAAGGCCATTCTGTGGCTTACCTTCAACAATTTAACAACGTTTTTGGCCATCTGGGACCATATTTTCAACATACCATTTGACCTACCCAGTCCAGTAGAGGTGCTGGTAAGCATCTATTTTCATCCAGGCTTTGACAACAATGAAAGAACTGCCCCGCCCAAACTCATATCGACAAACGTAATTACTCTCTAATAATAGAGTACTTTGTTGTCAAGAGCTCAGGCACTTCATCCATTATTAAAACACGCTTACAGAAAGTGCTCGTGTGTGTTTGGCAGGGGGTGTGGGTGCTTTGTTATTTTGTTCATCTCCAAAGTCCTAGGAGGCAAGTTAGATCAGATTTTGTTTCTTCACTTTCTGAATAGGGAAAGTGGAGGTACATCCAGTAAGGGAGAATGTTTCCATTTGTTTTTAGTGATTAGGGAGCTCAGAAGTGCCTAGACTGTCTTGTCTTAGGCTACATCTCTTGTCTGGTGGATACCACCAGTGTTGACATAGGATACTGGCAGAATGGCACATAGTCCCCTCAAAATGCTGTAATTTTAAAAAGACATTTTACTTTTACTCAAGATAGATGCTTCAGGTTAACTTAAAAAAAAAAGTGACAGGATGGGGGAGAAAGAGCCTTGAAGAACACTTTTCTAGACCTTTTAATAACAGGTGATGACCATAACACCTTATTTACAGTCTAATCCTAAAGTTTATATCTTTGTATAGTAAGAAACTAAACTTTTCATGACCTAAAGAATTGAATGACAGATTTGGCTCAGTTGCCATTCAGTGGGACTGATACACAGATTCAAATATGATTAAAGAAATGTGATAAAGTTAACGTATATGTAAAAGCAGACTACAATGGAAAAAACTGCTCAGATATATTTTGCAAGAGTTCAGATACTGAAGACAGCAGTTTCAGTGAGATAAAATCAACTTATTTAAAGTATCTTGTTTTCCAGAAGTGCCACTTCCCAGGAATGTGAAGCAAACCAGATTTCTCCTTAAACAGATAACCTTAACCTTCAACTGAAGTTGAACTCTGTGTGTGTGTGTGTGTGTGTGTGTGGTAGAGAATAGAGCTGGAATTTCATTATGAAGATGGTTTAATCGTGCTTTGTGTCAGTATTTCTCAACGTCCTGTATGGGCATTTTTCCGTCTGCGATCAGTTATCGCAGAGATGTTAAGGTGTGATGATAGAACTTTTACATATAGTATAATTGGAGAAAATGTGAAGAAGTCATTTCTGACTATTGAACCACCTAGAACTTTGTTCTTGTTTTTAACTGTTAGTAATAAGATAATTAAATTGAAAGGCAGTTTTGATATTTTAAAAGGAAGATAGCCATGGAGAAAGATGAAGTATCCGTTTTCTGTAAGAATGTTTTGCTATCATTTTTTTCTCTAGGGTTTCATGAGTGATAAAACCTGACACTTAGCTCCCATTATAGAAGTTCACATCATTAAAATTCATCCTCTTCTCCCGAACATACTGTTCAGCGGGGCCCAGACTAGATCCTCGGCTAGATTTATTTTGAACAAACTCTCCTGGTGGTCCCCCTGGATACCCATGTTTGCCTAAAGTGCTCTATGATAGAGATTGGAAAATTAAATAACATAGTGACTGAATGATTTATCTAAACCAATGATTCTCAAATTTTCTGATTGAGGGCTCATTTATATTCTTAAAAATGATTGAAGACTCCAGTGTGTTATGTCTATTGATATTTACTGTTTTAGAAACTAATTTTTAAATGTTCATTAATTAAAATACAATAATATATTCATACATGTTAAGATAAATAATACATTTTTATGAAAAACATATCTTCCAAATTAAAGAAGTAGTGAGAAGAATGGCATTGTTTTAAATTTTTGCAAATCTCTTTAAGTTCTGGCTTAATAGAAGTTATTTTTTCATACCCACTTTTGTATTCAGTCTGTTGCAGTATGTACTTGGAGAAAGGGAGGAAAATTTTAGTGTTTTCAGGTCATTGTGGGTATTCTTTGATATACACAGAAACTCAACAAGTAGTAATTTCCTAAAAGTTAGTTGCAGTGAGGAATCTAAAACTATATTAATGAAATTTTGTACTCTGTTACCTTACAACCCATTGATCTGTCTTCACTTTGAATCTTTTTATTGGTGTATGATTTCATAACACGCATTAGTCATTTGAAAAGTATTGGTTCACCAAATTATGCAGATTATCCAAATGTTAGTACATTTTATTATACACTATAAAAAATTCACATAATTATCAACACAGATTTCATCGGAAAAGTTTGTCGTATGCTCATAGTGGTGGATATAGGTTTCCCAAAACTCTAATTTTTTGCTTGAAAGTTCCAATCATCATTGATAATTGGCAATAAATGCTGTTGATTGTTTTCCTTGAAGCAGAGGCTCACTGTTCTTTTTTGAAAAAATGTCTGCCGGATACCTGTGTCTCATTATCCTTGGTTCGTCTAGTCATCATTTCATGTAGCAGAATATTTCTTCCCGTGGTCGTGTCTAAGGGGTGAGATGCTGTTTTATCGATTCCTTAAGCCAGAAAGGTGATAATGAGCTACACATATTTCCAAAGTATTTTTCTGGACGGTGAAAATGAGGGTACTGTTGTTTAGGGCCTGAACCTTTTCCAAACATCTGATTGTGTTCGATGAGCTAGAAAGGAAGCACCAGGTAGTCACCGCGAGAAGCGTGGTCAAGTACAAGAGGCCTTCCAAAAACATGTGCAGCTTTCCTTGTGTGTGAGTTACAGCTTCCTGAAAACTTTTGTTTCTGTGCATAAAGATGTCTCTGGTGGACTTGGGGAAGAGGTTGCTAGAAGCAGCACGGAAAGGCCAGGATGATGAAGTGAGAACATTGATGGCAAATGGCGCCCCGTTCACCACAGACTGGGTAAGCTCTCTCGATTACTCCCAGCGTGTGTTATTACCAGTCTTTTTCTGAAAGGCTAAACAGACTTTATTGATTTCTCTTCACTCTCTTTCTCCCTCATTCTCCCCACAAGAGTTTAATTTTCTTTGTTTCATCTGAGTATGTGGTTTTCTTTTAGTTTTCTAATTAAAAGAGTCTCCTGTGGCTACATAGGTGGTAATTGTAAAGGTGTTAAATACTTGTGATTTTCCATAATGCTTTTTAGAGTATTTTCTAAAAGTTTAATTCTCCCTGGAGTGTCCTTGGGTTATAGGCTTCTGTAATTAGCTAGAAATTAAACATTTCTCTAAAATGTCCCGGTTAATAAGGAATAGTCTTAGCCATTTCGTTTCCTTTATCACTGTTAACCATTAAAGAGGAGGGTGTAATTTCATGAGCCGAGACAGCCAGCCTGGAGAGCAGAGTTTTGGGAGATCCAGGTCCAGGAGATGATGTGGGCTTGCTTGGCATCACAGATTTTGTAAGCATTGCCTAATTTTAACAATTCAGTGAGTAAGTGTTCTCTCTTCTGGGGCGATTAATTCATAACTTTAGAGGCCGGCAGATTCTTAGCACTTCACAAAAAGGGAGAAAGGAAACCTATGAGATGAGCATTCTATAAATAGACCTGAGAAGAGCATTGTGAATTAAATCCAGATAGGCAGCGAAGCTGAATATATGAAAAGCAAAGAATAAATGAAGTAGGCTTAAAATAAAGAGAAAGGAATGGCTCTCTGCCCAAAGCGGATGCTGATAACTCAGACAGGTTTACGTTGAGATATGTGGCTTATTGATGGTGACACACGTCGCTACCTTTTTATTGCCTCTTCATCAGTGTTTTTGCTTTGCTTTACTGTGGCAACAAACTTCTAGTCTCACTAATTAAATTGGCAGCCACATGCAACTTTCTAGTCCCTGCCCTTTCCTAAGAATTGTTTTGAACTTACCTTCCCTTCACTCTCGACTCAGAATGCTCTTGTCTGTCCTTTTTTTCTCCTTCTTTTAAGCTCTGCTTAAAATCATGTCATTTAGGACTCTTACCTGATAAATCCAGTTGATTTAAACCTGTTATACTTACCACTTACTTAATTCGTGGTATATTTATTTGCCCATTAGTATATTAATTTTTTAATTAAGTCATTTCTTCAGTGCTGACTGCCCAACCAGACTCTCCCTCCAGGGGCAGGAACCATAGAATTCACCTCTTATTCATTTGTTCCTCTCCAGTAACGATTTAGGAGTCTGCACCCAGTTAGCATTCAGTGGGTATTGTTTTCCCACAGCTTGGAACGTCACCCCTCCACCTTGCAGCCCAGTATGGCCATTATTCCACAGCAGAAGTGCTCCTTCGAGCAGGCGTCAGCAGGGATGCCCGAACCAAGGTGGACAGGACCCCCTTGCACATGGCGGCCGCTGATGGACACACGCACATCGTGGAACTTCTCGTTAGGGTAAAGCGAGAATCGTGTTGGGTCTGACACCCACCCCCCCTTTCTTACTTAAATGGGTGGTAGGAAGCTAGGTTGGGAAAGATTACGTTTAGGACAGTTTATAGAATTGAGTTGCATCTTTTTCAAGAGTAGTCGTGGCTATGAGGATTTTGTTTTGTAATCTTTTAAAAGCTAAACAGGCTTTATTGATTTTTCTTTATTCCTTTTCTGCAGGTGTTCTTTGCACTTATGCCTATTTTTTGAGACAATCAGCTCTGTTAATAAATGCAGCAAAAGTCTGTTCCGTTTTTCTCCCATCTGTTATAATTTCCCACTGACGTCCCTAGAAGACCCACATATTGAAGGCATTTTGTCTGTCAGCATTCAGGATCGTTTAGAAATGTTTTTCTCTTTGAGACGTCTTAAACGTGATCTAAATTTGAATATGCGTAATCTGGAAATCCTCCATAGTGGTGGCAGAATTTTGCACCTGTGCTACTGTAACCAATGTCCGTTTGAAAAACTTATTTTTCTGTGACAGAATGGTGCAGATGTGAATGCCAAGGACATGCTGAAGATGACAGCTTTGCACTGGGCCACCGAGCACCACCATCGAGATGTTGTAGAGCTGCTTATCAAATACGGAGCTGACGTCCATGCTTTTAGCAAGTTTGACAAATCTGCCTTTGACATAGCTCTGGAGAAAAACAATGCTGAGATTCTGGTCATCCTTCAGGTCTGGTTCTTTTTGATCCCAAGTCCACTTCAGTTGAAGTTAAGGATTTTTTTGTGGGTGTTGAATCAAAACTGAACTTTCCCTATCTTGTCAAAATAGCACTTCTAATATGCTCAATCTGTGACCCAGTGTAATTAGTATCTTTTTTAAAAATAATATTCTCTAAAGTCCTGAACTATTTATGGTGATCGAATAACAGTATTGGTGGCCAGTACAAAACAGGATTTAGAATGTTTTTTTCTCCGTGAAAATTTCTCTATGTTTTCTGAATGTATGTCAACTGATGTGAGACAATACAGAGCTCCAAAGCCTATGGAGTCATAAGGAAACCATCTCAGAATCAAAAGTTAGCTGTGATGACTTCACCCATGAATTTCTTAAGCCAGCACTTATATATCAGGGAATAACAGGATGCGGAATGCAAAGATTAATAGGCCATGGCCCTGTCCTTGGAGTATTTACAGCATGATGAAGTTTAAACGAAAAATAATGCATTGCAATACTCTGATGATGAACAAATTTCTAGCAGCCGTTAGGGGAGCACAGAGGAGGGAGTGTTAGTGGTGCTTGAGGCAAGCATTAGAGTGGACACAGAAACTGAACTGAGTTTTAAAGGAGAAGTAGGCAGAGAAGTGAGAAAATGATATCCTCGGCGAGCAAAAGAACACATCAAAGACACAGGTGTGAAAGGGCATGGACTGTTCAGGAAAGAGCAGGTAGCTCTGACTAGAGACTGAGCCAGGGAAATGGGGTTTGGGAGTGGCAGGAGCTGAGGCTGGAGAGTTGGGCTGCGTTCTCAATGTAGGGGTGTCGCATGGCATAGTTTGCACTATTTCGTGGGTAATGGGGATCCAGTAGAAGCTTTTAAATAGAGGGTTCATATAGTTGGACTTTTTTTAAGATGATAATTTGGAGTGTCATATGCAGACTGGAGAGAGGAGACTCGACACTAAAGAACCATTGTGACTTCCATGAGGCCAGGCGAGAGCCAGCGATGACTCGAGTGACAGAAGTGATACTGGGAACAGAAGAAGGGGTAGATTCAAGAAGGAATTTAACAGTAACCAGAGAATGGAGAGTTTGTTTCAAGCTGAAGCTCTTAGTCAAGGGGACAGTTATATATGAAAAATAGCCATTTCTGCTGCATTTTCAGTCGTTTGTTTGTTTGTCAGTTTGTTCGTTGGTTCTTACAGTTGCTCCCTCTAGGCTGTCATCCTCTTCAACTTCCAATCCCCTGTCTTCGGGTTCTTTCATCATTGGGGCTTTTTAAACAGTGACCATGTTTGTAGAAAATTGCTTCCGATAGTAAAAAGATAAAATGAAATAAAGATAAGCCTCTTTACACTGAAATTGCACAGACACACCTGAAGCAAAATGCAGCATGTGAAACTAGACTTGAAAATCTGGCCTTCATTTATTTGCCTGTTGTACATTCTCTGAGGAATTCTTCAGTGGCAGAATGAAGCAAGTAGTTGGGAAGAGCTCTGGAGAATATTCTTCTCTGTAGCCTCTCTGTGGGGACCTCCTGCTAGCACATCGACATGCGGATAATCGATCATAGAATATCAGTGCTGGAGATTACTTTTTAGACCGCCTCTCCCCTTTATTTTTCAAAAAAAAAAAAAAAAAACAAGATCCAGAGAGGTTAAGTGAATCATGTAGAAGTTTTTGCAAAGGATACACCTTTCTTTTTCTAAAGTAAAAATAAGCCTAGGAAAGCAACTTTACGTCTCTGTTGCCCTGGCCTAGGGCATGAGGTGGTGAGGCAGGGAGGGGATGATGGAGGGAGGCAGTGATCTTAATGAGAGCTCTGAGCTCCCTGGGGCTCTATATGCCAGAGCCCATTCTGCTTGATAGGGCATTGGGGGTCGGGGGTGCCCCTTCGGTCACCGTGTAACTAAGTTTAATAAGTGTTGCGACTCAGAAATCTCCATCTTGTTTTATAGGAAGCCATGCAGAATCAGGTGAATGCTCATCCCGAAAGAGCCAACCCTGTGACCGTGGCTACCCCGCTTGTCTTCACGTCAGGAGAAGTCGTCAGCCTTGCTAGCCTCGTGTCTTCAGCCAACACCAAAGCAACCTCAGGTAGTACTCCCATAGTATGGCATTCATTTTAGACTTAAAATGAACAGAACCCCAGATTTTCCCATGAGATTAATAGATACCCTGTCTGATACTTACTCCTTTATTAAACTATTTCCCAAATAGGAGATTTATAATAGATTTTAAAGCTAATGCACTTATCCTGTCTGGGGAAAGGATGATCATACATAGGGGTTATATGAGTGCTGACAGTATTAGAAGTAAAATATTTTACAGATTAATATGTTGAAAGATTATGTCTAACCCCAAAATGAAAATATAGGGGTGCTTCAGTATGGTACCACTAAGGAAAATAGTTAAATATCCATAGTCCAAAGCAGTAACAAAGCAGAAACATAAGTGGTTGTTGGAATACTGATGTGAAAGAGGTACGTGTGCTTATTTGACATGCGAGTCTCGATTTGTTTTTGAGAACATATATAACAACAAAATAGCAGAGAAAAGCACTCGATGTTGATCTTTTGAAACCTGTATGTTTTTAACAAAACCGTCAAACTAAAAAGGAGAAAACTCAGTTTGTTTCAAATATTTGTTTACAAATATTTGTTTTACAGCAAAGAAACTTGTGTCCTCTTTAAATAAATTTTCCAGCTGACTCTTGTTTTTTTCCGTTTCTGACTCATTTAAAAACAAGCAACTGTATTCCTAGTTTGTATAATCTCAAAGGAAGATGTTGAACGAGGTGTTATTGAGAGGCAGTGTGATACAATAGAAAGAGCACATACATATATACGTAGAATTGTGCATTCAGAACTGCGTTCAAATACTGATTTATGAGTTGATTAAATGATTGACTGTAGGAAAACTGCTTATTTCTCTAAGCCTTCTTTACTTATCTACAAAATTGAGATATAGTAGTATCCACTTTACGAGTTGTGAGACTTCGAGATGTTTTAGTTCCGTGTCCACTTCATAGCAGAGCTTCAATACCAGCCGCTAGTGTTAAGTGAAAACGAACTTCCCATTAAAGGTTGACTCCGTCATGCCCACAAGGGGGCAGTAGTGACCTTCATTTTATAGGCCATCAACTCTTAAAAATCACTGTGCTTTGCTTTCAGCTGAATGATTCCAAAAATTTAGCTTAAATATACGTGTATATGTAATCAGCACATTCACAGCCTTTTGGATTTGTTGTGGTTCAGGCCACATGGGCTAGAACAAGTGCTTTCATGATCTCAAAGTCTTTAGAGGCCAATAACGTTGCGTGTTCACAAACGCGCAAAAAGACCTAGGGTTGATCTTTAATCTAATTACCGAAATTCTCCAGAATAGTGAAAAGTCAAAGACGTTCAGGACAGAGATTCATAGCCTTAGCTCTTCCCATGGCCTATGTAATGTTTGCCATGTCGCTTTTGGCAAACCTACTCTCCTTTATCTCTTCTGTATGTTGACAACTGCAAATTGAAATTGCTAAACCATCCCATAATAGAGCTCATCTCCCCGGTGTTGTCTTAAGGAAGCAGTTCTTCCTAGCTCTCCTCTTTTAGGGGTTTGGCTTTATCAGTGCAGATAAAAGAAAGGAGAAAAGATGTGCAGCAAATTCAGGTTGTCTTATTCTTAGATTTTCTTTTCCAGAATAGTGGGCGGGCTTCTTGTTTCCCATCATCCAGTAATATTTTTAAGCATTAACTGAAAGTATCCTAGGATTATCACATTGGTGGATATTTTTGATACCAAAATCCAGATTACAAAGTTTGCTTTTCATTTTCCATTTGTGACTAAAGATATGAATCATCATAGTGCTACTAGCAAACTGCGGTGATTTGGGAAGACAGCCTAATTTAAACACTAATCAGGGTAAAACAAAGTTATGAAAATGAATTTCCTGCTTCTGTAGAGTCAAAAGATACGCTCCAAAGTCAAGTATAAACAGCTTTGTGTTGGTTCCTAGAGTACAGGCTCGGAATCTAATGAATTAGGATCTAATCTGGCCTCTGATGTTTACTAGCTGCATGACCTTGGGCAAGTTACTTAGTTTTTCTGGATCTAGTTTTCACTAAGTCATCGAGATTGTCTATACAATCACCTAAATCCTGGTCTGAAGAGTTTATATATATATATAAGCCACATTCTGAATAGGTACCAAGAGTTGTCACTGATAATGCTATTTCCCCTCCAAAAACAACAGTATCCATGCACATTTTACTGTATTTGATGTTGTGCCTTATATTGAGGAGAAAACAATTAACATTATTGAACAATGAAGTACTTTATTTTCCTGGAACTTGCTGAGATAAGTCTGAAGAGGTAATCTGCATAGTCTCTTTTCAGTTTCAACTGTGTCTATAAGAATACTGAACCTGATTTTTCACAAATGTTCTTCATTTTGCTATTGAGGGGAAGGCGGGTGAGTCATTATGTTGGAATCAAAGGGAGAGAGCCCTTAGGTTGGACTCATCATATGCTAAAAGTATATAATGCTTTTGTCATGAAGCAGTTGCTCCCAGCTCTTCTGTTCTCCTTTAGCTGGTGGCCTAGCTGATGTTCGGCCCACTTGGACCTTAATTACAACAGCCTTGCTGTGTGTGTGTGTGTGTGTGTGTGTGTGTGTGTGTGTGTGTGTGTGTGTGTGTGTACACTGTGGTAAAATAATAGCAGCCTTGATTTTTGATCGCTAGTGACTTACTGTACATATCGTCCAACCTCCACAAGGTGATATATATCTAAAAACCGCTTGTTTCTTATTTTTTTCATCGTGAGTTCTCACGTCAGTATTTGGTATGTCTGACTGAGCGATTGGAAGAGCGCACACTCAGCAGGGAGGTTAGGAGCTAGGACGGAGCTGGATCTTGCTGGCAGGAAGCCGCTGGCCAGACCTCGGCTCCTTTCTGGAGGTCAGCGTATCCCACCGTTTCAGACCACGTGGTTCCCTGCATGTTTTATGAGAGTTAGAATAAGTAGGGATAGCATCACGATGTCCACTTCATCCCCGCGCCCACAGTCACCCCCCAAAAGCTTAGGGAGGTTTGCTGCTGCGAGGAGCACCATTGCTCAAGGAATCTACCTTTCAAAGGAAAATCTGAAATTTAAGTTTATGAATGAGTTAGGTTACCTAGATTAATCGTACCAGAAAAGGATTCTTTGCTTTGTGGGAGGATTTATTATAAGGAGTGTTAAATAAGAGTTTCCCTAAATGTTTTACAGATAACTGACTTTTTGATAGAAGAAAGGCTGGGACAAATCTTTAAGTATAGATAGTGGTAAAATTTAAAAATTAAGAGCACATTTATAAAGAAGATAGGCATATGGGTAAGAGTCCAGTGAGGAGACAAAACTACATGGCGAATTGTATAATTTTATTTTATATATGTCTATATAATCTCTAAACTTGTATGTGTAATTGATGAAGAATTACTAGTTAGTAAGAGTGAACTAACTACAAAGAGGTATGGAGAACCCTAAAGAACACAGGACTAGTCGATATAGGGAGCAGCCGCAGCCACTACTTCTATATGACAAAACTTAATCGAATGCTAGCTGACAAGTAGTGATTATAGGATCCAGCTTCGGTATCACAAGGCAAGGCAGGGAAGGGTGGAATTGGAGCACAAAGGCTCCAAAAATTTACAACTGGCACAATAAGTATCTTGGAAATAGGAAAACATTAGTAATTCATTTTATAGACTATTTATGGAAAACTCTTGAGTGATGCTTTGGGTTCATAAAGTTGGGCATACGTGCTGCCAGATCTAATGCACACCCCTCTTGGAACTGAGCTGTGAGAACAGCAGGCAAAATACAAGACGAAAAGGTTACGAACAAAGTTTTTTTAAAAAGCGCATCATGACACAAGTAGATGATTGGTTTTTAGCGCTAATCGATTGTACTACCCTTTGACCTTCAGTATGTGAAATGCCAGGTTGTTCACTGTCTTCACACCAGAGGTCAGTCTGAGCCTTCCTGGCTGTCAGCGATGACTAGAGGTCATGGGCTGAGCAGAGCCCCTGCGGCCCGGCCCCAGCCCGGGAGCGGGCGGCTCTGGGTCTGTCAGCTGCTAACGCTCTGCACTGGCACTGGCGGTGCCGAGAGTGAGCGGCTGGGAGTGTCTGTGGCCCTACACCAAGCGAGCTACTGGAGTCCACTTTAAAAGGAGAACGTCTTAAACCTTAAAAGAGCTTAACGCCGTGCTAATTGGTTCATATTGGTTTGTATTAGAGAGCGAGATTAAGTAAGGACATAAGAATGAAAAGCAGAGGTTTTGATTTACTAAGCCATTTTTAGCTCATCTCAATTTGTTCTCTCCACTCGACCTCATTTGCCTTTTTTACCGAAATAGGTGCCCCCCATGCCTCCTCAGCAGTGCGCCTCTCAAATTCCACCACCTCAGTGCTGGCCACCCTCGCAGCCCTGGCCGAGGCATCAGCCCCCCTCTCTAACTCACACAGAGCCACAGGTAGGTGAGGGAGGTCTGCTGGGCCAATCACTGTTTCTCCTCTTGTTGTTAAATCTCCAGCAGATTGAATTTGCACGAAATATTAAAGAATTACGGTTAATTAAAGATGACTAGGAAGAAGGGATGCAGTGTCCTTGAGCATCAGAAAGAAAAATCACTACGTCATATAATCAGACAGCTGAATAATACCAGAGGATGACTAAGTTACTCCTTTGTATTTTCGCAGTTTCAAGTTTGTCTGCCCTGACTTCAGTTGCTTCAGATTGAAATATTTAGTCTTAATTAGCAGATTTTTTGGAAATACTCTGTGTTGTGTTTTGACTGATGCTATTGTAGAATGATTCAGAGTAGCCGCTTGGATGTCTTGCAATAAAGCATCAAATACATGGGACAGCCACCTCTCCCATTGTCATACCCTGTGGACTTCAGGTTTGCTTGGTTTGTTTTTACTGGAAGTAAAAGTTATTTTGGCATTTCCAATGGAAGTGAGCGGGTATATGGTGAATAGTGAGTACCCTTCTGACACTTAAAACGGAAAGGTTCGAGGTCACTTAGCCAGAGATAGCTATCTACGGAGAAAAGGCTCAGGGCTTCATTCAAGTGGAGCCTAGTAGTTGTACGTAGGGCTAAAGAGTCATCTAGCAATCTTTCTGGAACTCTCTGGCAGTCTCCATCATAAATAAAGGCAGGTTCTGATTTCTTTCTACCATTGACATTTGGGTGGTGAGAACATCCCTCCAAGCCCGTTTTTCTGACTGGGTGCAGTCATAAAGATCTCTGCTCAGACGTGGAGGGTGAGCGGCGTGGCAGAGGGGAGCAGTATGTCCAACTCGTGCTTGTTATTCTTTTGATTTGCTCTTTGATCTTGGATAAATCGGTTCTTCAGGTCTCGGTTTCCACGTTTCTGGCATATTGGTTAGAGTAAATTATCTGTCGAGGTCCTTTCAGCTGTGACACTTAACCAGTTCCTTGTTTCTGAGTGTGAATGCTCCGCTTCCATTGAACCACGTGAACGTGTGTCATGTGGACAGTCCCCACCCCACTATTGCGGAGTTCTGCTTGTGACTCTTCAGAAAGAGGAGTTTATAGTGGTAGGAACCGTATCTCCTGCTGGTTACTGGGGATATTGACTAACCAAACTGAAAATCTTGACTCAACCTAATACATATATAAATCTCTTAGAGAGGTAGCTGGCACAAAGTAAGTAGTCAGTGTTACTTGTTATTAATATTGTTGATCTGTCAGGTGAGAGAAGCCACCTACCATTTTTGTCTATCAAGACTTCCTCAGGCTTTGACTACTTAACATATTGTTTTGTTAATTCAGTATTAAATGCCTCGATTTCCTTAGAGAAATAGATTTAGTCTGATTTATTGCTATTTCTCTAAGCTCCGTAGATTTATTTAGACTCTTAAGATGCTTCCTGAAAAAGAGTTCGAAGATCAAATATGTTGGGGAAACTCAGCATACTGTATCCCCTGCCAGAGAGTCACAGTGCTCATCAGCCTTGGGAGTCTCTGATACTTCCTACAAAGCAAACAGAAAAGTTTAAGCATGTTTAAACCAGCATTTTGAAAGTGTGTTTTTACATAGAACCCATCTTTAGTGAAAGCTACTAACATCTCAGTGAAGACGTTTTAGAAAATACTGTTTTAATGCATTCCTTATTTTCGTTTCTGCTCTGACTTAGCATTATTCATAAGAGCTTGTTTTTGTGTACTGTTGAATCTAACTTTTTTTTCAAGTTTTCTTATTCCTGATATTATCAATTTCAAGAAGACTGAAATTGCTATGCTCCAATTTTTTAAAAAGCTGAAATTTTAAATTTACTTTCATCATCTCTAGTTAATTCAGAGGAAATCATAGAAGGAAACTCTGTTGACCCATCAGTCCAACAAGTGGTGGGGAGTGGAGGCCAGAGGGTCATCACCATAGTGACGGATGGCGTCCCCTTGGGCAACATCCAAACTGCAATCCCTGCTGGAGGCATTGGCCAGCCATTTATTGTAACCATGCAAGATGGACAGCAAGGTGAGTTATCCCATTGGACAGTAGTGTGTTAAGAGATATCTTAGACCCTCAACTGTCCTCCAGAAATGAGGCATTAAGGGGATGCGAGAATGCCAGGTACCACATGGGGCAAAGAAGGTCTGAAAAAGAAAGAAACAGGTTGGCAAAGGCTTTTTCCCTAATATATTTACAATTTGTGAGTAAAAACCAATAATCTGGTTGAAAGAGCAAATAATATGAACCAGTACTTCACAGAAAAGAAAATCCTGATGGTTCTTAAAAATATGATAATATGTTCAGCCTACTTTATTCGTAGCAAGAGAAATGTAATTAAATATTGCACTGAGATGCCATTATTCCACTACATTGTCAAAGGTGTGGAAAAACAGGCGCTCTTATAAATCGCTCATGAGAGTGTAAATTAATTAATTAATGCACCCTCTGAAGAGCAAATTGGCAATGTCTATCACTAATAAAGATACACTTACCTTTTGGCTAAAAAGTTCTTTATCTCTGAATTCATATTCACACACACACAAATGACATGTACTAAGTTATTCATTTTGGAATTATCTGTTATCATCAAAGATTAAAAGAACTTAAGGAAAAAAAAAAAGAACCCAAGTATATGTCAGTAGGGAGCTGGTTAAATAAATCATGGTACACCCATACAGTGAAGTACTCTGCAGCTGTGAAGACGGTGAGGAAGCTCCCTCTGGACCGGCGTGGTCTGAGCTCCAAAATAGATTGCTAAGCGACAAGAGCAAGGTTCAGGACAGTGTGTAGATTATACATTTTTAAAAGGGGGAAACGTGTATTTGCTGATATATGCATGAACTTTGCTATCTCTGGAAAAACATTCAAGAACAACACTGATAACATTGGTTGCTTCGGGGGAGGACACCTGAGTGGCTGGAGATGGATAGGAGGCTTTTCACTGTGTGCGCTTTTATAGATTTTAATTATTGAACCATGTGAATGTATTATGTATTCAAAAAATGTATAAGTAAATTTTTTTGAAAAGAGAAAGAAACTATTCATTACAACTTCATTCCTTAAAAATATTGGAGATTGAAAAGCGGAGGGTTGGTATAATTGCCTGTATTACCAAAATGTTGACTTGGCTTAAATAATTATGGAGACTTTATAATTTTCAGATTATTTGAATTGATGGATCTTTGCAATATGAGAAGAAAGGAGGAATTAAACCTTTATAAATCCAAGCTCTGGTATCATAAATTCTTGTTGATCGTATTTGGAAAATAAAAACCCTCATGCTATTCTTATATCCACAGCCACCTCCCTAACCCTATTCCTAACGCCTGGCAGCCACTAACTCATATCTGTCCTCTGTCTCTATGCTTTTGTCATTTAAAGAATGTTATAGAAAAGGAATCATATAGTATGTAACCTTTTGAGATTGGCTTTTTTCTCTCAGCATAATTCCCGTAAGATCCTTCCAAGTTGTTGTTTGTCTCAATAGTTCATTCCTTTTCACTGCTGAGTAGTATTCTGTGGTATGGATGTACCACAGTTTGTTTAACCATTCATTCTTCATTGGAGAACATTTAAGTTGTCTCCAGTTTGGACTGTCTGAACAGAGCTGTTATGAATGATCACATATAGGTTTTGTGGGAACATCACTTTTCAGTTCTCTGATATAAACGCCCAAAAGTGCAGTTGCTGGGTCGTATGGGAAGTGCATGTTTCATTTTTGTAAGAAATTTCCAAACTATTTTCTAGATTAACTGTACCACTTTACATTCCCACCAGCAATTTATGAATCCAGTTTCTCCACATCCTCTCCAGCATTTGGTGTTTTCACTATTTTTTACCTTGTTTGACATTCTAGTAGGTGTGGAGTGTGTTGTATTCTTATGTGTGCTGATCCTTCTCTCATCTATGAGAAGATAAATAATTAAATTAGATACAGTTAATGGCAAACTGCTTTCATAAGAGGTTTCTCAAAAATCTTGTATAAGGACATCAGGCCTTCTTTAGATAAATTTGTCCTGCAGAATTGTAAGCCAGTTGGTTCTAGCTTCTGACCTAGAGTCAGACATCTCTATCTACGAGCCTCAGACCTGGCTCCTAATTGCGTGACTTCCAGATCTGCAGATTTTTGCCCTTCTTTTCAGAGGCCTTCTCAGTGCCTCTCTAATCCTTTCTGTTTCTCTTTGCAGGGCCATGCCCTACCTGTTGATTCTAAAATCCAAAGGGATGTGAAAAAAACGATATCAGAATATATTTCAATTTATTTTCTAATTTGAAGCAAGCAAAACCTCTTTGTTTTCCAATGTATTCATCTCCTCCAATTGGTGTCCTTTGGCTTGTAGTTCTAACTGTACCTGCTGGTCAGGTTGCAGAGGAGACTGTAATTGAAGAAGAAGATGAAGATGAAGAAGCAGAGAAGTTGCCATTGACTAAGAAACCAAGGATCGAAGAGATGACAAACAGCGTGGAGGAAAGCAAGGTAATGTTTTTAGCAGCGCGGAGAGGAGAGAAGGGAGGATTCGAAAGCCATAACTGCTAAGGCCTGAGCCCGTCTTTACCTTTTGTCTCCTCTCTGGATAATCTGTGATCGAGTGTTGTTACCAGTGGTGACATGGTTTACTTTTATAGGAAGGCACTGAGCGAGAGCTGCTACAGCAGCAGCTCCAGGAGGCCAACAGAAGAGCCCAAGAGTACCGGCACCAGCTCCTGAAGAAGGAGCAGGAGGCCGAGCAGTACCGCCTCCAGCTGGAGGCCATGGCCAGACAACCGCCCAATGGCGTCGATTTCGCCGTAGTGGAAGAGGTGGCTGAGGTCGATGCCGTAGTGGTCACAGACGGGGAGACGGAGGAGAGAGAGACGGAAGTGACTGGAGCAGGAGGGACCACCAAGCCTCGCGGGGGAGTTTCCATGGAAACTGTTTCATCTTAACGTACAAGGGCCACAATTTGTACTGTGTCCATCTTTTTCCTCTTTTTAAAAGAAAATACAGAGGACAAACACCGCGTAAAAGCTAAGGATGTCCTTAAGAAGAAAACTATAGCAGCGTCGAATGCTTATGCTCAGGAAGGCTCTCTGTGCAACTGGAAAAATCAAAGCCAAATTTAGGGAGCACTTCTGAGGGCCAAAGAATAGGGACCAGATTTCTCAGCTACGTCACTGCTTTGAGCATAGAGGTAAAAGAATGCCGTGTGCTGTAGACTGATTGTTTTTTAAATAACTGACTTTCTATCAGAAGATTTTACTGTCAAAAGTTTTTGAGAAAACATTCCTAACGCGGACACACCCAGGGCCTTTAATAGCTGCACCATCAAGTGACCTGAAAACTTGCCTTAGATTCATGATATGTGTCTGTTAGAGAAGACACTAGTTGGGAGCAGGGCTAGGAGCGAGTTCAGGTAAAGAGAAAGGAATATGTTTTGCTTCCAATGGAGCAGGCGCTTCCTACCATCCTGAGTTCATTTCACTGAAAAGAAATCTGTGATTGCCTGACTAAATTTGCATCCATTGTGTCCATAGCTCAGATGCCAGTTTAAGAAACTGAAATGTAATTTTTAAAAACTGGAAAGGAAAGAAAACTTGTTTATGTGGGAGAAGTGTATAAAAACCCAGAACCCTCCGGGCTGCACTTTCACAATGCTGGAACGGAGCCAGAAAGAGGCTGCTGGGGTTAGGAAACAATCTGGTGTTGAGATACAAACTTTGTTCTGGCTGGATTTTATGAAACGGCAGTCAGCATGGCGGTCTGTCAGCAGAACAACTTGCTTCCAGTTATTTACGTCATGTCAAGCTTTAATATCAACTCTTTAATTTGTAAAATTTGTTGTTTTCTAAGCGTGCCTTTCTGTGGAGCTTATGTGATATCCCCTTATATGAAGAAGGGGCTTAGGAGAGCTGAGTGCCGTGAGGATGCTGCATAGTTCTCTTGTCCTTTGACCTGGAGTGAGCAGATGGCTCTGCTTCCTTAAGGGAAGACCTTGTGCCTTATAGGTGCTCAGTGTTGGGGAGCAAAGGCTGTGAGAACCAAGGAGTCTGGCCAGATACTTCGTCTGCCTCACTCCCTTCTCTCCCGCTACGCCTGCTCCCTTTGCCTAGACATTTTTGGAAAGTGTTTCATTGCTGGGTTTTCTTCGTGTGCCAGCTTGGAGTTTTATCAAAAGAAAGGGAACTATGGATGGAGAGGAAAAGGTCGTGGAGAAGTTACATTATGGAGGTTGTTGCCTTTGAAATTTGGCCCTCATCGTTCTTGACTTGCCTGCTTGCTTTGCTGTAAATGAGAAGAAGAAACCAGAGGGAGATGTGCCAAGTAAACATCTGAATGACTGTTTAGAATATGGTTTTCTTAATTAGCGATCATGGGGAAAGCATACATTTTTAATTTGGTATAAAACTTGACAGTTAACGTGGTTCTATTTACCTTGATTAGTGAAGTAATTTGCCGCAGTTTTCCAGAGGTGAAAAATTATTTGGGGCTCAAAATAGACTGAAAACAGAACTCCCCGAACCAAGTTTAACAAACAGGATTGGCTGTTAGAGGCCTGTAGGCAAAAATTTCAGTTTTGAAATTAATTTTGACTACTGGCCACCTTAGCTGGGTTTTGTCTGTTGACTTGAGGACTCCGGGCTGTTGGGGATGACAGAGAAATGCAGTGGGGGAGCCCAAGTGGGGTGACGGTGAAACTGTGGTCTTTGCTCTCACATCAGCCTGTTTCTGTTCGTGATTTTTTTCCCCGAGTCCTTTTGAGAACCAGGTGCTAACAATAAGCTGCTGTCATGTGCCATTTCAGAGACTTGGCTTACCTGCAGATGGACCAGGTGTCATTTTAGATGTTTCGTTTATGTTCTTGGTGTCTCTGTCAACTTTAATTCCTTTTTTTTTTTTCTTTTTTGTTAAGGGGGTGGGGGTTAACACTGCAGAAGGTACCCAGGCCCCTCCACCTCCTTCTCCAGGGTGGCCTCTGGCTGGGGGTGAAGAGTTCCCATCCAGCATTCCATTTTGAGCACACTGAGTCCCAACCATTTTGGGGAGCTGTTTATCAGTTGTTTCTCCTTCTGCAGGAGGCTGCCATTCCCACCCAGAAAAAACTCTAGTACAGCCCAGGTCATTTTTGACGATGGGCTCTCTGAGACCAGCAGTTAAAGGACGGGTTGGGGTTAAGGAGAGGGAGAAGGGAGATAGATGTCTGGAGAAAGATGAGTACCAAAAAGATTTTTGTTCTTATTTACTCTTAAGAGACCTTCTAGCATCCCAGAAGAGAGAAGAAGGCTTTGGTCTCCAGGTGTTTTGCCGTGGAGAGAATGGCAAGTCAGCACCTCCCGGAGTAGTTAGAAGTTTACATTTTAAATCAGGAATGGCAGTGCCCTTGTATGATTTTGCATTTCTTTCTGGATCAGCCATGGAAGTTGGGACAGTGTGGCTGGTCTTCTGGGTTGGGGGCTTCGAGCTGGCTTCTCGGCAAGGTTGGATGACAGAATCAGATAGACGAGTGCTTCAGAGTTGGTGCTCGAGCAGGGGGACCCGGGTCCTGGGGTGGCTGCCTTCTTAAAATAAAGCTGCCTTAATGATATCAGTATTAACGTAGGATCTTCAGACCCTACCTTTGCATTTTATCTACAGCCTTCCCCCAAAAAAGAGAGAAAAAATAAACTTTATTATCTCTGTTCTTGTTCCTGGCTTCAGGGAATTACTTACAAATGTCTAAGTGTACAGTCCCTTCCTGTCACTACCTCTGTGGGATCTCTTCATTGCAACGCCAGAGTTGAGGTCTCGTCACTGAAATGTGGGAGAACTTGGCTTTAGGTTTTCAGAGTTCCGAACTCAGTGCCTTAAAGGACGTTCTTTTTCTCTGTCCGATCTGTGTTGTTATTTCTGGCTTTGCCGGTCTCCCTTCTTCACTTGTAATGTTAGGAGTATATGGCATACGAAATTATTTTTTCTCCCTTATACCGATGTAAAAGAGATGAATTTACCAGAGTACTCTCTGGGGGAAGTCGTGTTGCGTGACCAGGGCATGTTAATGCCCCTTCGCTGGGTGTATGTTTGCGTGTGTGTTTGTAAATACATATGGATTTTCCCACTTTCTGTTTGTTTGGGGTTCAACTCTGGTATAACCTGGAAATGTTTTTATTTCATTAAACACATGAGAGAGGGTTTCTTTGCATTCACTGAACGGGCTGAGGAAGAAAAAGCATTGCGTTGGCCCTTCCGTGAGAGGTGTGCTCTCACAGGCCGTGATGGGGACTGAGGCGTGAGCCCCCAGGGAGCCCAGTGCTGGCGTTCCGGCGGCTTCATTAGCGTGTGGCGCGATGACACCACGTAAGCCGAAGGACGGGCAGAGTCGGGGCAGCGATGGCACGGCCCTTCCACGCTACCAGCCTCCTCTGCGCTCCTGTGGCAGCTCTTTTGACTGGTATTTGTACAGTTTCCTACACCTCTGAACAGGAGGGAAAGCCCAGATAAAGCACCGTGGCAGAAGGAGCGGACGTTCTGTACATCTGCTCTCCCTGTCTAGAAATCTCATTCTTTTGAGAGTGTTCATTCTGAGAAAGCTTGTGCGACCCTCTCCTGACAGATATGGGCCAGCAGAGCTAGAGTTGAGGCATATACTGAGCTCTTCCCAGGAGTTGAACGTTGAGTGGGAATCAGTTTTTATTCCAGTTTATTGGAGAATGGCCCTTGTTCCCTACTCCTAGTGCAGACATCTGCGTGTGGCCGGAGAAGGGGCTTGAGAATGGAATACACGTCAAGACCAGCTGTGCGCCGCTCCGGGCTCTTACCTCTCTCCATGCTATGTTCTCCTCCTGACTTAGTATTCTATTTTCTATGCCAATATATTGAGCAAAAAAGAATATGAATTTGAATTAAGTAGCTTTGAGCCTCTAGTACTGCTTTTTTTTTTTTTTTTTTTTTTTTTTTTGGCCTCTCCAGGGTTAGGGGGTGGGGTGACATTCCTAGACTCTACAGTAGCAATTTGGCTTGTTAATGGCAGGAAATTGTGATTCTCTATCTCCCTCTCCCCTCCCTCTTTCCCCTCTAACAACTTCTGCTTCTGTGACCCAGTTGTTCTTATCTCCTCGAGTCTTTCCCAGAAACTAGAACTCAATTAGTAGGTCATTTCCATCTGTGGGCCTTGTCTTTCCTTTTCCCCTCCCCTCCATCCCTACCACGTATTTTCTGTTTATTCTGATGTGGTTTGTTTCTGAGAATTAATTAGGTCACACCCCGTATCCTGTGCTTCCTAGCTGGTTTCAGGCATCTCGCTCTATCAACAATGATGATAGCAGCTCCCTTCTCTGGCTTTGCCCTGTACACTGTCCTTCTGCCAAGGCCATTCCTGTTGGGGTCTGGGTGTGGGGAGTAAGAGTGTGGGTGGGGTGCCTAGACGCTTCCCAAAACATCCTCAGTTTTTCAGGTTGTCTGACAGCTTTATGTACAGTATGTTGTAGGAAACCTTTCTTTTTTATGTAGGATTTTTAATATAATAAGGTTTGATTCTGATGAGCAAGTTTGTGTGTTTATAGGCGTGTGAGTGAGCGTTTGTGTGTATATACACCTATACAGATCTATATTATATATACAATTTTTGTACTATCATTTAAAATAAAGATATTTCTTAATAAAATATCAAAGTCTTACCATTTCAGGGTGTCATCGAAAATGTTTCCATCTTGCCAATCGGAGATAAACCTCAGTACGGTCACATGCTCCTTAGCAACAGGGAGACGTCCTGAGAAATACATCGTTAGGCAGTTTTATTGTGGGAACAGCACACAGCACACGCGCACAAACCTAGATGGTCTAGCCTGCTACACCCTAGAGTCCTGGGCTCCCAGCCTGCACAGCACGTCACTGCACTGAGTACTACAAGCAACTGGAACAACGGTGAGTATTTGTGTATCTAGATATAGAAAAGGTCCAGTAAAAATGGGCGTAAAAGATATAAGATGGAACACCTGCATAGGGCGCTCACCATGCAGGGACCTGCAGGACTGGAGGTCGCTCAGGTGAGTCAGCGAGTGAGCGTGAGGGGATGTGAAGGCCTGGGATGCACCGCGCTCTACCGAAGACTATGCACACCGTACAGTCAGGCTACGCTAGATTTACAAAACATTAAATCAGGCACAAGAGAAAGTGATGCAATCGAGAGACGCAGTGAACACAAGATGCATGAGGCTGCCACAGCGGAACGTGGCACACTGTTGTATGGCAACCTTTTTTTTATAAGTAGAGTACATTCTAAACAATAAAAAATATAGTAAACACATGAACCAGTAACAGTAGTTTATTATTATCAAATAGTACGTACTGTACATAATTGTACTGCTATACTTTTATACGGCTGGCAGCGCAGTTGGCTCATAGCATCGTGACAAACGTAATTCCTTGCACTGCGACATTACGACGACTGCAGTGTCACTGGGTGATAGAAATGTCCCAGCTCCATTATGATCTTATGGGAGTCGTGTATGCAGCCCGTTGTTAAGTGAAACATCATTACGTGAGCACGACTGTCCTAAGTCTCCCCTTCCAACTGAGCCACCGAGGGCAGAGTGGCGGGGCCTGGCGGGGAGGTCCTTCTTCCCCGGTGGGGTGGCTTCTAACCCAGTCACACTGCCTTTTCCTTACTGGCTCCTCCTCAGTTGGTACTCTTAACAGGCAGAGCAAGTTTGGGTAAGAAGTGAAGTGAGAATGGAGAGAGCTTTTGATTGTCTTGTTAAATTTACATCTTCCCCCTTCTCTCATCCCACACTCCCTCCCCTAAAAGCAAACAACCGAGAGGGAACAGTAGATTCTGTGCCTTGTGTGGGAGTAAAGTCAATGCTGAGATCCAGGGGGAAGAAGCATCAGGCTCAGCAAGGCTTGGAAATAATGGATTCGCTCCGCTGGCTTCTCAGCTATTGTTAGTAAGGTGCTTGTTGCCATCTCGGTCCAGTCCAGCACACACTTACTGAGTAAGCGCGAGTAGCAGTCTGTTTGTGCACACACCCCATTGACAGATAGGGTTGAGTAGCCCCATCTGGCTGGATGGATCCCCATATAGTGTACTGTGTTCTCCAAAGCTGCTCCATTGGCAATAAGGATGCCTTTCTTCTTACATAAAGGAGGGTTATACCAAGGTCAAGGACATAAAAGTACCTGTGTTCAACAACTAGACTCTCTACCCAAGTCGACACCTCGGAAACTGAACACTTGCCATGTACTAGGCTGCGTGCAGATAGTCGCTTTTTGGTAAATACATATCAACAAGTACTGTGTACATATTAATTATAAGGTGCTTCTGGTCTGGCAGGTTCCTCATAAGTGTATATACGATCTTTGCTGAGAGAAGAGCAAGTACTTGAGCCTTTTTTTTTT
>NW_006442103.1:19022530-19027225 GCF_000325575.1 Pteropus alecto
TGGTCTTCCTAGGTGGTCTCCCATCCAAGTACTAACCAGGCCTGACCCTGCTTAGCTTCCAAGATCAGCCAAGATCAGGCACGGACTTGAGCCTTGAAATGCAAAGAACTAAGAGTCTTGTTGAATTAAAATCCTAGTGAGAGAGTATGGGAGAGTCAAAAGGGAATTGGAGAGAGAGGAACCTAGAGTTCCCTGCAGGGAAATATTCTTACGTGATGGGTGAAAACGTGAACTACGGCGACTTTCCTAAGATTTTTCTCTGTGGAAGTGAGCCCTCTACTCCAAGGAGATCAGTACATAGAAAATACAAGAGAAGTTGAAGTGTGAGCAATCTAATGATAACTGTACCTACGTAAGGTTTGTGCAAGACGTCTGATGGGCAGCAGAGCAAATTAAGACTATAGGGGACCCCGGAGCAGTGTGGGCTGCACTCTACTCCCATAACCAGTCCTAAAGTTTAAGAAAGTTCTTATTGTAAAGGAAGGTGATGTTTGAGCAAGAGGCCAACATAAATAATAACAGCTTCCACGGTTTAAGCTTTTGCTACATGTCTGGCAATGAACTAGGCCCTTTGCATACACATGAACATACCTATCTTGCAAGTTATGTATTATCTTCAGTGTATGGATACAAACAAAACAAAACAAAACAAAAAACAAAAAAAAACAGGTGGTGACTTTGCCCAGAGTCCCACAGCTTTAAAAAGTTGTTCTTTTTAAAACTACAGTTTCTGCACAGAGTTATCAGTGTTCTTCCCTCTAGTTTGTCCCATAATTGGTGCTAGCTTTCTTGGCTTTGCTCAGCTGCATTCATCTCCAGTTGCAGTTAAAAAACTGTGGTGGGGGCGGCGGGGAGGAGTAAATTCTCCAATCAGCCTTTCCCGCAAATTCCCCAAAGTCAATTTTGTTCCAAAACGAATTCAGCAGGCATCTCCCTAAAGTTGCTGGCCTGCAGTACTTGAATAAGGAGAGTCAAAGTTACCTTCTCTTGGGGGAGTGGACGGGGTCTTCATCTGTAGTATGCTGGATATCATCTCCTTCCTCCCAGCTTTGTCTCTTCTCTTCTGTATTTTATTTTCTGTCTTATTCTGCATGAATTTCATCAAAGGGCTCCTTGTGCTTTGGCTTCCAGTTGGATTCAGCCAGTAGGGGGCTCCAGCCCCTACTGGAGGGAGAGAAAAGACTGAAGATACACGTGGGCCTAGCTGTATCCTTTGATTAAAGGTCACTGCTCCCTCCTCTCAAGGCAACTTTTCCTTCTAGGTCCCAATAACCACTACCTCCCTTTGTCCTTTCAGGCCTAAGGCTGTTACTAGCCTCCAGTTACCAACCTATCCCTTGCCCACACTTTTTAAAAATAGTCCTTCATTATTTTGAGCATGTCATCTATTTCCTGTTGGGACCCTAATATACCTGGTCAAGGCAGGTGATCTTTTGGATTCTTAGGCTTCATGTTTATCCATGTACCTGAACCTTGCTCTCATGCATATAACCTTACATTCTTATGAGCCAACAGTGCTAAAGGGTCACCTGCTGAATTAAGTAGCAGAGAGTGACTCATACTTGTGTGGTTCCCAAGTGTGGGATAGTGGCATCAAGGAGACATAAATGTGAGAGACAATAATAACTCAGGCCCCTGTGACTTAGCTCCCAAAGAACCCAAGATGCTGAACAGCTTTTCAAGGTTGCAACTGTGGAACCTTCTGTGTTTCAGGTCCCCAAAGCCTTACACAAGCTGATGGACTTTGCCTACTGGGGCCCTGGTTTCTCCATAACCTCCCAGGATACCTCTGAGAAATCAGCTTGGAAATCCCGCAGGAGGATGACTTTATCCTCCTTTTGGCACATTCTGGTTTTTCTAAAAGCAAAATTTGAGCCAATATTCTATTTTTTTCAAAAAAGACTATCAGCAGATGCCTTAATGGGAGTTGTTTATTCCTCTGTGTCAGTGATAATTTCTTTAAATTCACTCCCTTTATTTATTATTCACTTACTCTGTGAGGATGAAGTATTTCATGGGTATTAATGAATTGCATACTTGGTAGTAGTCTATTTTTTGGCAAATAATCATTTCCCACGAAGCACTTAATTTAAACCTACATATTTATATGGTTGTATATTTATAAACCCTGTTGGACATACGTTCTTTCTATACTTTACAAAAGAAATCGGGGCTGGTTGAAGGCAGTTGATGCTAAGGCCACACACTAAACGTTCAAGGGGCGGAGTCCAAAGATGGTCGCTCACTGCAACATAGCTGCTTTTACGAGCCCTGCCAAGGTTCTGAGAATCCAGCTTAGGGACTCTTGGTTAGAGAAGTGGCCATACTTTACAAATACTAATAAATGAACACCCTTCACAATTAAACTGAAACCAGGACTTTAACCTGTAAATCGCTGCTGCCTGCAAAATCACAAGGTTAAATTTCTATTGTACTTCTCTTTTGGGTCTATATTTAAACCTGAGGATCATTTACCCCTTTCCTCGTGACCACCTTCAGGGCCAGAACTGAAGTATTTGTGAGACTTGTCCCTAAGGGCTGCAGCCTGAAATTTTCTTCTCTGTCGTGGCTTTCCCATCTTGGTTTGAAGAAGAAAGATCCTCCGCTCCTTCCTTGCTCTCCTCTACTATCTAGGAAACTAGCAATGGTTTCAGAGCATCTTGGTTTAAGAAAGGCATCCAATGAGGGAAAAAAGACCTAAATTTCCCCGACCCCGTGAAACAAGCTCCGATGAGGCCCGAGAGCCGAGGCGTGAGGAATGTTCGGAGGGCATTTCAAAACCTCGAGGGTAAACTCTATAAATGAAGGTTATAAGGAGACGAAGGGAAACGGATCGCTCAGTAGAAGATCGCAAAGTGAGGACCAGCCTATGCTTGCGTTTGGAGGAACCACCAGCTCACAAGCTGCCATGCTTTCTCCTTTAGAAAGCGTTTTTACATACATTATCGTGCTTGAGCCGCTCGACCCCATTTTTCAGATACGGAAACGCAAATTTAGGGTAGAGCTTTGACTTGTCAGGATCACAAGTAGCAAAGGGCAGAGTTAGAAACAATTTTAGGGTTTCTGACCAAATCGCTCGCAGCGATTTCTCGCCCAAGGCATTTAGGCAGCGACGGGGAACAGCGATGGGCGAGGCGTCCTTGGCTGCAGGGCTCGGTCCGGCCTCCAGGCGGCGCCAGCGGGAGGACGGCCTGGGGCTCGGACTGGGACGCTACTCCCGCCACGCGCAGGCAAAAACCCGACTCGTAAATCCGCAAAAGCAGCCACGGCTGGCGCGAGGCCTTAAGTGTCCTCAGCGCGAGGGAGGGGGCGGGGCAGGCGGTCCTGTTCGTCCCTCCCATTGGTCCCCGGGGGTAACGGACAAGGACCCGCAGCCAGCCCCAGCCAGAGGAACACCGCGGCGGCCACACGCTGGCTGATGCTCCGCGCGCGGGGTTGAGTGCGGCCCCAGGCGCCGCGAGAGGAGGCCGCGCATGCGCGCGGCGACACGCCCGCTGGAGCCCCCTCCCGCTAAGCGAGGGGGCACTGCTCCTTAGGGAGCGGCTGGGGCCGACCCCTTCCTCCAACAGGGCTGCATCCTTTGCTATTTTTGCAGTCTACTCCTCATGCGACCCAGACCCTCCAGACTCTCTTTAGGACAAGATTTCCTGATGCGAAACAAATCACTTACGCTGCGGCTTCATTTTGTCTCCAGAAATACCCTCCCCCACCCCCTGGAACAGGCTACGAAAAAGTCCCTCTCACCTCAACCTAGAAGCGTGCTCCGAGGGCCCTCCCCACCCCACCTGAGCTCTCCTGGGCCCTGGTTCATCTCCACACCCTTTCTTCGCTTGTCTCCTTCAGGAAACCTTTCCTGATTAACCCCGGTGGGACCGCGGCCATCTCAATAGCTCGGAGAGCTCAAGGCCAAGACGAAGGCAGAGATTCAGGGGCAAAGGCGCTAGGTAGGAGCGAGCCGACCGACCCCCGCCCCTCCGCGAGTGAAGCCAGGCAGCGGTTGGGGGACACAGCTGTATTGGGAAGCGGAGGCTCCTACACAGTAGGAGGAGGCACGTCCCGGGAGGCCCGAGGACTCTACACAACGCGGTGGCCCCAGCCCCGTCCGTCTGTCCGCCTGCGGCCCGCCCGGGGCCCAGTCTAGGGAGGAAGCCCGGAGGGGCGAATTAAGGCAGCTTGGCTGAGGGAGGGGGGAGTGGGAGTGCGCCCGTCCCCCCGAAAAGCTGGCTCACTGAGGGGGCAAGCTTCTCATCTCCCACTCCTCCCTCGAGGGGACAGAGGGAAAGACAGTCAATAAATAAACCCGAGGCAGGCGGGGACCCCGAGAGACTCTCGGAGTCCAGGAAGGCTGGAGGTGTGGGACAAGGAGAGGGGGAGGTGACCTGTCCTTGGAGACGTGTCCATGCTCACGGCCACGGCCGCGGAGCGACTCCCTTTAAAAGTTGAAATGGCTGCCGTTGGGGACGGCCGGCGGGGAGGGCCCGACCAGGGGCAGCTTCGGGGGCAGCTGGGGCTTCTCAACGTCCACCCTCTTCAGGGCGCGGCCCCGGTAGCCCTCGGGACGGCCCAGGTGCAGGAGGTGTCTCCCGGGACCCCCGGAGTACCTGGAGGGGCCTCCCGAGGGGACTCGAGTGAGCAGGGCGGGGGGCGTACGGTGAGCGGAGAAGGGCAACCTCCGGCTGCCCCCGACCCCCAGCC
>NW_006442103.1:19027851-19039215 GCF_000325575.1 Pteropus alecto
AAGCGCAGGAGACCAGGAGGCCAGAGACGGAGGCGCCCAGGGCGAAGGCTGCGGCCACACAGGCCAGGAGCAGGGGGATGGGAACGGAGCGGGAGGCCGAGGCTGCGGGGAGGTCTCGGCGCACGCCTGCCGACCGAGAGGGGGAGGCTCAGCCAAGGCCGGCGAGCTGGGATGGCCGGTTCTGGAACTTTCACCTCTCCTGCTACTGCTCAGCTTCTCTCCGACACAGCCTTGATTCCCCCTCCGAATCCCTTCCCCTGACCCCTCCACACACAGAGCCAATGGCACCACCCACACACACAGGCCAGAGCTTGGGCCCGCGAGTCCCCATCACAAGCTCTGGGCCCCTGGCCCGGTGACCAAGCCAAGAGCAACTGCCACACTGCGGGAGCAGCAAGGAGGCCACGCTGGGACGCCCAGCTCTGGGAGGGGAGGCTCCAAACAGGTATTAGTGGGCACGGAACACTGGGTCAGTGAGGGGCTTAGGATTCTTCAAGAACCAGGGGTCCCACACTTCACTCCTGTCCCTCCCAGCCAGCCCCCTTACCCTGCGTCTGAGCTCCAAGAGTGGAAGACTGGGGCCGGGGGTGGGCATCACTGGGGGGGCTGGGGGTCTCAGGGGAAGGGCCAGGACCCAGAAGCACTGGTGACAGAGACCAGGTCAGAGCCAGTGAGGCTCCTGCTCTCCACCTCTGACACCCGTTCAGTGGGTCCCCACCCCACCCCCATCCCAGAACCCAAAGGTCCAGAACTCCAGGCTCCACTTCCCTCTGGGTGTGGGGAAGGGCTCACCATGCAGGACATTCATTTACTTGTTCAAAACTATTTATTAAGCACCCTACTGTAAGCCAAGCACTGAGCTGTATGCTGGGCATTTGGAAAGATGGAACCCTGTTCTGAGACTCAGGGTGTCCAGGGTGCTGGTCTGCTGCTACCGTGGGCACAGACGTGGGCAAGTGTGGGCCGAGCAAGGGAAGGTGAAGCTGGGACAAGAGGACTCACCATAAGCAGAATTCCCTGCGCCGGACTGACTCCCGGTGGCTCCGTCTATGGGAAGGGAGAGAGGGTGAAGGTGGGGGCTGGGGGAAGCTTCATGAAGAACTGGGGAGGTGACTGACTGCACCACAGAGAGAAAGGAAGATGAAACCCGTGCCTGGGCTGCGTCCGGCCATCGGGGCCGCGTGCAGCCATGGCTCCAGCAGCCTCCCCTCCTGTTTACCTTGGCAGTCACCGTGCTCCATGGATTCCTGGTTCCCAGCTGGATCCACATCAGTCCTAGGAGGAAATGGAGGTGGCTCAATGCAGCGGTGCATCTTGCCCCTGTCCCCTACCCATGCCGTCAGCCTCCTCTCTTTGTGGTGGGCAACTCTTTTCTCAGGCGATCTGGGGGCCCCTCACTTACCCACCAGGTCCCCTAATATCCACACAGCCTCTGGAGCTATGCCATCCGCAGTACGGGTCCCGAGAAGCCAGACAGCTCCTAGGGAAAACTGAGTCACGCGAGGCTGGGACCCTCTCCATTCCCCCGCCTTTTCTACTCTCACCCTGGCCCACAGGAGCTTCCTAGCCCGACGCCCCCATCCTATCCACCCAACGCCTATTCCTGACTCTGGTTACTGCCCACCTGTGGGAGGCTTGAGGTCCCCACCAACCATCCCTGACACTTATTTCCCTGCCACGCCCAAAGCCCGTGTTCCCGAGCTCCTCCTGGCCCGGGGAGCCCACCCAGACAGGGCCTAGCCCCCAGGCCCCTCTCACCTCCGGCAGGCCCCGTGCCGGGCACACCGACTGAGAGGGAGGTAGATGATGCAGCCAGAAAAAGCCACGAAGAGCCTGTGACCCTCAGTGTCCAGCTCCAGCCCTATGACCCGCCGTGCCGTGTGGGCTGCCCGCTTCCCACTGCACCTAGAGTGAGGCCAGAAGGAGTCAGAGGGGCAGGCCTGGTGAGGGTCCTGTTTCCCTGGGGAGGTGCACAAGCAGCTGAGTGCAGCCCACGGGGCTGGGCTTCCGGAGTGACCACGCCACGCCACCGCACGGTCCGGCTTCTCACCAAGCCCCTCTCTGTATCCCATAGCTGCAGAAACCCACGCTGGAGCTCCCACCCCATCCCCACATCCCTGTCTACCACCTCACGTCCCACCCCTGCTCCGCGGGGGGGCCTGTCCTCACCGGGAGGGGCTGTAGGCATCAATCTCTTCCAATAGGATGGGCTCGCGGCCCCCAGGCTGCCCCCCTGGGGGCAGCACCTTCAGCACTGTCCCATCGTTGGAGCCGAGGAACAGAACTGTTGTGTTGCCATAGGGACCAGCCGCACCATCCACGGCTACCTGGGTCAGTAGGGCCCTGGAGGGACAGGCCTCGGGTCAGGGCAAGGGGACCAGTAGATGCTTGCATGTTCCAAGGACAGCCCGCGTGTCCTGGAACCCAGCCCGGGCCCTTCCCCTAGCCCAGGGTTTCCTTCTTCGCTCCCTTCCTTCCATTCCCACGGGTCCTTCCTCCCGCCAATGTGATTTACGTTGTGGGGTCAAAGGAGAAGCGGCTGAGAGGGAAGGGCAGTGGTCAGCATTTTACAGCCCCGTACCTGCTGGTGAGGGTGAGCAGAGGCTGGCGGGTGGCCGGTGGCACAGCGGGGTCCAGCAGTGGGTGAGCCTTGATGAAGGTCAGGACATCGTCAGGGAGATCTCGGGAAGAGGGGAACAAGGCAGCTACACCCACTCCGGCACAGGATCCTGGCCTGGTGGACACAGCGGGAGGGGGCCGCCTCAGGGAGGGAGCCGGTTGGAGTCAGGCTCTTTGCCCCATCCCCCACTGCCCCTAGACATGATTGGCAGCCCTGGCTCCCCCTCCACAAGCGCGCACCCTGGTTTCCCTTCCCAGGTGCAGCTCGCCAGTCCCACTGCCAACCCATGACAGCACTTCCCAGGCCCTGGACACCTTCCCCTTTCCTTACAGTCCCATCCTGGGAGCAGACACTGCTCCATTCTGCCCCACAAAAGCCACCTCCATCCTGGGTACCTGGGGGAGGGGACCCTGTCCTCAGACACAGGGGTCCACGGCCCATCCAGACTCCTCTGCTCCTTGAACTTGCCCTCAAACCCACGCTCAATATCATCCAGGTAGAAGGCGCAGACCGCAGAGCCAGGAATGCTGAGGGAGCCAGAGAAGGCGAAGTGTCGGAAGGGACAGCAGAGCTCCTTCCAGGTGAGCCCTGGCAGCCACCCTTCATGCACCATATTAAGGGGTGGAGCCTGAGAGGGTGGGGCAGTGCCCTGGGTGCCATGCTGGGGGGTGGAGCCTGAGAGGGTGGGGCAGTGCCCTGGGTGCCCTGCTGGGAGAAAAAAGGTGGCAGAACAGCCACTGGCTCTGACTGGAGCTTCCCTGCTCTAACACCATCAGTAAGTTTGGGGAGGGGAGCTTGGACGCTGGTGGGACAGGGGACAGATCAGGCCACATCGGTTAGTCTAGTACCAACCTATTGGTCTGGGTGGTGAAGACCCCAAAGAGGGCAGAGCGGCCAAACAAGTCCACGGGCCCAGTCAAGGCCTGTAAGACGTCAAAATAGAAGGCAGAGTCCCCAGGGACAGAGCAGTTGAGCCGCAGCTTCAGGAAGGATGTCCAGTGGCGGTCCAAGGCCCGAGGTGAGCCGCCCATGTCACGCTTACACACGCGGGCCACACGGGAGAACTGCACCTGAAGATTGGGGGACAAGGAGACCAGTGAGAGATGGCCTCGGGGCCAGCGGGCGGGAGGAACGCGGCAGTTAGAGCACCGGGACACAAAGGTTAGAGACGCAGCAAAGGAAGCATGTGCTACGCTGATTCAGTCTGGGCCACAGACCAGGGACACAGCAGGATGTGGGGGCAGAAGGCTGGGGGCTACTCCAAGGTGGGGGCTCAGGGTCCAGGGGATTGTGCTGTGGAGATCAGGGCCAGGGATGGTCCCCGGACTGCCTCCCAAGGACCCAGCAGAACCCTCCCGCTACCCACCCCTGCTCCCCGCTCCTTACCCTCCCCAGCCGAGCATCCTCCACAGAGACCTCTCGGAAGAAGAAGTAGACATGGTCGCCATGCTCGAAGGCATGGATGAAGTGCGGCTCTGAGGAGGGGTGACAGGAAAGGGCATGGAAGGGTATCTACACCTGCTCAGAAACTCTGGCCCCGCACAGCCTCGCCCCTCCACCCACGTGCACATGGCCACCACTGGCCGCCTGCTCCCTGCCTCAGCCCTCCCCGCCAGCCTCCTCCCCACGAGCAGCCTCCCTCCCCAGGCCCACCCTGACCTCGGAGCCACTTGGAGTCGTACTTGGCGGAGCGGAGCGGAGGCTGAGACCCAAGGCTTCTGTACACGACAGCGTCGCTGGCCTGGAAATCCGCAGCTGTGGCCGAGTACAGGCTGCCCTCTGGAGGGGTGGGTGGCCGGGGTCAGGGGAGGCTCAGGGACCTGCATCCTGGCCCCGCCTCAACCCTCCACTCAGAAGCACAGGGCTGGGAGGGCACAAATTGGGAGGGGGCCTACGGGGTGCTCCCTCCAGCCACAGGCCTGCTCTCACATGCCCAGGTGCCCACCTGCGAAGACGGCCACGTTGGACTGCGCGGTGTCAAAGGGGCATCGAGCCTGCCCGCTCAGCTCCTCGCCCTCCTGCTGCAGCGACGATATCTGGAGGCAGAGGGAGCAGGTCTTGGAACCCTTGGGGTCTTGGGGAGTCTGGCTCCATAACCCACTTCCTGTCCCCTTGCCTCCTCCCCCACTCTTTCTGGACCCCCACACTCTGGGCATTCCCACTCCTCCGCTCCCACGGGTCTGTCCCCACCCACCAGACCCACTGCACACCTGGTCCCTCCCCACTCCCATCCGGCCCCGCCCCCGCCCCGCCCTCGCACCCCATAGCTGCGGCACACGGGGCTGAATGAGTTCGTCCCACAGGCCAGGAGCGTCTGCGAGTCCCAGGGGACCAGAACGCGAATGTAGTTGTAGCACTCGTCCTAGGGAACCCAAAAAAGGTCAGTCACGGGGTCCCTGGGACAGGGGGTCACAGGAAGTAAGGCCGCCCCCCTTGAGCCAGGCGGAGCCGCGTGGGGCACAGCCCCAGCAAAGCTGCTGGACAGCCCTGCGGCCTCCTGTCCGAGCCTCGCTTTTCTTTTCTGTGAGGCTCGTCGAGGGAGCTAAAATCATTAATTCTCTTTCCTGCACATTTTCCTCTGAAAATGAGATGAGAGAACTGGGTGGGAAATCAGGCAGTGTTGGGGACCGCTTGGATAGAGCCCCCGGGGCGGGGTGATCTCCCCCCCTCCCCGCCCCCCGAAATTCTCGTCCCGCCCCTCACCGTCAGCTTCCCCCGCACGGCACAGTTCTCCACGTCCTGGCTCCTCCATGTGAGATACTGACGGGAGAGAGGATGAGCGCCAGTCACAGGGCAGCTGGACCCCCCCCATCACGCTCCTCTGGACTCTGCTTCCCACCCCCGCGACCCCTTAGACCCTCCGTCCACAGCCTCCTCCCCGTGGCCAGCCCCTCACCTTGTTGGGGACCAGCCCCTCTCCTTCTTCTTGAGCTTGAAGATCGAAGGAGAAAACATGGTCCCTGAAGGAACAGGTAAAGAGAGACCGGAGCGCAGCCAGGTCACCCCACCTGAGCTCCTCAGCCCCTCCCTTGCCCATGCTCAGCTGCCCAGTGCAGACCGCCTGCCCCCTCCCTCCCCCTTACCCCGTGCCTTGGCATTTGTGCTCTGGGCCCCACCACGTCCATGTCCCATGGCTTGGACACCTCATGTGTCCCCTGCAAGATCATGCAGTGGCCATGCAGGTCCCACGTCTACCCAGCAGCCTGCAGGGCAACCCCACAACTGTGCCACAGCCAGTTTACCGGGCAGCCACTAGCAAGGTCCGGTTCAAGGTCAGGAATCTCTGAAAGTCCAGCCCAAGTTCTGCAACCACGGCGTCATCCTCCAGGCCCCGGAACCAGGATAATGGGGAGGTACCTAGAAGGCACAGAGAGGTTCGTGCCTAGGGCCAGCCGTGACACCACACGCTCCCACGACCCCCTCCCCAACCAGATGGAACCCAGCCGCAAACATAGTGGGTATATGAGATGAGCCGTGAGGTATTAATTAAGCTATTAACACAAATGGTATTAGCTAACTCTGAGCACTTAACTCTGCCGAGCACTGTGTTACACCCTAGATGCACTGTCTCGTTAAATACCACAGCCCCAAGAGGCAGACACTAGCATTGGCCCCTTTTCACAGATGGGGAGCCTGGAGCTTAAAGCCCATCAGGCATTTGCGTTACTCATTTGGCTTGGAACAAGATTCAGATCCCAGTCTGTCTGACTCCAGGGCTGAGCCCAGTCCCTTCTTGGAGCTGCCTTAGGACTAGCGATTCCCTTTTGCTCTCATGATGGATGAACACCAACCCGGCTGGCGCGCTCACTCACCCCACTGCCCCCAGCCCTCTCTCTGCGCCCTTCCCTCATGGTTGTTCACAGGCCGCCTCCACCCTCCAAGGCTTCTGCCTCCTCTGACAAACTCCAGCATCCACCCGGCCTGGTCCCTGGACCCACAGTCATCAGAGCCGAAGGGAGCCCAGAGCTGGGGGCAGACGCTTTCGCACAGTGCTTGGAACTGCGTCTGGCACATGGAAGCGTTTGCTTCTCCTGTCTGCCCCAGTAACCCGACTGCAGTTCCTCTATCCTTAAAATCACTCTGAATCCTACGTATGTCACGGGAACCTGCAAATACAGAAAGTTCTCAGAAAAAGTGCGTCGACGGCTTCCATCCTGGCGGGACGTGGGCCGAGTGGCGGTACGAGTGGTGGAGAGGGCGGTGAGAGGCACTGGGTGCCGCTGAACTGGTCCCAAGCCTTCCTTTTGTCACCAGTAACAATGGCAAACGCGTAAGAAGCGTTCACTTTGCGCCAGACAGCGTCCTCGGCACTGTACGTGTATTACCTCGCCTAACCCCTAAATAAGTCCGCGAGGAAGAATATTATTATCACCTTCATTCTGCAGTTCAGGAGACTGAGAAGAAAGGGTAAATAACTTGACCAAGGTCACACGGCTAGTGAGCGGGGTTTGCACCTGCTCAGGTCTGGTCTGCTGAGAGCCCGTGTTCTGAACTACCCAGCTGCCTCGAAGTGAAGCGAGTCGACTCAGGGTCGAGAAGCAACTGACCTGAGGCGCCAGCTCACCCTGCCTGTCTGCTCCCCTCCGCTGGCCGTCAGCTCTGAGCCTCCTCGGGCGGGAGCCTTCCCGCACCTGGCCTCCCACACAGGGAGCCTTGGTGTCCAACTGCCCAACTGCCGAGACCAAGTGCTAAGCTCACACACCCGGCCCGGACCGGGCACTCACCTTGCAGGTCAGAGGTCAGCAGCGGGAGGGGGTCCTGGGGAAAGGCGGCCTGGGTGTGTGGCAGTGAGAGCAGCAGCAGCAGCAGCCAGGGCATGAAGCGGGGGGCGCGGGGCATCCTGTGCGGGGCAGCTCAGGCCCCAGGGGGTGCCCCCTCACCCATATGCCGGCCCTAAAAGGGGACGCAGAGGAGAGCTGGGGAAGGGGCCAGATTCCCTCCACCCTTGCAGCGGGCGGGCTCCTCCCTGGTCTATCCCCAGAAGACCCTGTGGAGTTGGGGAAAGAACCCGCCCGTTGGCACTGCCTCAGTCCCAACGACTGTCACTGTCACTCAAGGCCCTTCCCGCTCCAACTGGCCCCAACTGGCTTGTGCGAGGCCCTTCTGCATGACCCCAGGTAAGGACAGGACACGCCTGCGCCCCCTCCCAGTCTCCTCACTCAGCCTTCCCTCCTTTCTCCTGACTGGGCCTGGGACACATGGTAGGTGACACCTCCTGGCCCCCCTCTTGCTAACCCCTTCTCGGCTATAATTAGACACCAAAGCCTTAAAATTATAAATAGTGACTTCTTGGCACTGGGAGGAGAAAGAGGGCACCATGTCTGCCTCTCCCCCAGACCCCACGGCACCCTGGGAGCAAGGCCCGCTGCACACAGGAGGAGGCGGCTGTGAGGCAGCCCCAATCCTGTCTAGGGCTGAGGAAGAATGAACAGCCTAGGGGTCACTGTCCTGGTCTAAGCTCATGCTTTGGCGGCCTTTCCCATTGCTAGGGAGAAGCAGGGTAGGGAGGGGGGCTGTGCTGTCTTAGCCAAAAATGAATCTGCATCAAAGCCAGATCAGAGGCTAAATTTAGCTCTGGCTGCAGCTGTCTGCCCGACCACTGTGCCCCCTCCCAGCCTCTCTAGCCCCCTCCCTGGCTCCTAAGAACCAGTGCTTATGCTTGATGGAGGGGAAGGGCAGACCCACCCCCTATGAGGAGCCAGGGATAGAAGGGGTGTCACTGGTGAGGAGATGGGTACCCATGTCTCCCTTCCTTCTTCGGGCTGCCTCCAAGTGGAAGTATAAGTCATTCAATGACCGGCAAGCAAGGGTGGCCCAAAGTCCAGGAGAAGATGGGTCTGGTGGAAGGGACGAGCCTCCCCTCTGGCTGGGCCCACAGTGGGACGTGTGCGCTGGCTCCCCGCCTTCCTTCCCCTGAAGTGAGGGGCTGTGCAGGCTCCCCAATCAGGTCAGGAAGGGTGGGGACCCTTTCCGTGAACGGTCAGCTTCCCTCCACCGATCCTCGGCTGCCCATCCTGCCATGACCCCTGAAGAAGAGACCCTGGGCTTCCAGGCTCAGCCTAGTCCATCTTCCCAACGATTCCACTCTTGGAGCCAGGACTGAAGTGTACCCCACCCCCGACCCAGCGTCACTGGTGGGGAGGCTGACGTCAGACAAGGTCTCAAGAGACTGGAGGAGGGGAAGGGGTAGGAACGACTAATGATGACCCCCTCCCCAGGGTTGGGGCAGTCAGCTGGCTAAGTACCCTCTGGTGCTGGAAGTCCAGACCTCCCTTCCCCGCCCCCACATTTCCGGATGCTGACGCTCCCAGGGGAAGAGAGAGGGACACAGCTTGTCTCCTCACCTCCCCCTCCTGCTCACCCCTCCCAAGTTGCCCTGGGCAACTGGTATCTTCACCCAGGGAACAACTTTGGTCTCTGGCAAGTGGGGAGAATGGCCAGACCCTCTTCCTGCTCCCAGGCCAGCTCAGCTTCCATCCCCAGCCCTCAGGAGCCGCTGCCCTCTCCTTACCTGGTGTGGTGACTCCCGTAGGGGTTTGAGGGAGATAGGAGATCTCCGACCTGATGGGAGGAGGGACAGAGGAGGAAGAGACTGTTATAGCTCCTCGCCACATGCCTTAAAAGTAAATGTGAAAATTCACGAGAAGTCTACTGAGATTAGGATAGGGGTGATGCTGCCCTGGAGAGTGCGTGTGTGCGTGCGTGCGTGTGTGCGTGCGTGTGTGCGTGTGTGTGTGTGTGTGTGTGTGTGTGTGTGTTGACGCTGAGCTTAGTTACAAAGGTGCTGGGCCCTTCATGCCCAGGGATGGGAGGGCAGGGCCTGGGGCTTGTCCCTAGCCATGAACTCCTGGAACTGCAAGACCAGTCTTGGGAAAGGGATGACAGGGAGAGTGTGTGGGGCACGAGGACCACTCCCACAGAATCCAGCAGCCTTCTTAGCAAAAGCGCCCTAGCTGGGGACAATAGAGGCTAATTTGCATCTCATTTACATGCTCTTCATTTCTAGGCAAAATGCTGATAGCAAGCACCCCCAGCCCCTTCCTTCTTCCCAGAGCAGGCCCTGCGTCCTTCACACCCAATTTCTCTCCACCCCACCCCCCGCCTAGGTCCAGCCTCTAAAAACACTTGGTTGGCCTTTGCATGGGCCCCCTAGACTTAACTATGACACATCTTTAAGAGGGCTTTCCATAGCTGCTTTGGGGGAGCAGCAGTTGAGCAGCCTGGAGAAAGGCTGACCCTGGCAGACCAATCCCAGCTGTTTCAGAAGCGAACCGGGAGGCCTGGCCGGCTCTCTCTCCCCCTCCTAGGCTCTCCCCTGGCTGGGCAGAGGAAACAGCCCTTCTCTCTCCTCCTGGCCCTGCAGCCACCTCTGGGGAGTGGCTAGGGTCATAGCCTGAGTCTAGCGGGGGCTGGGGAAGGGATGGAGAAGGGGAGACCGGGCTAGGGACAATAGCAGGAAGCCCTCTGGCTGGTCGCCCGCCCCAGCACACCTTCCTCTGGGGGAGCGGGGGGCGCGCCGAGGAGCCTCGCAGAACGGGCGCGTTCGCATCTCCACCGCCTTTCCACCCTCCGCTCACAGCCCCAGGCTCACACCTTCCCTCCCTCCCACCCAGCCCCCAGCGAGGCTAATCCAGGTGTCTAGAGCCTCGCATGAGGTGGGCCTGGGGCCAGGGGCTCGACGTGTCTCCCCCTCACTGGATCCGGGGCTCCGAGAGGGGCGGGTAGCAGAGTCTGGGCCGGGACCGGGTCCCAGAGCCACGTTAGCGGGAGGAGGGGCTGGAGGGGCCTGCAGGCGCAGACCGAGTGGGGACGCGAGCGGGGGTGGGGGTGCGGAGGCGGGTCTCCGAAGCCAGGGAAACAGGGCCAGAGGCTGGGAACCGACGAGGGCGGGCCCGGGGCCACAGCCGAGCGAGGTCGGGGGGCTGGAGAAGCGGTCGCCGGCTCGGCTCTCCGCCTCGGGAGACCTCGGTCTAACAAAGCCCAAGGGAGAGTGGGGTGCGGGAAAGAGATGGACTCTGCGACTGATGTTTCTCGGGGCCCCGTTCTCCGACTCTGCGCTCGAGCCAAGCAGCTGGGAGGTGCTCAGACTCCCGCCTGCACAAGGACAGAGGTGCAGCCGTGACACCAAAGTCCGGAACGATGCGTCCCTTCGGGGGCATCAAAAGGGTCCGGTTCTCCGCAGGTCTCGGAGCCTTAGTTTCCCTGCTGAGGAGGCAAGGGACCAGGTTTTCCACCCTCTGTACGGTGCGCGCCTCAAGTCATCCCCTTTCGCGCTCCCCGTTCCAGGGGCAGCGACTCAGAGAAACCCGGTGGGCAGAGGCGCCCAGACCCTGCGCCCACCGCGCAGTGACGGGGCTCGGCCAGGTCCCCTCCGCCCTCCGCGCACCTCAACTCCGCCGACCCTGTCCGCCAGCCAGGCACACCGAGCGCTGGCATCTCCCGGGTCCCTCTCGCACTTCGGGACTCGCCCCCGGCCTGCGGTGCCCCGTCCTCCCTGCCTCCCAGCAGCCGCGTCCCTGCTCCCGGTACTTGCTCGGAGATGCGGGCCAGGGGGATCGAGATCGCAGCGGGCGGGCAGGGGCCCCGCACCGCGCCGACTTCGCAGTCCGTGGTGGGAGCTCGGGCGAGGTGTGATGAGCGTCCGAGCTGGATGGAGCTTGGATCTGGGCTCCCGGGCGCTGTCGGGTCGGGCGAGCCCAGGGTCCCAGTCGCAGCCCCCACTCCCGCCGCGGCTCGGCGGAGGA
>NW_006442103.1:19039344-19061477 GCF_000325575.1 Pteropus alecto
GAATCCAGCCCTCGCAGGCCGGCTAGACCCCGCCTTCCCGACACCTCTCCGCCAATAGCATTCTCGGGGCGGGGCGTCAGGAGCTCCGCCCACCAAGAGGCCAGGCCGGGAGGCTGAGCTGGAGACCCAAGCCAGGCGCGAGCTGGAGAGCCCCGCGGACAGTCGCTGAGACCCGAACGGTGGAGGGGTCACTCGCTTTAACATGGAGAGGCCCCGGGAAGGAAGAGCATCTGGGAGGACAGACAGGAAACCCGGAGACCTCGGCTAGGCTGGGCTGGGCTGTCAGAGCCGGCGCGACCCCCCTCCCTCCTTTCCTCTCCCCAATGGCTTTGGCTACTCTGCTCCCGGGGAAGTCTCCTGCTACCCCGCCGCCCACTCTACCCCCAACTCTCTGCACCTCTTTCTATTCTTTTTACTTCAGTCCCCCCTTATTTCTCCCCACGTGCCTCCTCTGGTTCATCTTGACCCCGATAAGGGAGGCCTAGCAGGCACTTGAGAGCTTGAGGCCTGGGGAAGGAAGATGTCAGCAGAAGGTTTTCCTTGTCCCCATCATCGCCTCCTCTCCCACTGCTACTGTCAAAGCAGGATGGGCTTGGGCCACTAAGCCCGGGACTAAGGAACCAGGAAGCCAGAGTGGCTGACACTCAGGCTGTTGGTTGAAGGAGGAGGACAGGTGAGTGGGGCTGAAGCCAAAAGAGAGATGTGGGGTGAGGAGAACTGGCTCCGAGAGTTACACAGAAAGAGGAGCCACAGGGAGACCTGAGAAAGAGTGAAAGTGACCAGCTGTCCCCAACCCCCATAGCCTTACTGTCCCCCAAACACAGGGTTAGTAATGTCCTATCTTTCCTCAAAGGACCCTGGGCATCCCTCCAAACAGCAAAACTGCTCCTTTTCCAGCCTGACCTTCCATAAAGACCCTTTGATTCTGGGAATGTCAGTAGGGAGGAAGAATAAGGCTACTTTAGGCAGCCCTGATTGGCTCCCACCTTGGTATTGCCAGCTAAGATTCTTCCCTGCGTGGGGGCTGGGACAAAAGACAGACGTTCTCAAAATTCCCAGGGTAGTAGGTGGCCTGGGAGACATTGGCATTCTTGGATAGTTTTATCTGAGTGGGCACCTCCTTTCTCCTCACCCCCACATCTTGATCTCTGCACTGGAGAAAAGAGGAGACAGGGGTTTGCTACTTCTGACCAGTCTTTACTGGACTGAGATCAAGGTGTGTAGCATCACTGTCTGGGCTAAACCCCACCGTGAGGAAGCAGGAGACATAAACACACAAACACAGAGGAAGAGAGACACAGAGATGGAGGCAGGTGAACTAGTGAGATAAACAATCAGAAACGATGGAACAATACTTACACGATGTTAACTGGGGAAGGTCTTGGGTCCAAGGCAATTCAGTGGCCAGTTGGGCTGTTTTAAAGGCTGAAAAGAGGTTTTGGGGGAAAGAAACCTCAAAATGTAGAGACACTCAGGTTGAAAGAAATCTCCTCAACTCCTAGCACCGGGCTTAGGTACTCAAATATGTGCTCATCAAATAGATTAGTGAAAGGGGATTAAGGTGTAATTCATTTAAAGTTTAAATAAATTAAGGTGTAATTCATTTAAAGGGCCAACTAAAATCTCAATTCAATAAGTATTAGGCACTCACTTTAGGTACAATCCACTGTGGGAGATGGTCCCAGTCTTTAAGAAAACAACCATCTATTTATAAAAATATAAAATAAGACTTGCTTGTACTAAATGATTAAAAAGCAAGACTGTCTCAAAAAAAAAAATGAAAAAAGCTACATCGAACATAATTCCTAAATGGGAAAAAAAAAAAACCCAACAAGAAATGTGAAGGGTTTTTTTTTGTTTTTTGGGTTTTTGTTGTTTTTGTTTTGTGATGACTACAGGGAAAGATGTTGGATACATTTTATCATGGGTAACAGGAGAACCTTGGTGGGAGCTGGCTTGGTGCAAAAGAAAGGAAAAAATGTTCTAAAGATGAACATAGCTTAAGCAAAAGCTTTTACTTGGTGAGCATGGAGCCTAAAGCATGGATAGCAAAAGGTCCCGTGTGACTGATACGTAAGAAAGATATTAGTTAGAAGCAGAGGAAAGGGGAAGAGGGAAGCGAATTATGGAAACCCTAAAATGCCAAGGTGAATAGACTGAAATAATTTGATAGGAATAGGATGTTACGTTAAGTTTTTGAATAAGAGCGTTACTTGTCAAAATGCTTTATTGTAGCGAGAAGACAAGGAGACCTCCACAAAAACACAGAGAAGTTCAAGGATGAGGGGAGAGAGACGGTCAGACAAGGATGGTAGCATTGAGTATGCAAAGAAATGGATGACTCTGAGAGCTATATCTGAGGACAAATCCAAATGACTCAGTTCCTGCTTCCCGGGGTCTTCTGGAAAAACATCACATAGTCCCACCAATGGGTGCCTTTAATAAATTCAGCATTTCCAAGTGTGGAAAATCACCCTCTCCCAGTCTCTAGTGGTAGCTATTTCAAATGCTTGCCTCTTTTCTCAAGTTCCTTTCCTCACCACTTGCTTGCTCATCTTAGCAGAATTCACAGCCGTCTTCAGAAAAAATAGAGGTAACAAAGTGAGAATTCCACTGACTCTTTGCCCTCTGCGGATGCACTTAGCTACATCCACACCTGCCTCTCATCCAGTAGATGAGGCATCCATATTGCCTGCCCAAGGCTCACCTTTGCACCTCACTGCAAGCTCCGTGCACACGGGGCATGTCTGTCTTGCTCACCACTGTAGCCTCTGCATTTAGCACAGTGCCTGTCACTAGCAGGTATTGACTGCGAACACACTAAATCTGTACTCTGTATCTCCAACTTAGGAGCTTTATGCCACATCTCTTCAAATCTTCCTTTATTCTTAGCCTTTTTTACCACCATTTTCCCCTCAGCATATACACATACTCGAGCATCTCCTATAATTAAAAGAAAAAAATTCTAAACTCTCCCTTGATCTTTGTCTGTATTTAGCCATCACTGAATTTCTTTCCTTCCTAGCTGAATGTCTAGAGTCACCTATACTTGCTGGACCCATTCCCCCTTCTCATCCACTTCTCAAGCACTTTAGTTTTTGCCCCCACCAATCCGCTGAGATCGTTCTCATCAAGGCCCCTGTTGACCTCCTTGTCACATTCGATGAACAGCTTTGTAGTCTTTATCCTTCTGCCCTCTTTATGACATTTGACCTTGTCGATGCCTTCTTCCTTGAAATATCCTCCTATTTTGGCTCTCGGGTCCTTTCTCTTGACAGAGCTTAGGAGCTTAATAAACAGATACATTCTTAAACGAACAAATGGCTTCACTTCTGTTAATATGGCCTCTCTTTCTCAGCCTTCTCTGACCTCTCCTTCAATGTTGGTGTTCCCTAGGGTCATGTCCTAAGTCCTCGCTTCTTGTTCTACACATCTCATTGGTCAAGATAATCCATACCAATAGTTACAGTAATCACTTCTGTGCTGCTCACTGTAAAATCTAGCTATTCGACCTGGGTCTCTCTCCTGAGCTCTAAACTCGGGTATGCAAGTATTTATGGGATACTTCCATTTGTATTTTTCATAGGCATCTACCACTTAGTCTAAAGACAGGAAGCTTGTCTCTTATCTTTGTATCGCCAGCACTTAGTCCTAATGCCTGGCAAATGGTAAGTAGAGGAAGAAATCAATGCATCTAAAATGTGAACTACCTCCAGCAGCCAGGCGAAAGTCTTGCTTGACTGTTTCAAGTCGCAGTGAACTTTCTCTTCCTGAACCGATGAGAGTGCTGATCCGAACCGTGGTAAAGCCTCAGCTAAGTAGGAACACAGGAATGTTCCATTCTGAGTATTTTCTCAGATAACTGATGTTTATCTAATTAAGTATAAAATATTTTCATTTTAACTGTGTCACCTAGGAATTCCTAAAAAAAGATATCATTAATTTCCTATGGATTACATAGTGGGAAGAACATGACTAGGGGTCATTAAGACCTAGGTTGGCCTTCCGAGTACAGATTCACATCTCTAAGGCCGCGCCTGTCATGTGTGAGTGGACACCTTACCTGCCTGCCTACCTCACAGGGTCAGATAAGATAATGTAGATGAAACGTTTGTAAATCTGAAAACGTTTCACACATTTAGGTTACCATCATTTCACGAAATTTTTGCTTACTCAGAAGCAGCTCTGTGAACTTCATTGTCCAGGAAAACAGTGAAGACTCCAATGTCTAGAATATACATATTTAATACTGTTGGCTCTTCCTCTCCAGAGCCAAAAATGCTACGATTTTCAACTGTCTGCTTTTTCGTTTTTCTAGTCTCCCCTCACTATCTGCGGTAATTTGCATTGTTATCAGCGTAGCTTCTCAAACCTCCTCTTTCCTCTTTTAATTTGCTGCTAATTATATGCTGTAGGTTTGGAGAAGGTTACTAGCAATGGGTATCGATGAAGAGAAAATAAAAGCAAGCCTTCCCCACGAGCGAAGTAAATACCGAACATTATTACATGAGACACTTATGTCGCGGCTGCTTCCCCCTCGTCTCCTGGTTCTTGAGTGTGTTTTGAATTGACTCTTTTAACAAATACTTACTGAGCGCAGTAGTGCCAGGCACCGCGCTGGCACTAAAGCATAAGCTCTGCCCTCGTGGAGTTTATGGTCCAGAGGGGAGGCGAGTAATAATATCACAAAGGACCGTGAAGAGTGACTATTATAATAGGAGAGCTATGCAGTCCAATAGGACTACATAACCGATGAGTCTAATGTGATTTAGGGAGTCATGATGGCTTCACAGAAGATATGACCCTCCAGCTGAATCCTGAAGGTCAAGGCGGACTGAACCAGTCAGGGAGAGAGGTATGCATGAGAAGAGAGTTCCGGGCAGAGAGATAGGAAATGGGAAAGTCTGGAGCACAGGAAGAAGTGGGCGGGGAGGGAGAGTAACTCGGTTCCTCCATGGGGAGTAGTGTAGGAACTGAACCTCCACAGAAGTAGAGCGGAGTATGAGGGGCAGACGGGAGGGGCAGACGGGAGGCGAAGCCGGAGGGGTAAACAGGGAAGGAGTGGGTAGCAGCTTTCTGGATTCAGAAGGTATGACTGTATTTGTATCTTCTCGTATTTTCGCTCCTCTTCTTATTTCCCCTTATTTAATTAAAAAAGACTTTTACTTTTCTTGCGATTTCTGGTAATGCTGCCTACTCTTGTCCCTAGAGTGTGTGATCAGTGATAGAGCATCCGGGAGTAGAAGGCTGCCACATTCATTATGAGGTTGAAGTTATTACTTCATAACCTTGTGAGGTAATTATCAGAAAAAGCAGAGGACAAGGTCCCCAGTCTGCCATTTACTAGCTCTCTAATTTGGGGACAGGTTATCTCACCTCTTTAAGCCTCAGTCTTTTTCACTAGCAGAAAGGATCTATCCACATTTAATTCATAAGGGTGTTGGAAGATTAAATGAGATATTTACATAACATCTAGCAGAGTGCACCCAATGGATGCCAGCTCCCATTCCCTCCCGTGACATCCCTTCCCTGGCCTCCTAGTCTGCTTCTCATCTGCCCCCTCGCCTCGCTCCATAAACTTTCCCTCTTCTTTGCATTTTCTAAGACTCCTTCTTCTCAGCCTACCAACGTCCTCAAACTCGGCTAAAAATAATCGCTCTCAGTCCAGCTCCCCATGCCCATGAGCTACCTCTCCATTTCCCGTCACCCCATTAAAGCACCACACTCCTTTAAAGGACATTTCCCATCCGCATTGTCTCAAGGACCCTCAGCTCGGGGCCCTGGGCTGAGAGGGACAGGAGTGAGGAGCGGAGACCCCACCACTGCCTCTGAGGACACCGATGGTTCGGAGTCGGTGGCAGGCTGACCGCCTTGACTTCTGGACTTCAGTTTACCCTTCACTTTTTCACAACAAGCCAACTTTCCAAGCCCTCTCCTTCTGCTAGAATTTCTGGTAAAATCACCAAATCCGAAGGGCTCTCATCAGTTCTCATCCTGTGCTTCATTTAAGCAAGCTATACCACTGACCACTTCCTTTTAAGCATGCCCCCTTCCTCAGCTAAAAATTTATCGACGCCTCTAACCCGTTCCCACTGCTCACTTTCTTGATCAAAAACCTGTAATGTCTCCCCATTGCTTATGTGAAAACCCTCGTCTTGATCAACTCCTCCAAGGCCTTCCATGAGCTGGTCTTTTTCCTTCTTCGCCTCTCTCTCGAGCAACCTACGCTCCAGGCATACAGAATAAATCGCCACTTCCTGAGTATGACCTGTATTATCTTTTTTTTTTTTTAAAATAAGATTTTGAACCAAACTGACAATGATGTGGGGAAGCAAGATCTTAAATGCTCCCGTGTGTTATCTTTATTCGCTGTCAGGCTCACGCTCATCCCCATCATATGGGAAGCGCTTCAGCCTATTAAATACTTAAATCCATCCTCCCACGTCTACCTCTTCAGCTCTCCTAGCAAAAATAATCTACACTTTCTTTACTCTCAATAATTCCTAAGCTTTTGTTAATGCTAATGACAGCGTTTGTCTATTATAACTATCTATGCTTTCCTCCCTGCCCAGGCTGTAAGATTCTTGATGGTAGTTTTGCCTTGTTCAGGAACTCTAATTTACCTTGATTTTTGTATCTTTAGCAGCTGCAAAGCACAGTGGGTAAGTAAGGCTTGTTTCCTCTAGTGGGTCAATGCTGTGCTGACACCTGCTGGTCACAACTGGTTCTGCAGCCATGGCCCCAGCACCTTCCTCACGCCAATGCTAAGGATGGGGACAGTCTGTGCCACCCTTACCCAGCCGAGCATGGGAAGCACATGCTTGTGGTAACACTGCCCCATAGCACCATTCTTCCCTGGAGAGTTCAGGAACAAACTCAGACCTGCTGGCCTCCGGCTTGTCTCTGGCATCTCCAGCTCAAGTTCAGTTCACCCTTGAGAACTTTTCCCACTGACCTGCACTCCGGCAATTTGTACTTTGCATCCTCCCCAGTACCACAGAAAAGTAAGGCGAACAGATCCCAAAGAGCTGGGCAGCAAGGACAGAAAGAGGCAGACAAACAATTTGAGAGCAGGGGGTGTGCAATCCCACCTCCTTTCCTCAAGAAATCAAGACTATCTCGCACGGAGTGCGGTTCCTTTGGACTTTTGCCATATTTCTAGGTTCTTGGGCCATAGACCTTCTTGGTGACAGTATGAAGAACCGGAGGTTGAGCAGAGAGTAGGTAGGCGGGGCTTGAGAGGTGGGGCCAGGCCAAAGGGCCTCTCACTTAGGAGCTTCTCCATTCTGTCAGCTCTCCCGGAACACCCAAGGCAAGACTGGCACCCAGTGCACGGCAGGTGAGGGACCGGCAATGACAGAAGGATAGGATCTAGGGGTGATGGTGGCAGAAGAGTCCCGATTCTGTCAGCCTGCCTGAGCTTTCTATGCTGTGAGGCTCTTACCTGATAGTATTTTCAGGTCCCCTGTGGGGAGGTCCAGCTCAGTTTTCTCTGGGGCAAGGCAGCCTCAGACAGACAGACAGACAGACAGACAGGGTTGGGGATGGGGCGGGGGCAGGGCTGAGGCATGGGGCTGGAGATGGGTGTGTGATGGAGCACCCAGAGAGGCAAGGAAATCTCAAGAGACTTGGAAGTAAATGTCAAGGCCAGAGGGAGAGCATGGCCAGGGGACCACAGGGCAGGACCCGGATGAGAGAAAAAGGGAGACTGACACACGGAGAGAGGGGGGCACAGTGGACCAAGGTGAGATGGCATCGGGGCAGTGGGAGCGGGCTAACAGGAAGGCCAAGGAGGAAGGAAGGCCCACATGGAGCAATCTCCTCTTCCGGCCATGGAGCATGGTTCAGAAAGGTCTGGGCAAAGCCGGGAGCGAAGCGAGGTTGTAGGTCCCCACCGGACTGATTCAGCTGGGGAAGAACCCCCCCCCCGGCCCCGCCGGCACCCTTCTCCCCTGCCTCTTCACATGCCCATTTTGGTTTGGGGGAGAGGGTGAGGCTGCTCTCACTGCGGTCGCAGCCACATCCTGCAGAGCAGGGAAGGGGGAAGTAAGAAGCAAAACAAGCAGAGGAACCACAGGCAAAGACCATAGGGAGAGAACATGGACCTGTGCTGCTGATGGGCCCCAGGAGGGGCCCGGTTCGGCCACAGCAGAGGACCTTAGACCTTCAGTCCTGCCTGCCCCCCGACGCGCTTCTCACACTCCCTCGGTGTGCTTCGAGGGCGTCCAGAGCATTCCAGGGAAGGCTTCTCAAGCCCGTTTTGATCATCTGCTAGTGACTTGGGCCAGGTTGCTTAATTTCTCTTAGCTTCATTTTTCTCATTGCAAAATGGGGATACCTACCTTCCAAAGGGTTGGGAGGACTGAGATAACGCACATAAAACCGCTGGCACAGAGCAAGATCTCAGTGTAGTTACTATTTTTATCGGGACTCCTGGGTCTCCCATATTTCTCATTTAAAAGCAGTACGTCACACTAGCTGACATGGGCTTTTGGAGTTAGCGACAGTTGTGTTTACCGTGGCCTCAGTTTGCTCAGCTATAAAACAAGGGATAGTAATACCTACACCTCACAGATACACGGTACATCGTCAATGTCCAAAAATGGCAGCTAAGAGAATTTTTCGCCAGGTCAGCCTGATCTCCACTGTCACAGCGACCGCCTACTTCTTAAGACTCGACTCGTGGTGGGCGGGCCTCTGGTGTCCCCTCAGTCCTCCACCAAAGCCATGACTGCTCCTCTGGGCTGCTTTAGACATGGCGATGTCCTACAGTGCTAGAGAGAAAAAAATAGGAACAAGGCCCAGCGGGTGGAGGGGCCCAGGGGGAAAAGGTGGCAAAGATGATGAGCAGCCAGAAACCGAAGGCAGAAAGGGGAAAAGTCATCTCTTTTTCTAAGGAAGCCTGTGGCCCTTCTTCTGTGACTGACCACATCCCTCTCCCCCTCCCTCTTCTCCAGGACCCATGGAGTCCTTCAGCTCGAAGAGTCTGGCCCTACAGGCCGAGAAGAAGCTGCTGAGTAAGATGGCCGGCCGGTCCGTGGCTCATCTCTTCATCGACGAGACAAGCAGCGAGGTGCTGGACGAGCTCTACCGTGTGTCCAAAGAGTACACGCACAGCCGGCCCCAGGCCCAGCGGGTTATCAAGGACCTGATCAAGGTGGCGGTGAAGGTGGCCGTGCTGCACCGCAGCGGCTGCTTCAGCCCCGGCGAGCTGGCCCTGGCCGCCCGCTTTCGCCAAAAGCTGCATCAGGGCGCCAAGACGGCGCTCAGCTTTGGCGAGGTGGCCTTCACCTTCGAGGCCGCCGTGCTGACCGACCTGCTGACCGAGTGCCGGGACATGCTGCTGGAGCTGGTGGCGCACCACCTGACGCCCAAGTCACACAACCGCATCCGCCACGTGTTCGACCACTTCTCGGACCAGGGCCTGCTCACCGCCCTCTACGGGCCCGACTTCACTCAGCACCTGGGCAAGATCTGCGACGGGCTCCGGAAGCTGCTGGACGAGGGCAAACTCTGAGCGCCGGGCGGCGGCCGCGCGGCCGACTGAGCCACGGCGACAGTTCTAACCCCGCTCATCCGCACTAACGCTTCTCGGTCCTGGGGCCGCAGCCTTTGCCAAGGGCGCCTCTGACTCGGGGGCCACCCCACCCCCACCCCGCCGGTGGAGAACCCATGCTGAGGCTTGCGGGGTGCTCCCACTCCGGCCCCGGGACAGGAAACCGGCTGCCCGAAAAGACGAAGTGAAACTTGGATCTCTTATTCCCCCCACAGGGATGTCGGAACCAGGAAAGCCCCTTCTCCTAAGAAGTGGGCGGAGAGAGCAGAGCCCGGTTAACCCCTCCGGGGACACTAAAGACAGAGGGGGGGGAAGGGGCCTTTAGGGACATCCTAGACCTCCAGCTCCAGGCAGAGTCTGGACAGAGCCCAGTGGCGCTGTCCCGGAGTGCAGGCAGAAGGGGCGGGCAGGGCAGAGTCTGGCAGGCGAAATAAAACTACTAAAACGTGCACAGGGCTCAACGTTTAATCTCTCCAGCTTCTTATATCTCGTGATCGCCACGGAGGAAGGAGAAACGCCACTTCTCTAAGCACTGCCATTTCCACACAGGAGACAGGCATATTTCCTACTTCTGTTTAAGAAACCCCCCCAAAACTGTACTGCAGATCAGGGCTACAAATTGCGAATAAATAACGCAGCGAGGAGCAAGGCATAGGTCGACAGGCTCTGGTGGGGAAGGGTTATAACCAAAAGACCCCCACGACACGAGGACTCCACGACTGTCCTCTCTAAATTTCAAGGAAATTCTTCCACCCCTTAGTCTCACACAGGCTGACAGAGGAGCAGGTTAGAAGGCCGAACTGGTGGCGTGGAGAGTTCCAGTCCCCACCTCGCTGTTTTGTCTCAGAGTAAGAGTTGTGAAAACTTACAGCGAACTGGTTAGTCAAGACGGAGCCGATTCTTTATCGTGAGACTGGGGAACAGGCCTGGCCATTTCTGCAGCGGGCTAGGTCACTGATTGCTCTGTCCTCAGTAACATGCTTGGCTAAGAAGGTGGGGAAGATGGGGAGCCAGCAGTCACTGGCTCACTGTTCCTGGGTCCCCTTCATCCCAGGGGTACAGAAATCCCATTTTTCAGCTAAGAGTGGGAAAGAATAAGATGCAGCAAATAAATATTACTTCAATATAGCACCAAATAAATTAGGTAACATAGGGGGACATGGTGAGGAAGTTGGGGGCTGGGAGAGTCCCTGCCTCCCTGCTCTAAGGCCAGGACTGGTGAAAGGGATGGGAAAGGCAGCAGGGATGTAAAAAGAGCCTTTGAACCTGAAGGACGACTCTAGTCAGCCGGAGAACTGAGAAGGGGTCTACTCTCCACGCACTACTCTTGCCAGTAAAACTGGCCCAGGCCAAGGAACTTTCGATGGACAGGAGGCTGGGGAAGACGGGAGGCGGGCTGGGAAGCCGGTTCTAGAGCCTCACCGCAGGCTCCCCTCCCCCTCGAGTTGCTCCTTCAACATCTTGCTTCTCTCAGTCAGTTCTGGGGACATCAGAGTTTGAAGATTTCATCTTCCTGGTCCCGAAGTGTCCGAGTTCGAGAGGTCCGGGTCAGCGGCACGGGACCTAGGACTGCTCGTTGCTGCATCCGAGGGGGGCTCAGGCGAAGACCTGAATCCTCCCCAGGTGCCCTGCAGGTAAGGAAAGGGGAAGAGAGGGACAGGTCAAGGGAAGAACCCGAGAATGGCCAAGTGAGGAGGTTCGTGGGAAGCTGCCCTCCTCTCCTAGTACGCACGAGCTGGTCGCCCTAAGATGGAGTCTGGGCAGCTCCGGGATCAGTCCTAAGCCCGCTGCTCCTTCATGGGCCATCAGGGCGGTAAGAACAGTCAATGGTTTTACTCTGGCAACAACGCGGGACCGTCTCCCAGCCTCTATTCTTTCAAGCGGCCACTGGCTCTGCTCATTGTCCTGGGCCACCTGAAGGAAGGGCTTCACCTTGCTTCTGCTGACACTGTGCTAACTTACTTGTCTGGTCAGGTCAGGCCTGAGAACGGAGACGTCTATGGCGGGGCTTAAAAGGAACCGTTCAAGACTCACCCACTTTCCCCCTTGTTCAGCTTCTGGGCGGCAGCCTTCTTTGACAGGCTGATCTGTGAGTCAAGCTTCTTAAGGAAATCAGAGGCGGAGAGGTCCTGGATGGGGGTCGGGGGTTCCTGGCCAGGTGTGGGAGGGGCTTGGCCGTTGGCGCGTCCTGCACCTGTCTCTTGTTTCTTCCTCTCTGCTGAGAGTGGCCCAGCTTTATCCTTCCTCGGCTGTCCCTCTTCCTCTCCATCTTTCTCCTCCTCGGAATCTAAACCATTGAACAAGTCTCTGGGCTCTGTCAGGATGGGGATGTAGAGGGTTTTCTTCAGGAAGATGGAGTCATTAGTATAAAGGCGGTTTGCACGCTTAATCTGTTCCATCTTTAAAAAAAAGTCACCACAATTAATGACAGTAATAACGATAAATCTTACATTTGTATAGCATCTGATGCCTTTGAAAGTGATCGTATAGTCTTATTCGACCCTACAACAAGCAAGCTAAAGTATAAAGGTTTGATATTATCCTTATTTTATCGATCGGTAGTTTTTATAGCTTTTGGTCTGAGGGCCTCTTTACATTTAAAAAAAATACTGCAGAAAAAGCTTTTATTTATGTGGATTATAGCTATCAGTGGTTAAAGTATTATATATTAAAACTGAAAATTTGAAATACACGTATTTATTTAAAAATAACAATCTCATTACGTTAACATAAATGTTTTAGTGAAAAATAACTATATTTTCCCAAAACGACAAAAAAAATGTAGCAAGAAGAGGGGCATTGTTCTACGTTTTTGCAAGTCACGTTAACGTCTGACTTAAAAGAAGACAACAAGATTCGCACATCTGTCTCTACGTTCGCTATGTTGCAGTGACACGTGATGGAGCCTTTGGAAAATACAATACGCTCATGAGAGTGAGAACGAAAAAGACAGATAAAGTCTTATCATTACTACAAAAATGGTTTTGACCTTGTAGGTCCCTGAAGAGTCTCAGGGACCCGTTGGAGCCCGTGGACCTCACTTTGAGAACTTCTGTTAAAGATGAAGGAACTGACGCCCAGGATGGTTGGGTTACTGGCCTGCAGTTATCCGGCAAGTTAACGACAGAGCCGGGGCCTCTTTGCTTTCCACACTAAAATATTAATAATTTCACTGACCAAATATTTATTTGGTACCTATTTACTCATTACTGACATGGTGACTGGTAGCGCCATCTATCTGTCTCCAAGGGTCGAAATATCAACGTCACCTTTAACTCATACTTCTGGGTCACCATCGCCCATGCCCAAGTGGTCAACAAAAGTGCCATAAAAATCTCTCCCATATCTGCTTTCATCTTCACTCTACTGCCACCACCTCAGAACAACTCTTAATATTTTTCATCTGGGTACTGCGAGTTTTTAAACTGGTCTTTCTCTCCCTGTTCCTACTCCTCCTCCACCCTGCTGACATCTATCTTTCTAATTAATCTGACCAACCCATTACCCTCTTTATAAACCTCCTACGGCTCCCCATTGGCTCAGATAAAATCTAAATTAGCATTCGAGGGCGTCCTCAATCCAGGCCCCAAAGGGTGTCCAGCCTCATCTCTCTTCTGCCACCTATACATTTTGCCACTCCCAGCTTCTCATTTTTCTTTGAACATTTCATAATCTTTCTCAGTTCTGTGTCTTTATTTATCTGCCTGAAATGCTATCCCCTCTCTGCCTGGAAAGCTTCTACTTATCGATTATCACTCCCTTTGTGTTAACTCCTTCAGGGCTCCCAGTGCAGACTGTAAATATTGCAGCAATAATACCTACCCTATTATGTTGTTATTCACCTCTCTGCATATCTGTCCTGCCCAATCCCTGTGAGTTCTTTAAGGGCAGGGATGGCGACTTGCTGGCTCTGTATCCCTAAGGCGCTGCTCAGCATCGCACAAACTTGGCACACAGCAGAGGCTCATTAATGCTTTGTGAGTACACAAACTAGATAATAAAATATAGAAACCACAGATACATCAGTTTTTTTATTATCAGAGGCCAGGCAGCCACTTTTACTAAAAATTCATCCCATATTGACATCAGTTTGGGAAATCATATTTCTTATATCTGTCTAATATCATAGCTGTTTCCACCCTGGGCAAAACTACTACAAATAAACTGGACTAATAAAATCTTATGCTTTAATGTGTTTAAAACCAGATTAATCTGAATAAAAAAAGTTAAAACTGACATGGCTAAGTGCTGTGATGCTATTCATTTTATTTTGCCTAAAAAATATCCTATGTCCCTCCTAGCTCCAAGATGCTATGGATTAATCTATGAATTTTCTGGTGCTTTTGTTATTTCCTAAAAGTACCATACATCAGGGGACATCATTCTACTCTTAAAAAGGCTGTAACCAAGGCCGAAGCCCAGAGTCCTCACCATGGAGCCAGTCTTCAAGAGCCAGAAAGGCCATTAGAATCGAGTTAGTTTAACAGAGCAGTATAAAGTGAGAATTTTAGAATGAGATGAACTGGTCTGAATCCTAGTTCTACTAATTAGACCTGTTGTGTAGTCGATGGCCTGTTTCCTTATCTTTAAATGAGAGTAGTTACACCTGCCGCATAAAGCCTTACGAAGATAATGAGATGACATGCAGCGCTTGGCACACACTAAATGCTCTTTAAATGACAGGTAGGTAATGACAGGTAATTATCATTACTTAATACATCTCCCTTATTTTACAAATGGTGAGAAAACTGAGGCCCCAAACAGGGGAAGTGCGTTATGTAGTCACTCAGCCAGTAAGCTGCAGAATGAGGCCAGAAGCTAGAATTCTTTACTAAAGAGCTTTTCTGTACTTAGAAAGCTGCAAGGCTATAAGAAAACCTCAATAAATAAATGTCGATTCACTAGTAGCAAGTTCCCTTGTCTGCACAGCTTGAGGCTTTGCTGGCATGGCTGCTCAGTACTTTCATATCCATTGCCTTTGTTTAGTCAATGCCCTCTACCTGAAGTGTTCATCTTCCTATACTCCCGGTCTCCATGTGTGGCAATCTTAGCCATACTTTCATTCATTCAAGAAACATCTATTAGGCTTCTATGTGCTGAGAACTATCCCAGACTCTACAATACAAAATCGAAAGGAAATAGTTCCACCCCTTAAGAGTACAGGTTATTGCGAAGACAAAGATGTAAACAACTGGATTACATAGGTTTGCAGAGAGGCGCAGAGGAAGGAACTTCTAAGTCTTTCAAGGCCCTTGACGATGGCTCCCTTCAAATCTGCACTGATGTCCACCCCTGCTCCCTTCCAAATAAAAATTAATCTGATTTCCCACCCTTTGTTAGTACCTCTACAAACTCACCGCATTCTGTCACCTATAACCATTATTTGTGTCCCTGTCCATTTCTCACTAGACTGTAAATTACACGAGGGCACCGACTATACATTTTGTTTCTCTCTCTTAAGATGGCTACCACAGTGCTTCAAACCGACCAAACATAAAAATGTTAGCTAAATTCACTTCTGATCTCCCACCCTTTGTTAGTACCTCTACAAACTCACCGCATTCTGTCACCTATAACCATTATTTGTGTCCCTGTCCATTTCTCACTAGACTGTAAATTACACGAGGGCACCGACTATACATTTTGTTTCTCTCTCTTAAGATGGCTACCACAGTGCTTCAAACCGACCAAACATAAAAATGTTAGCTAAATTCAACAGGATATGGAAAAAAAACACCAACACGACCTCATCACCTTTATGCAATGTATTTTCACACCTATCAAATATACCCTATGCGTGACCTGAAATGCTTGACTATACAGTACCTGTTTTACATCAAAAAAGGGCACCTTCCTGGAAAAAGAAGGCAGAGCATTGAGGAGGAAAAAAGAACAAGAAGAGATCAGCACTTTAGGAACTTAGAACTAAAAATCAGCTCTCCGTTATTTGCTGTAAATATTTAATCACTCAATTGAAAAGTTTCTATGTGGTTGATAGTACAGACTTTGGAGTCAGACAGACCTGTTTGAATTTTCACTCTTTATCTCATTAGTTATTTGTCCTTGGTCAAACTGGTCAACCAATCTAAGTCTCAGTTTCTTCATCTGTAGAAAGGGGACGATTATACCCTTATAGGGATGGGAGGACCAAACCAGCTAATGCATGGGAAGCCGCTGGCGTAGTGACTGGTATACTACGTGGGTGCTGCGCCTCTCCACTGGGATGGTGGGACGCGATTTGTCCCAAGCAGACAGTGCAACGCTGAGATGGGAAAACAAAAAGATAAAGGTGGATCAGACGACATGATACATGAGGAAAACTTCAGGGGAAATTGCCTAGAAGGGCCACGACATTCTCCTGAGGAATAAATCTCTTCTAACTAGTTGTCCACATCTCAATCCTGGAAGACTCACCGTCACCCCGTATTTGAGTGCTAGTCCAGCCAGGGTGTCTCCGGGCGCCAGCGGATGTTCCAAGCGTCTTTCCCTTACTGGGGAGCAGGCGGACTGCACCAGGCTTCCGTAAGAACGAGCCCGGCTCCCTTGAAGCAGTCCTGAGCCCCCGAGGGGGGCCTGTCTAGAGGGAGAAGCCATCCCTTCACTCTGCGGGCAGCTGGGCTTGCAAGTGCTGGAGGCTCGGCTAAGGGACCGACAGTGATCGGCCCGGGGTCTGGAGACGGATAACCAGGGGGGTCCTTTTCTCTTCTGTCTTCTCTCCCAAGTCTCCTGTCTCCCCCAGCACTACGCTCCCCTTCCCCTGTCACTTCTCCTCCTCCAAGCCCCTGTCCCACAAAGCTGTACCCTGAGTATTCAGTCCCTCCACGAGACTCTCCTCAGCACCACCCTCCGACTTTCGATCCTCTATAACAACTCGCGGCATTGACCTCTGACCTTTGAACTCTAAACACCTTTGTCAACACTAGGCTCAGTCCGTCCCTTGGTCTGGCATCCCGGTCTCCGGGTCCCCCTACACCTCGACTCCACCCCGTCCCGCGCTTGGTCCGCTAGGGTCGTGAACAAATTAGGCCCACCCAGGTGGGCTGCCGCCGCCGCCGAGGCGCGTGATGATTGCGAGTTTGAAGTACACTTTCCACTCGGAGATCCTCAAGGGCCCACTGCGCACCCTCAAATTCGGGCTCCACATCTAGGTTCTTATCCCTCCAAACGCCTCGACTATGACCGGATGCCAGAGCCTGGATCCAGCAGGGCGGCAAGCTCTTCGAAAAAAGACTTCATTTCCCAAAAGGCTCCGCGCCTGCATGGTCGCAGGGGGCCATAGGAAATGCAGTCCCCCTCGGCGGGCTGGAGGCGGGCCTTCCGGGTCGCGCGGCGCACGCCCGGAAGCGCGTCCCCGGAAGTAGGCAGGCAGACCGGAAGGAGACTCGAAGGCTAGGCGAGTCCCACTCTTGCTACGGTGGCCTGAAAGGAGTGGCGAAGGCGGTGCAATAGAATCTATTGTTTCTGGGGCTCAGTCGTGATGTCTTTCAAGAGGGAAGGGGACGACTGGAGTCAACTCAATGTGCTCAAAGTAAGCGCGCGAGCGGAGCGTCTGGAGCAGCTTCCGCCGCCCTCTGCAGGCCGCGAAGGGGTGGGGGGGGGTTGTTTGGTTGCTCTGGCAACAGCTGGGGTGGGGCGGGAGGGAGTCAGGCTGGCCTGTGACCCTTCCTCGCTCTAGGATCTCTGCTTTCCCCATGGGGTTTAGTCCGTTTATTTCGTTCCTGTCGTCTCCCTCCCCACCACCACATCCTCCTATCCCTCTGATCTCACCCGGACTTCTTCCCCTACCCTCTGCAGAAGCGAAGGGTCGGGGACCTGCTGGCCAGTTATATCCCAGAGGATGAGGCGCTGATGCTACGGGACGGACGGTGAGGGCGAAGAGTGGATGGAGCCTGAGGGCTCTGTGGTTAGAGACCAGTAAAGTTTTGTTATTAAGGAGGAGAGCGGCAGTATCTGGGATTCTTTGGTGGGGAGTGAGGGGCAAGGATGTGGGTGATGGAGATTGGGATACTTGGCAGTTGGGCTTTGGAGAGGACTTCTAGGACAGGGTGGGACCTACGGGCAGAACCCCCCACTTCCCAAGGACTGTTTATCTCCTTCTCCCCTCCTCTCCAGCTTTGCTTGTGCTATCTGTCCCCACCGACCTGTTCTGGACACCCTGGCCATGCTGACTGCCCACCGTGCAGGCAAGAAACATCTGTCCAGTAAGTTTGGGAGAAGACTCTGTGTGTGTGTGTGTGGAGAATAAACCTTTAAAATGTCTTCAAACCACTTGTGGTGCACTGCTTTTAATTCTCTTCCCTTCTTCCTCAGGCCTGCAGCTTTTTTATGGCAAGAAGCAACCAGGAAAGGGAACAGAGCAGAATCCAAGACAGCAGAGTGAACTGGAGAGGAAAGAGACCAAAGCGGAGGTAATCAGAGAGGGAAGCGTGTGTTCCTGGCAGGACGTGCTCCACACCTTAGGCTTGAAGGGCTTTGGCTTCTAGGAAGAAGCCCTGACCCTGTCTTCCATTTCCAACTCAGGCTCCCCTGTTAACCCAGACCCGACTCATCACCCAGAATGCTCTGCACAGAGCCCCTCACTATAACAGTTGCTGCCGCCGGAAGTACAGGTGTGTGGGGTGGGAAAGCCAGGGGTAGGGAGGGACAAGAGGAAATCAATGGCTCTAAAGTGATTGTTTTCATCTATGGCCATGCTACCCTGAACAAGCTGGATCCCGTCTGATCTCGGAAGCTAAGCAGGGTGGGGCCTGGTTAGCACTTGGATGGGAGACCACCTAGGAAGACCAGGTGCTGTAGGCGTGAAAAAAATTAAAAAATAAGGGATTGTAAGCTGACAAGATTCTTGCGATCTGTGAGGTCAACCAAGGGTTGCCTCGCCTAAAATAATAAAATAAGTAAAGTGATTGTTTTTCATATCGTATCCTGAGGAATACTAGTATTCTGGAGATGTAACTGGTATTTCAGGATAAAGAGAATTTTGTAGTTAAAAAATTGGGGAGGTGGCGCTTTGCAGGATTACAAAGTAGGATACTTTTGAAGAATAGTGACATTTGTGTATTTTAAGGTCTCTACAAAGTCTATGATAAAAAGCTTAAAAAATTTTAACCTAGCCTTTTCTAAATTTATTCGATTCCAAAAGGCTTTTAATACAGGAGACTTATTAATATGTCGAGGAACACAGCTTAGGAAACACTGCTTTAACTCATTTCCCATTCGCCGAGAATACTCACTGGCGATGCTTGCAGCTACAGCATTTATCCCGAGATTACTCGCAGATTATAGTCCTAACCTTACCACCAAAGTTTGCCATGAAATATCTCACTTTTTTGGTAGTGGTATTTCCGCATTGCTCTAGTATATTGATAGTCTTTGGAAACAAATGACATCATTCTATTTAGAGCATTGTTTTTGGTAGTGGTATTTCCATTTACAAAATCCAGTAATTCTCGATTGCTGAAAATGTCAAATCCTAGGAAACGTACCGTTCCTGCACGTGATGTTAATTCAATGTGAGCAGCGAGCTGCACTTTATTTTCTAAACGAGAAAAGGGTTAAGGGGTTGGGAGTCACAGGAGAAACAGCCCTTTCCTTTACTGCTTGTACAGACTGATTATTCTCTACCCAGACCAGAAGCCCCTCGTCCCCCTGCCTCCCGTTCCCCTTTGCCACCGCCAGAGGTTGAACTCCACAGTAGGAAGATCAGTAGGGACCCTGAGCCTGGGGCTGGCCCGCAGGCTGAGGAGTCAGCACCTGCCTCATCTGCTGCACCTGTGAGCCCCACGAGGCGACGAGCCTTGGATCGTTACCTCACCCTTCGGAGGTGAGTTTGCAGGGTCACCGTCCTCACATTTTCCCTTTTCTCTCTGACCCTCCTTTTTTCGAAACCTTCTCAATTGTTTTTTTCTTGTCCCATTGACTTCTCAATAAACCTCCAATCCTGACCAGTTCTGTTTTCTCTGATGTTTCCAGCTCTGGATGGATCCCGGACGGAAGAGGTCGGTGGGTAAAAGATGAGAATGTTGAGTTCGACTCTGATGAGGAGGAACCTCCTGATCCCCCCTTGGACTGACACCTTTTCCTCATTTAATCCACAAATAAACGGCAGTGGGCGCTGGGAGCCTAACTTTGCTCGGGTCTGGTTCCTTGTCCCACTGCAGGATTTCAGATGTGTTCATTCCTCCCCTGCAATGTACACAGCTCCCCATACGCTAGCCCCTCCCCCGCCCGCTACCAGGTCATGCCAGCGCCAGCTGCATGCAGCCCGGTGCCCTATTAATAAGTCTGTTAGGAGGAGGTCTTTGCCCTTCGTGTCATCTGCCTTCTTCCCTACCTCCACGGAAAGTCTTTTCCTCCTTCAGGTCACATGAGGGTTGTGGATAGACACTGGGGGGGCCTGGAAACCCGGCCGAGGCCAGGTAGCCTGTGAAAGTAGAAGAGACTAACGGATTGGCAGGGTTATGGGGAACACCGGGGGAGGGAGCTCCCCCACCTCCTCCTAGTAACTTGAACCTCCCTGCCTGCTAATCCCCAGAGTATAAATAATCCCCTGATGAACTGGCAGTAACCCTTGGGGGTTAGCGCCAAGATTTCCACCCCAAAGCCCAAGGGAGGAGGCAGACCGAGTAGACAGAGGGCCTTTATTTACAGGAAGGGGGGCAGATGAGGACTTAAGCATTCGGGGCTCCCAGCTCTAGCTGGTCGGGGAAGGGCAGTGTTATCTCTTTTTTTGCTGGCGACCTGTAGAGGAGAAAAAGTAAACATGAGTCTTTGTTCCATTTCTTGCTGTCTGCAAAGGTGCTCTTCTTTCCCCTTCCTTGGCCAGACTTGCAAACAGGTAGCGCGTCTTAGGCCACCAAACATGCCCACCCCACAATAATAAAATAAGAAGCAACACGACAAATAAAAGTACTGTGCCTCCAAACAGGTAGGTCTAGCTTCCTTTCCACTTCTCTACAGGGACGTATATTTTGGGGGTAGGGGATGCTTTTCTATCTACTTTCTGATCACTGTTGGGATAGAACTGCTCGTGTGAATATTGCTTTGGCAGCACCCCAGGCTTTTTGGCACTATGTCAGCTGTCGGGAGGCTACCGACTTGCCCCCGACCCCGGCATCCGAGCTACTCACGTAGTTCGTTGTTCCGGGTCATGGCCTGGGCTGCCCGAGCTCGTGGCCCCTGCTGCGTAAAGTGGTAGCCGAAGCGGACGATGGAGGGACACTGTTCGAGCACAGTGGCCATCTCCATCTCCACGGCATCGCCAGGCCACTGGCGCTGTGGGGGGAGTGAAAGCTGTCATCCACTCTCTGGGTGGCTCACCGTCCCAGACCACCCACCCTCTGGGAGGTCTGAGTGGGCGATGAGAGCTGCTCACCTGGCCCGCCTCAAAGGATAATGGGGAGAGTTCAAACAAGATCAGCTGGCCACCCCCGCCCCTGCAGTGGTTGCCTCAGGGAAGAGACTCAGCGAGTGTCACCTAAATGCAAAGCCCAGGGGGATGGAGTGCTGACCTGGTTGTCTACCCGGAGCTCAGTGAGTGTGGCGTTTTCTCGAACCGCCTTCAGCACGGCCATGAGCCCTGTGCTGCTAATGAAGTTGGATTCAATGTTCAGGCTCTGGACGCTGCGGTTCTCACGCAGCATGTCAGCCACCGCCTGGGCAGTAGGGACTTGGGTTAGGATTGGGGGACAATGTCACAGGTGACTGAGGAGAGAACAGGAGTAAGAGGGAAGCACAGCTCTCTGAGGAGCGTCCTTGAGAAGCTGGAGGTGGGGATGCAGGGGGAGCGACGTGCGGGTGGTGGCAGGGAGGTTAGGCGCCGGAGTGTGGGGTGCTGGGGGGATGGCTCCTTGGGGAGCCGACCTGAGCCCCTCAGAGCTATGAGCTGTAGTTCCGAGGGGCGGAGGCTTCCCCAGGGCTACCTGAGAGCGCGGTGGGAACAGCAGCCCCGGCACAAGCCGTTAGTTCTGCCCTGCGGGGTGCGTGTCAAAGTACGAGGCGAGAGCTCGTGGTGTCAACTAGCCTCACATTGGCAATGGGGTCACCACTCTTCGTGGCCACCAGACTGAAGCTCCGGACGTGGGTGTTCGTCTTCATGGCCGCACACAGCTCAGTTAGCATGGCTATCGGGATGTCCTGTCGGGAACAGCACGTGGGGCTCAGGGACTCGTATGTCAACAGAGTGTCCCAGGCTTATTGTTTGGAGAATGGGGGCCACGTACCTGTATATTGTTGAGGTTCACCTCCTCCAGGTTCTTATCATTGCTTCGAACACTCTTCAGTATCTCCTCGATCTTCGTGGGATTTGGGGGCTCATCTGGCACCGGCTTATACTTGTCAGGCTGCACCACACCTGGGGGTGAGGGCAGGAAGGGAGACCCAACGTGTCCCCCACAGTCTCCTCCCCCGTCGGTCCTCTCCCCATTCACCTGTCCCACCCTTTGCCGCCTCCCCTCAGGCCCTGGGGCCACGCTTCCTAACACACTCACTGCTGATGCCTTCGGTGTTGCAGATTTCCCCGCTGCAGATGGCATCGTAGTACTGCTTGTTGCTCATCAGTGTGTACATGCCCAGAATTGCT
>NW_006442103.1:19061511-19077640 GCF_000325575.1 Pteropus alecto
AGCACCCCCCGCCCCCATCTGAATGTTGTATTGTTAAAGCCTGACCTCTTCCCCTCTTCCACAGAGGTTTCCCCGCTCCCTCGGCCCCAGGGTCCGTCCTGTAAATTGCTCGAGGCACTAGTTTTTAAAACAATGACACTAAGGGAAGCTCCCTAAGGAGCCACTAGGGGGTGAGGAAGCCTGTCAGACTCCCTCATGTTTTCAGCCAGAATAGTTCCACTTTTATTTGCTTTATAATCTCTAGAAAATTGCCCTTGAGATGTTAACTTATTAAAAATGAGCGAATGACTACATAAACAAACAAGCCAATTAAGAAAAGTCAAAAACGACTACTCGAGGCTTTCTCAAACATCATGTCCTGGTTCAGGGCCTTCCCCACTAGTCCCATGCCACGAAGAGGACTCCTTCACGATCTTCCCACCCTCCCCAGCTTCCCACGGCTGCCCACCTGCAATGTCACACATTTCAGCATCTGTGGCATGGGCCAGGGCCTCCTCCAGCTCGGGCTCCAGAGTGATCTGCTCCTCTGCTGGAATTTCCCTCTTGGGCTGAATGTAGGGTTTGCCTGATGGAGAGGAAGGTAGAGGTCTTTTCTCCCAAGATTCAGGTAGAGGTCTTTTCTCCCAAGATCCCGGCCTCCAGTTTCCTGTCCTTCTCCAGGGGGTGGGATGCTGGTCACTAGGCGCCACTGGACAGCCTGAGTCCTCTACCAGCTCAGAACTCCTGGGTCCCCCGACCTCGTGAGGGCTGGAGAGTGCAGGCTGGCATGCAGGAATCAGGGCAGCCGAGTTTGCGGGCAGCTAGGAGCCGGCAGGTGAGAGGGAAGCGGGAGGGGGCACGTGGGAGAGACAGCCATTTGGGTTCCGGGAGGCATGGATGTCAGGGGCTCCGTACCCTTCTTCTCGCCTGTGAAGGGCACCAAGTCATCGCGCTCTTTGACCTCTAGTGCCTGCTGCTCCAGGTACTGCAGAAGGGCGTCTCGGTCCAGGGGCCCCGTCGGGCTCTTCTTCGTCTGGTCGCGTTGTCTTAGTCCAGCTGGCAGGAGCATGTTCTTAGGGATGAGTTTTGGGGAGCATGTCAGACCTCCCCTCCAGGGCTCCCTAAAACATCTCCAGATACCTTTTCCCTGGCCCTCCTGGGACTCCAGGACCTGTAGGCAGCCCTGGGCCCCGCACCCTTCCCCAAATGCCTAGGGGGCCGCCCCTGGTCCCTGTGCTGGAGCCCCTACCTCGGGGTCCATCTCCTGCAGCTCGCAGTCCAGCTGCTCTAGCTCCTCGGGGCTCAAGGTCCTCAGGATCTCATCTTCATCTATGTCTCTGTATTTCTCCAGTTCCTTCTGATATGATGACATGACGGCCCCCACCCCCTGCCCACTGTGTGGCACTCACGGAGCCTGGGGGACATGGGGAAAGTGGTCAGATGATGGAAAGACGGAGGTAGACACAGCAGGGACACAAGGGCCCAGCCAGGAGGCAGAACAATGAACTGGGTGCCTTGGTTAGAAATCTAGTTGGGCGATGACAGGCGGGGTTAGACGAGGTTGCTTAGTTAGAACCAGAGCCTCCTTCTTCATGCTTCCCCAGCTTCCAGCCACTCTGGATGGGGATCCCGGGCATCCAGGCTGGGTTTGTCCTCCCACTGTATGTGGAGAGGGCCCGGCAGCACCCTTCCCATAACCTCGCCCGTCGGTGCCTCTTGACCTAGCACGGCTGCCGGGAGCCCTGCCAGCCCGCCTGGCCCCATGCCCAGTTCCTATTGAAAAGAAGGGGGGCAGGCAGAGAGCTTCAGGGGTATTCTTCTCTCTTCCTCATAATCCGGTCTTTTTCCTAAACTGGTTTAAGAAAGCGAGGAGGATCGGGGAGAAGAGTTCTCTTACCCACCCTCACTCCTTTTATTGTGGGGATCGAGATTCCACTGTTTACTGAAATTCTAAATCCTAAGGAAAAGTAGGGGCTCACAGGAGGTGGGGGGCGGGTACTTCCAGGTTGGGGTCACGGTGGTACAGTCTCAGGAGGAGGGACTGCGTCCCCAAATTTGTCCCTGGCTTTGGACAGGAAGGTGACACCAGACCAATGGGTAGGATTCCTTCTCTTATTGTGGGGATCGAGATTCCACTGTTTACTGAAATTCTAAATCCTAAGGAAAAGTAGGGGCTCACAGGAGGTGGGGGGCGGGTACTTCCAGGTTGGGGTCACGGTGGTACAGTCTCAGGAGGAGGGACTGCGTCCCCAAATTTGTCCCTGGCTTTGGACAGGAAGGTGACACCAGACCAATGGGTAGGAAATGCCTTCTAAATAGAATAAAGTTTCTTTAAAAACAGTGGGAGGATTAAACTTGTACGATCTTTTACAATATGAAAAATACGCACAGGCTACACATACACACCATGCTGAATGTGAAAGATCCAGAACGTGTGTGATACGTGGACAATGTGAACTACAGCGTTAGGGGACATGACGGACAGCAGCAGAAACGTACACTGAATGACAGAGACAGGGACACACTTTGTATCGTTCCCATTAGGAGCCACCGCTGTCCTCCCACTTCCCACCACGAGCCCCCTGCCTTCCCCACCTACCAGTCCTGGCGGCCACCTCCTCACCTCCCCGTCCGTTGGTCAGTCTGTCTGCCCTACTGGAGCACTGTCTCAGCAGCAGGAGGAGCCCGGTGCCGGGGGAAAGGGTGGGGGAACAGTGAGCTCAGCATTTTATTATTTTAGCTCTGGCCAGGTGGGGGGTAGTGGGAGATCACATATACACAGCCCCCATACCCTGCCCAGCCCTGAGAGCCTCTAGTGGCCACTAACAGCCATGACACCTCCTGCCTTTCCCTTGGTGCAGGCTGCAGTCCTAGAAACCGGAGTTCCAGCAGAATCAGATAGTTGCTGCCTATTTGGTGCCTGCTATACTCAAAGCAGTGACTATAAGGTGATACAAAGGTGAATATAAGGGTTTTGTTTGGGTGTCTGATTTGGAGGTGTTTCTAATCTAGTTGGAAGAATGACGACTCATGATAGTAAACACTCAAGACGTTCACAAACACTTCGTGATGCCAATTGTAGATTAGACACCAGACAAAAGGGACCTTTCTATTTTATTAGATTGAAGAACAGAACACCAGGAGGAACTGGGGGAAAGATGGTGAAAGGGATACAGAAAAAGGCTGGGCAAAGGGTAGAGATGACAAAGGGAAGCAGGGAGAGAAAGGGGAACACAGAGCCCCACGTCAGGGCAGGAAACAGGTGTCTGAGGACGAGACACCTCATTTGATGACGATTTTCTGGCGCAAGGCTCGCGGCCCAGAGCCAGGCAGGGGCTCAGGGGGTGGCGGCCCCGGGCCCAGGGCCGAGGCGGCGGGCGGCAGCCCGTGGGCAGTGATGTACTTCTTGTAGGCCTCGCGGATGATCTTGAAGGCTCGAGCAGTGGCGTAGGGTATGTCTGTCACAGGGTCCCGGTACAGGGCGGGGCGATGGGTCACTGGGCACACCTCCCGAACAGGGACCTTTGGGGCCCGCCCTTGGGGAAACCATGCCTCAAATGTCGCATCGTCGCTAAAGGTGATGAAAGTACGTGAGCAGCGGGCAGGAGGGACGGCGGGCCCGGGCCCGGTGCTGGCAGTCAATGCGGAAGCCGTGGGGGCAGGCTCGAGTCTGAGGGGAAAGACCGAGAAAGACACGAAGCTGAGGCGAGAAGACAGCAGGTAAAGAAAGAGGCCAGCGGTGAGGCAAGGGGAGGAGGCGGGGTGATGGCCGCACTCGGAGGGACGCTATTCAGTGACAGACGGGACCAGAATAACGAATGACAGAGAAAACGGCAAAGACGGAGGAGAGAGAGGCTGAAAGAGAGAAACGGGAGCTGAGGGAGAGGGGCTGAGACCGCCCAGGGCCGGGGAGTCGTGGCAGGGGTGCAGGCGACATGGGCGCCCGCGCTCAGCTGGAGGAAGGAGCCCTGCCCCCTCTCCCCGGGCGTCACTCACCCTTCCACGTCCACGGTCTCTTCCCTGGGGCCTGGCTCCCCAACCAGCGGCACCGTCACTGAGTGGTAGGTGATGATGGGCCCCGGGCACTTCCGCTTCTTGTGAACCTGCTTCTTCTTGTCCGCCTCCAGCCGCTCGTACGTCTCTTGAGGGTCAAAGGAAAGAAGAAGAGGACGGTCGCCCCCTTCCCACAGCCCACTCCTGCCCCACGGCCTCTCGGTCACCTTCCTGGCTGCCGAGCCACCGCCTGCCCGCCCGTGAGGAAAGTCCGTCAGGCCCTCCAGCACCTTCCATTTCCTGAGGGTTCTGCTCACCTGTCTGCTCATCGTTTCCCAAGTCCCCTGGGGTCCTCCCTCACTCAGAACAGCGGGACTTCCGAGCCGGACGGGGCCCTGTGAGGAGGAGCTTGCCCATTGCCCGACACCCCTACAGCTGCCCTGTCAACCCGCTCTGTCCCCGGCAGGGCACTGCGTGTTTCGGCATCTCTAGTCATTAGAGTTCTTTCCTATATTGAGCTGAAATTCACTTCCTGATGACACTGTCATCAGGCCATAAAGGACACGAGTCTAATCTGTCTTCCACACGACAGTCCTCTAAGTAGCTGAAATTAGTGTCCACGTGTCTCCAGGCTGATCATGACACCCATTCCAGCGACCCATTCCTCATCCAACACGGTTTGGAGTCAACTCCCTCCTCCTGCCGCCCCTGAGCCTAGGACGCTCCTCTGTGACTGTACCCATCGCAGTCAGTGGCAGAGGTTGCAAGCTGGCAGCCCACTTAGGTGTTTTGTTTGGTCTGGATAGTGTTTTAAAGAAAAATTTGAATTAGTTGTTGACATTTAAAAATTAGACAATACATACAAATACAGAGATTCCTGGTCTCTCTTAAAGAAAAAAATAAACCCTGGCAACCCTGGGTCTGCATCTCCCATGGCAACAGTAACTGTCCCTGCTGCAGGCGTCCCTTCCAGTTCACCGCAGTCCCCCTGGCTGGACCTGTGACTCTGCTCCACGGCAGTTCGTTATTGGTACGCGCGTCTCCTTAAGGGCAGCGACTGTGGCTCGTATCACCTACATGTTTCCGGTTGTGCAGCATTTGGCAGAACAGGCACGTGACAAATATGTTATTGCGTAAATAGATTGATGAAAAGATTCTTGGTCCCTTTCCTCCAAATTAACTCCAAATGTCTGTGTCCTTAGACGTCGGCACCAGAAACGCCATCGTCTAGATGAAGTCTGACCAGAAGAGTCCCCAGGAACCCCTCAAGTGATTAACCTTAATGTTGTTTTCTTCCCTGAGCCAACCTTCCGACCCTTTCCTCTTGCAAACACGTCCCTGTCCTCTGCAACTTCTGCTCCATCATCAGCCAACTCATCTAGATCCTCGAGTCCCTCACTCAGCATTCCTTCCAGAACTTGCCTTACTGGAAGCCTGTCGCCCACTGTGGCCAGCACTCTGCAGCCCTTGGTGGAAGCTGCCCGTCCCCTCCCACCCCACGCAGGACGTGCCTGTGAGCTGAGCCCGCTGCAGCTTTTCCATCACGACTCTGCCACCTGCCGCGCCCTCGCTTCTCTTCTGAGACCCGTCTGACAACCGCGATCACTTTCTCTCCTTCCTGGTCGCGGTCGCTCCCTCACTCCAGGACTTCGGCAATGACTCTCGCTCTTCCTCTCCACCTCGATTCCTATCATCTGAGGTCACCTGGTGACTTCAAAGTGCACGCAGGTAGCCCCTTCCCACCACTTCCCCACCGTTTCTTCACCACGTCATCTCTCGACCACCTTCCTGTCCACGACAGGCTACTTACCCATCCAGTTACAGATACAGCTTAGGCGCTGTCACTGCCTGAAATGGCCCAGCTCTGAAATATTCAAAGTCAGACATCCAGGCTGTGACCCCAACACCCGATGCTTCCGGTCTGTCCATTCCACTGCTCTGGATACCTCTGTCTCCTGCCTCCTCGGCCCTTCTCATACATGGACATGTCCTCACTCCGTCAGGCCGTTCCAGCCTTCATTTCCCTTTTAAAACGAGCTCGGGTTCCTCAGTCTATGATATCATTCATTCTCTTGTCAATCTAAACTCCCTCGCCCAGACCTGGATGGCTGAGTGCTACTGTATGAAACTTATACAACAGGTATAATTGGACCAGAACACATTCATGGTGCCAAACTTCAACAGACGCCCAACGCCAGCAGATAATCCTGTCTCTACAACAACTCCCGACGCTCTGCGCTCTCCTCGGGCTTCCAAGTCTGTCCCCAACTCCTGACGGATGACAGTGCCCGAAAGACATCAGGCGAGGACCACTGCATGTCCTGCTCTGAATTTCCAAACCCGCAGGTCTGAGCCCCCCGCCCCTCCATCCTAACTTAGGCCCAGTCCTCCACCTGTGCGCCACGCCCGCCTCCCTCCTCCCACTTCTCCAGAAACCTACACTGCTAACTCCCCGTTCTTGCTTTATCATCAAACTCGTTCAGTTGCTTCTCACAAAAGATACAGTCCCTCCAAACCTCAAATAAAACAAGGAAAACTCTACCTTGACTCCAGACTCCCTTACAGCTTCTATCCCCTCTCCTACCCTTCATAGCCGACCTTTTTGTCTTTCCAACCAGCTTCAAAATGCTCTGGTCCCCAAAAAGTGCCCCCTAAGGTCATCTCTGACCTCCATGTCACCTAAACCAATGGGCACTACGCCGTGTCCTCTCTACCGGCATCTCGGCAGCCTTCAGCAGTGATTCTACCTTGAAACATTCTCTTTCTTTGGTGTTCTTAAGACAGACTCTCCTGCAGTGTCTGACTCTCTGGCCACACCTCAGGTTCTTCTCTATGCTCGTCTTGTACGAGACCATTTCATTTTAGTGTCTGCAGGACTCTCGTGAGCCTCTGTGTTCTCTCCTCACTCTACGCTTTCTCCTGGATTAATCGGATCCACTCCAGTGCCATCAATTACCGCCCATATTCTAAAGGCTTCCAAGTTTATGTTTCCAGCTCAGATCTCCCGTCTCAGCGCAATTTATATTTATATTTACATTTACATTTTTACATTTATATTTATATCTACATTTACATTTTTACATTTACATTTATATTTATATTTACATTTACATTTAACTGACCACTCAGCACTGCAAAAATTGCTCACAGATGCCTCAAATTCAACAGGTTCTAAGTGAACTTACTATTTTCCCCCTGCTGAAGCTGCCCCCCGGGAGTCCCCTGTCAGTTACTGATGGCAGAAGCCTGGGCGTCACTCTCCTTACAGTGGCCTGAACCAATCATTGTGGTCAAAGGATGCAGACTGTGATTACGGTGACATCAAGGTGACCTCGTTGTGATGGTTCTCAGTCATTTACGTGTTTCGAGGGATAGCTACTGTTTTAAAGTACCGAGTTGCTGTTTTACGGATAAAGATTATATTTCGCATTTTAAAGCCAATACAAATGTCCCAATTTAAAACCAATTAAAAAAAAAAGTCATGAGCATACACCCTGAAGATGTTGGAGAGGAACTAAATCTTCTCCCAATCATTATAGTCTTTAGAGTTAAGTTATCAAAAGTTCAAAACTATGATTAAACTGGAGTGGGTTGTATCCCATAATCTTCCATGCCACGGTAAAACTGCATTTTCGTTACGCGTGTTCCACTACATGTGCTTGCCAAAGAAAGAGAAAGGGATTCAGAGAGAGAGAGAAGAAATTCATACTGCAGGTGATTCTACCTGTCATTTCACTCAGCGGGAGTACATCCCAGAGGGAGCACACGATGGGAGGTGTGACAGCTGTGTTCCCTCAATTTCTCACATACCTCTCATGATTTGAGACTCTCACCGCCCTATAAAGAAATGTATGTTTTTCGTACAATACATTACTGTACACGATTGTGTACCCAAGGGCATATAAACTGAAGAGATGTGTTACAAATTTTACTCAAAAGCAATTTATCGCACGAACTGGCTGACCCTACTGAATTTCTAATTCTCCTGATAGTTAGAGGAGGCATTTTGTGAACAAGAAAGCAAGATGCGAGGCGGTTGCGTAGTTTGCTTGCAGCCTTACAGCAAGTGAACAACAGAACTAGGATTTGAACTCGGTTTTATACAACTCTTATTTCACACCAAAGTACTTCAATAAATCTTGCTCTTCAAAGCCTTCATAACTGCCTAGTTCCTCGCTCCTAATTACTTACTTGCCCCATTTTTTCCTTCCGAGTCCCTTGTGTCAAATCTCCACCTCTCCCATTCTCTGGGCCCTCCAGGTCTCAGTTTTTCTCTTGCTCCTCAGCCCCTACACCCACTGTTCCCCAAGTCGCAGACTGACCCAGTGAGCGTAAGTTGAGCTCCTCTGTGATCTTGGCCTCCCTGAGCAGCTCCTCCTGGGTCAGTGGCCGCTCGCAGTGGGGCCCCTTTCGCCGCCGTGACTGGCCCTGCCTCTCCTGTACCCGAAGGAAAGTCTGTCGTGTATGTTCGGCTGTAGACTGTCGCATGGACTTCCGACCTGGGAAGGAAGTCAGAGAGCAAGAAATCTTTGAATTCGTGTCCACCTCCTTTGTTTATTTTTTTAGTTTTAAAACTTTATTTGGAAATCATTTTTAACTTTAAAAAAAGTTGCAAGAATAGTACAAAGAACACCCACGTATCTTTTACCCAGATCACCTTCTATTAACGTTTCGCCCCATCTGCATTGTGTGTATATGTTTTTTTCTTAAAAATCTGAGAGTTCAGTTGCACACATCATGGCTCTCTACCCCTAAAGATTTCAGTGTGTCTTTCCTGAGAATAAGGATTTCCCTTACATAATCATAATATAGTTGTTAACTTCAGTAAATTTGACACTGACACAATAACTTTTCTCCTCATATTCCAGTTCTGCCAGGTGACCCAAACGCCCGCACTCACTGTCAGAGCCATCGTCCTGCAATTCCAGCGGTAGCAGCGCCTTCTCTTCTCGGGCCTTCTGAGAGCCACCAGCTGGGGTGCTGACCTTTCGAGGCCTCAAGCTCTTCAGAGGCTCCTGGGGACGGATTAGAAACAGACACCAGGGAATGGACAGATAAGGAGCAAGATGAGACTATTAACAGGAAACTAGCACTGTAGGAAATGGGACTGGTGTGGGGAGAACCTGCATCTGACGAAAGGGAGAACAGGAATGAAGAAAGTCCACGCGAGCCGGGACTTCCCCCGCACCTTATAGGCTGTGGTGACGACGCGGCGCTTCCTTCTCGGCTCTTCTGCTTCTCCATCACTGGATGGCTCATCCCCTTCGTCGATGTCAAAGTCAGAGTCCACCTCGTCCTCTGTGTCTGACTGGTCCCCTTGATACTCATCGTCTCCTGATTCCTGAGGATACAGGGAGGTGAGGCTCTCGCTGGCATCGGAGCCATTAAAGCCGCTCCCAGAGGAACAGAATCTCTTTGCTTTCTTCGTAAGGGCCGCCCCTCTCCTTCCCGGACCAGCTCTTCATTTTCCTTGGGCAAGAAACCCTCCTCGCTGATGGCGTCTGCCTCCAGCACCGCCCTTTCCAACACTGACTGACAGCCCGATTCCTGTAGCACGCCATGCTAAGTTCTAGGGTAAATAGGATATACTTTGGTCCCAGGGGCATTACAGTCTAGTAAGAGGGCAGGACATAATTATGAAAGGACGTTTTAACACAAGGCAACATATGAAGTACCAGATGGCAATTAAATGTTACAGGTGTTCAGAGGAAGGCACACTTGCTATGGGGCTGGTAGCCTGGGGAGGTTTAAATATCACACTTTATCCCTTTAGACCAAGGGCTGGCAACATTTTCTGTAAAGGGATAGATTAAAACAGGTAATGAGCCAGATTTTGCCAGTGGTCTGTAGTTTGCTAAACCCTGCTTTAGACTGTAAAGCATGAAGGGAACTTGAACCATGGTTAAAAATACTGGTAGTATTTGGACAGCCAAGAGGAAAGAGGGACTCGTGGGGAGAGGGAGTAGCAAGAACGAAGCAGCAGGGTGGTGTACAGCACGTTTATGGAATAAGGATTTAGACCTAAGTAGAGCAGGAGCTTTGCCTCTGGCGAGAAGTCTTCCTAGCTGACTGCCTGCGGCTCCAGCACAGCCTCCTTTCAACGTCAATCGATCGCCCTATAGGTCTATAAGAGTTGAAAAGAAGGTTGCACTCGAGCTATAGAGGAACTTAAATGTGGCTAATGAGCTTCTGACTTTAAGTTGGAGGCCGGTGGTTCTCGATCGTCTCCCTCTTCTTGTTTTTCCCAGCAACGATCATTGTCGAAGGAAACTAAAGTTACTGCGAGGTATGTCTCATTCCTCAAGTGTGTTGGGACAGGAAAATTGATACGACTACGTATAGTGGGGAGCCGCAGAATATTTGAGGGGAGAGGAAAAATGCACCTAAGGGGTGTTGTAGAAAGCTCTGGAAGCGATGAAATGGGCCGGAGTAGAGAACATGGAGTACAGCCTGGACCTGAGGTGATGCAAACTAGGGCCAGCATGGCGCCATACTGGAAAGGAAAGAGAAAAAACACGGGAGGCAGAGGATTTGACTGGGCGGGGTAGTGCCTCGCACATGTGGCTCTCTCTTCAATCATTGATGCAGGCTAATGGGCTAATCTTGGGGTACACGCTGCCAGAGTAAGCAAATAACAGAGACCGCTGACACTCCAAGCCAGTCAGAGTTCTATCTTGCACTGATGACCATCACTTCCTCTCAAACGATGTTTGTGAAAGACAGCCGGGGCACACGTTAATCCCCTCGGCTCTGACCTGGTATTAAGTCACATTGCCAGAGTGCAGTAGTACAACTACTCATTAGCTTAGAGCCCAATTGCAATGTTTTTGCTGAGTTACGGATTTAGTACCATTCCTGTGGCTTTTATCAAGGATCACTAATAGACATGACTAGATAAGAAAAGGTTTTTACATCATCTACTAAACCCGTTACTTTATAGATCTTATATAAGGATGCGATTCTCCCTAGGACTAATACTGAGTAAGTTTGTCTCTCTTAAAGAACTTATATGCTTCTTTCTTACTAAAAAAAGAAATTCAGGGTTTGATTGCCAGGAAACTCACAGCTAAATTTAATATCAATTGGTATTATCATTTCAGCAGAGGCTCTGGTATAATTACTTTTGATCTGTCTCTATTTTTACTGTTCCTACTTTTTGTTTATATCGTAAGCCTCCTTAAATCCTTTTTGGAAGCATGACGGGTACATATTAAATAACGACTCGTAAAATGACAGGAATAGGAAAACAGCCTTTAGAAGAGGGATGAGAAAGTTCTATTTTAAACGAGCTGGTTAGGGCTGTGTAACTAATGACTCCCAACCAGCCACCTGGTTGGGAGTCCTGGGGACTCTATTGCCTTAATTCCTCTTGAACTCTCCTGTCTACGTTTCTCTACTCCCAACGCCTCCTTCAAACCATTCTCATGACAGAATGATCTTTCTAAAGTACAAATCTGATCATCTTCTCAATCCTCTGGATGAACAGGAAAATTCCTTAACATGGCTCACAAGGCCCTACATCATCTGGCCTGTGTCTACTTCCTCCATTCTTGCCAACCTTTATTCTCCTTCATGGAGAATGAGAGTAGATGTGCAGGTCCCACGCCAGGACTTCAGTGCCTTTACATGCTCTGCCCCATGCCCTCCGAGGACTAACCTTTCTCCTCCCCGTGCTCCCAGTCCTACTGCTCTTCATCCAGCCAAGACCTACTTTTCATATTGTCCTCAGCTTAACCATCATGTCCTCCAGGGAAAACCATCGCGATCAACAACTCTGGCTTCCACGCCTTACCACAAGACCCTACTTATTCTACCCCTTGTTCTACTCCTTATCACTCAGGATTTTAACTGACTGTTAACCTAGCTAGTTGCCCCATTTAAGGTCAAATGGGTGTTTTGAACAATGTATCCCTAGAGCCTATCACAGGGCTTTGATTGCTCTAGGTGCTCAACACATGCTTAAAGAATGGAAAGAGTCAACGGATACAAATTTAACAAATGCCAAGCCAATCCAGACACTGGACTGGGCGCTGGATGTACACTGTTGAACAAAACAGACCATCTCTAATCTTACAGAGCTCACGAACGAATAGGAAAGGATAAACAAGTAAGCAAACCAAATCTAATGACAAAGTGAAGTATGTTCTATGAAGGAAATATACGAGGACACTTTTTAGTACAAAGAAAGGTTATCTAGGGAGATAACCACTGAGATTTGAAAGCTGAAAAAGGAGTAGGCTAAGCCCCTCTATTTCTGGGAGGCTTCTTTCTATTCTTCAGGTGCATAACCAGCAGTGGGCCAACGGGTATAAACCGCGTGACTACGATGTGCCTTGCGCGCGCTAGACGTCAGAAGTGCGGTGACAGATGCAACTAGAGAAGTGCACGGTAGGTTCCTGCCACGTTCTGGGGTGTCTCCAGGCGGCTTCTCTATCCCCGCCCCGTCCGGGCTCTCGCTCCAGGTCTCCACCGCATCCCCCTGACTCGCCCACCCCGTGCGGGTATCACCCGCCAAGGCTCCGGCCTATTCCCCGCCCCGTTCTTTGTCCGAGGTTTCTCCCTTCGGGACTCCTCTTGGCTTCCTCCCCTCCCTCTGCCGGGGCCCGGCTCTTGCCTCCGTGAAACCCCCATAAGTCGTCTGGTAGAACTCATCTTCCTCCTCTGCCTCCAGGAGCCCAGAAAGCCGGTTCCCCGCGGTCTTCCGCGGGGCCCGGCCCCCAGCCAAACTCATTCCGCCTCCCGAGACTGCGCCGCCAACCTCGGCCTCCCTCCCAGCGCGGATCCCGGAGCTCGGCGCTCGACACCACTGCCTGCAGGTGGCCGGCGGCGGCGGAAGCCGGCCGTTCCAGGCAGAAGCAGCGGAGCGTCGAGGGGCGCCTAGTCCCGCCCCCTGGGCGGGCTTTACTCTTCAGCCCCGCCCACTCCCGCGCAGACACCACCCCCAAGCTCCTGCCGAAGCTCGCGCGGACCTGATCTGCAAGGATTCCTTTTGGTGACTCCAGGAGCCCCCACTCTAAGTCCAGAATTTGGGAGTCAACACGTTTTCATTTAGAAGAGGTCAGTCTCCCTCTGCTCTATTCCGTTTTCCATTCTGCTGCCCGTAGAAACCTTACTAAAAACCCAGACTTTTTCACTCTTCTACTCAAAAATCTTTAATGGCTCCCTGTATCTGCAGGATAAAGTCCAAAATCCTAGAGGCGGAATAGTAATGTGGTTAAGGGCAGAGCCTTGGAAAGCCAGATAGACCGGAGTTTGAGTTTGAACTTAGATCTTCTAGATGTGTGACTTTGGACGAGTTGCTTTGCCTCTCTGAATCTCAAGTTTGCTCATCTATAAAGTGGGACTGATAATAACTACTTTTGAAGGTTGTTGAGAAGAATAAGATGTAATCCTTGTAAATTACTTAGCACTGTATTAATAAGCACATAGATGTTTAGTAGGTGATAACTATTATTAACGTGGCATTCAAGAGCCTTCATAATTTAGCCTCTCCTTGTCTTTCTAACTTCACCTCCTGCCACATTATCTTATTATAGCATCACTTTCCTAACACCCAATTCTGTCGTGCCTCCATGCTTTTCCTTCTCATTAGACTCCCTGTCCTTTTTGTCTACCTGGCAAAATTCTAATTCTAAAACACAGTGAAGTCTTGCTGCACACCCATTCCTCTCTTCCCAGCACAGTTCTCATAACCATGGAGATCACGCCTCCTTGATTCTCTAATATAATTCTAATCTCAAATAGTCTGTGGTATCGTCAAACCTCCGTGTCAATTCGTCTTTCCATTTTTTATTCTGAAAATATGGTTTTCAAACCATACCACTTGTACATACTCTAAGATGGCACCTATTACACTTTATTCTAATGATTTCTGTGTCTGTCTCTTTCATTAGTCTGTGCTCTTTTCGAGGGCAGGGACTTTATCTTCTGTGTATACCAGGAACTCTCATAGTGCCTGGAACATCATTGGGGCTAAATAACACTAATTCAAAGAATGAATTAATGAATGACTAATTACATGAAATTGGTGCCCATCCTTTTATTCTCCCTCTATGTTGATCTTAGCAGCCTCTAGCCTCTCCATTCTGACATTAGAAATTGTTCTAAGACATAAAGGTCACTTTAATAAAGCTGTGTGTGTGTGTGTGTGTGTGTGTGCACATTATATCCTCCAAATCTGTATGTGCGGCCCTTTTTTGAGATCATCAGATTGCCCCCTGTTTCCAAAGTATATATTGGTGAACTCCCTTTTCTGTTTCCTTGGAAGCACTAATCCAACATGTCCTGCTCTGCCCCTTCTTCCACACCCTGCCACATCACCGCAGTTCTGCTATTCCAGGAATGTTACTGGGCAAGAGTGGCTCCATGAATCAGAGCACCCCAGGGATTGAGGGGGGGGGGAAGGGACAAGGATTGGGGGGAAAGATCGGAAACACCCCTTGCTCAACTTTTTCAATTTTGCCTTCATTCATATACTCAGGAGACATGGATTAGGCACCTACTCTGTGCCAGGCACTATTCTAGATCCGTGAGATAGAAAAGTGGATAAGATATAATCTTTGCCCTGAAATGTTCACAGTCTTAACGAGGGAGACAAAGAAGTAAACAGACTGCCATAATACAAGGTGGTAGGAGTAACAGTAGCCATTTTCTAGTACATAAAGGAGAAACAAAGCCCCCTAAGCTGCTGCAAAATAGGGATCTTTTCTGGAGGGCCAAAATTGAATTCGTAGCTCAAACCCCAGGGAGAAAATCCTGTTTGACCTACTGCATTGGTTAGTTAATTATTGGTCTATGTCCAACTTTTAAATCAGAAACAGCTTTACCTCTACACCAGCTGATTTATAAAATAACTCAGGAAATGGTAGCAACTCCACGCCTTTTATGGAAACAAGGATAATTTATTTAACAAATATTTATTGAATACCTATGACATAAATTCTGTGCTAGGCAGTGTACCCCCAAATGTCTAATTTTTGTACTGTTTAGTTGAGTGGGACCTATAGGTATAAGCAATTATAAAATACTTCAGATCTACAGCCATGCCACCCTGAACATGCCTGATTCCATCTGATCTTGGAAGCTAAGCAGGGTCGGGCCTGGTTAGTACTTGGATGGGAGACCACCTAGCAATACCAGGTGCTGTAGGCGTTAAAAAAAATACTTCAATGCTACGCAATTCCATTGCTATGGAATTGCAAATAGCAATCCAACCATTTGAAGTTTGTCTACCTTCAGTACCCAAAGGAGGGTGGATAATCCAGCAGGTGGCAGCAGGGAAACAATTATTTTAGATCTTGATGAAGAAGGGGTAGAAGGCAGAGATCAATGCCTGGGGATATTCTCCTAGGTTCCCTTTTGAAGATCCAGAAAACATCCGAATAAAAGATAACTGGGCATCTTGGGGCTACCATACCTAGGATTTTTTCCCATTCTTCTTCATTTATTCATTCCAGAAGTAATTATTGAGCCCCTACTATGTCTAGAATCACATCAGAAGAGGAGCTGAAGATACAAGAGTGAACCAAACAGTGGCTGGTCCCCAGCAGTTAGGTCTCTTCAGAGAGAGAGAGTCCTAGGTCTTCAGATCCCCACCAGAGCACTTTGTTAAAACTGGGCAGAGTTATGGGACAACATGGCTGGACCTTGAGATAATCGTGCTAAGCAAAATAAGTCAGACAGAAAAAGCTGAAAACCACATGATATGTTATATGTGGGATATAAACCTAAAAGCAACAAATGAACAGGACAAACAGAGACTCATGGACATGGACAATACACTAGTGGTTACCAGAGAGCGGGGAGGAGGAAGGTAGATGAGGTAAAAGGGGTCAAATATGTGGTGACAGAAATCTTGGGAAGTGAACACAATGCAATATATATATGCCTTACTGTTAAATTGTACACCTGAAACTTACTGGATTTTGTTAACCAATGTCACTATAAAAAATAAATATAAATAAAAATTTTAAAAATTAAGTAAATAAAAATAAAACTGGGCAGAGTTACTGCAAATCTAGACTAGGATGGGGGAATTTCTGTGTGTCGCTATGTCCTTTGGAGCATAGACAACCAACAGAAGCTTAGACTAGACTAGGATGGGGGAATTTCTGTGTGTCACCATGTCCTTTGGAGCATAGACAACCAACAGAAGCTT
>NW_006442103.1:19077653-19085466 GCF_000325575.1 Pteropus alecto
TTGTGATATGGTCTGATCATCTTCCTTGTCCCCTCTTTGACTGGTCTTCATTCGTTTATCAAATATTTACTGAACTCCGTCACAGTGCCCAGCATTGCCCTTGAGGCAAAGTGTAGATAAGTTTCAGATGTCATTCAGAGGAAGGCAAGACATGCACGCACGTTTAATAGTAAACAAGGCAGTAAAGCCGGAAAAAATACTTGGTGACATGCAATGTTTTGTGATGTTCGACTGCTTAACGCCTCTAACTTGACACTAGCGCTTCCGTGGCTGTTCTTCCCTGGGCTGTGAAACTGAGGGCGCCCGCGGAGCGAACGCTTCTCCCGATCTCAGGCAACGCAAACCCAGTCCTGTCAAAGAGCGAATCTAAATTGACCCACCGAGCCACCGTAGGGACGGTCTGCGGCCCAGGGCGCGCAGGTATTTCACCCGTGGATTCGTTAGGCGGGGGAGGACCCGTGTCATGTGACCCAGTAGCAGCTTCCCGATTGGCTTTGCCCCTCAGGCCTCCTTCCCCCTACGTTGAGTGGGACGGAACGCTGAGAAGGTTGGGCGCATGCGCAGTGCCCGGATTTCGCTGGCCTCCCGGAGTGGAGCGGTGGGGTTGGGCGGTAAACAGGCTGTGGCGAGGGATGAGGGGGGCTCGCTCCCCAGGGGCTTTTCACGCCCCCTTATTCCTTTAGATGTGGTTTGGTCCGGACGCGGGGGCCCGGCAGCCGCTCGAGCCTACTCCCTTGTGAGAGGGGACAGCGGCTCCAGCGGAAAGCGGTTAAAGTTACGGAGAGGCTGCGAGACGCGTGTCGTCCCCTATGCCAGCCGAATGGTGTGGCTCTGAGCTGGTCCAGGAGCCGGCCCGACGTGTCTGAGCGAGGCCCCGGAGGGGGTGGGGAGGTGGCCTGCGGAACGCGGGTTCTGTGAAGAGACGTGGGGAAGATTCGACTCTGAGAAGAGGAAGAGCCCGATTGAAAGGGAGCGAGGCCGCTGAGGGGGAGGGGGCTGCCAAGATGGCGTCGGCCTCCTCTGGGCCGTCGGCGGTCGGCTTTTCGTCCGCGGATTCCGGGGTGCCTGCCTGCCCCTTGTCCTCAGGTAATCAGGGCGGGGCGTGAGCGGGGGGCGACGATGGCTGTGCGGTGGTGGGGAGAACAAGACCTGAGAGGAGGGGGCACCTGTAGCTGGGGATGTCCGAGGAGTTGCCGGCGAGGAGGGTAGATGGCTGGCTTTCAAGCAGCAGGGCTTTCTGCGCGGGCAGGGGAGTCTGAGGAAAGGATGAATTTGACTGAGAAAGGGAAGGTGGCCAGTGTTTGTCGGAAACACTGGCGGTCTTCGAGGAGACCGAGTTGAGGACTTCGAAGGAGTGAGGTCAGGAAGCGGTGGAGGTTGACGGTGATGGTAGGAAGGAAACGGCAGGGAAACCGAAGGGAGTCGAGAAAAGTAAAGTGGAGGTCTTATATGTAGAGAGGCAGGTAGAATCCACGTTGGTTGTGGGGTTAATTGGATAAAAATGTGGAGGAGAAGCCATGGGACTTAAAAGGTATTGAAGAATGATGGACGCTTTCGATTGCTGGCGAGTTGAGCAAATTATGAATTTTGTCGGAGGTGGGAGTTGATGGAGACGTCTTTTTCATCGGAGACTCCCCGCCTAATGCGTCACTTCTTCTCACTTCGTGACCCCCGGCCCCCCCCCCACACACACAGGCGCGCGTTCGCACTGACACGTTTTGTCAAACATCTTCTCTTGATGATTCCTATCTCTAGACTGACCAGCTTTGGGAAGGAATGGGACATTTTGAAGGGAGCCTGAGGAATGTGGAAAATTTGAGTTTAGAGACCCTAAAACGGAGAAGGTAGAATGATGGAGTCTTGAGTTGCTGTAGAGGCTGAGAGAGGTGATGCTGGGAATTAGGTCTGCGAGGATGGAGTCGGGGGCGGCTCCAAGTGCTGTGGGGTAGTGTGTTGCATAATAGGAAATGGACTGGAAGAACGCTTAGGCTGTGTCAGGAAACCGACACTTGGAGAATGGAGCTGGGGACTATGGCTCAAGGTAGTTGGAAACTATTGGAGATTGAGGGAGGGCTCAGGAGCCCACAAGAACAGCAACAGATTGTGTGTAGGAGGGAAAATGTGTGGTGCTGGGATGTGATGTGTGTGTTGGGGCGAGGAGGGGGAGGTTGAGTCAGAAACTGTTCTAGAGCTTCCATCAGAAATGTCTGGTGTTTCCCAGTGACTGTTGCCTCTATACTGTGAACAGGAGAGACTACCAGATCAGCTGGGTGCTTTGCTTGAGATGTTGACATCTTCTTAGGCCTGGGATTGTATCCTTGCCATTTTGAATTGGCTAAATAGAGGGTTCCACCTTTCATATTCCAGCTCAGATGAACTAATATGTGGTCACAAGTATCTTCTTCATAAACCTCAGTTTTATTTATGTACATCTATTTTTAGTTTCTCTAAAGGTGATTTTTGCCTTTTCCGTAAAAGCATTAGAGGGTCAGAACAACTCATGGTGCATTCTAAGTGTGAAGAAGGTAAAGTACAAATGACAGTTTTTTTGTGAAGTATCTCCTTAAAACCTTTCCCCTCTCCTCCAGTGCAAGAAAGAGGAATGGTCGTGTGTATTCCTTAAACTTAACTGTCAAGTCAGGTATTTTTCTCTCCTAGATCTTAAAAGCCATGTGTTTATAGCCCAAGATTTGACTCATATCTCGTGAAAGTATTGGCCAGGTGGACAGATTTAGGAATAAAATCTAATACACTTACTGATGCATCTTCCTCCTCTTCCATCTCTCTTCCTACTTCAGATAGTCCTATCTTTTTGAGATGTCACTATTTGATGTTTTTGTATGTTTTTACATTTTCCGCCAGAACCCAGGGCTAGCAGTTAATAATTCAAATTGTATAATGTTTTTTCTTCTTGTGTTTTCACCAGAAAGTCACATATTATGTTTCAGTGGACTTTATATCTCCTTGACTCTGCTATGTTCATACCTTAGGTCAAGGTGTAAAGATATCTAAAAATAAATAGCTTTAGATTCCTTTTTTGTACTTTTGTTTCTTACACCTTCTCTGCTTCTTTGGCAAATATTGAAACAGTTGGATTAAGAAATTAAGAGAAATTGGGAGCATTTGAGACCTTGTTCCCTGGCATATGTCATCAGTTTGGCTCCAATAAACTTATAAAAATCCTCAAAAAATAAGAAAAATTCTGTTCATAAATATTTTTGAAAACATTATGGAATTATTGTGTGCAAATACACATTGTTGACTTTTCTGTGTATCCGAGTGTTCAGTTAGGTTTGGGCTTAGTTAATATAATGTTTTCAAGGATATGTTTTTGAAGAGTAGAGGATATTTGATTCTCATGCAAAAAAGGCTGTTGAGGATGGGTTTTATTTAGTGCTCTGTCTGGATGGTACCTGGGGAATTAGGACATTGGCAGGAGTTAAGAGATGGTTTATGATTTCCTAAATTGTTAAAGGTGGAAGGCTAGCTTTGTAGAAATTCAAGGTTGGGTTGTTTGTCTGTCTGTCTTTTAACCATCCTAAAACCAATTTATTGTTCTTAGATGTTTAGCTAAACTCACTTAAATTTTGATGAAACTGTGAAATCCTAAAAGCAGCGTTCTCTGGCAGTGTTGAAAATGGATACAAAATAAGAAAGTCAGGACTCAGGGCAGATTGATGTTTTAAAGACACTTATAACCTTTGGAGGCTCCAAATCTTTTGGTATTCAAGTTAGGAAAGACAGGGTATTTAGAACAGTTGTTTCCTGCCAGTGTTAAACCCTTGTCTAGATTATTTCACCGTTAAGCCAGAGCTGGTCTTTTATGCTGCTGACAAGTGAAATACAGAGGTAGAGCAAACCATACACTCTGAGAGATGTTTGACATCTTTTCCCCTTGGAGTAATTACCGTGTTTGGATTTGGGGGAGGCAGTTATAAATGAATATCAGCTTACAGCAGCCATCATCATGTGCTTGTTCTTACTCTTTGGTTGTTAATAAAAGGTGATGCAGTTTGCTCTCTAGTCTCAGCTGTTCGGTGGGTAAAGGAAATTTATTCCTTCTCTTTGTTTTCCATCTTCATTATTTGGACAGTGGCACCACCACTTAAAAAATAAAATCAGCCCTGACAAAGTGCTGTTGACAGTGTGACCATCTGTCACACTAATGTACAGAGAGCCTGTTTCTCTATTTGTGGTTTGATTAGTCCATCAGGAGCTTGAAATTCAGCCTCTGAGTCCTTTTTTTACCACCATGAAGGCAGTAAAAAGTTTCTGTTTTGGAGCCTTGATTTGAGGTTAGTGGAGGAGTTAGAAAGCAAAGTTAGAATGCTAAGGTGTATACTGCTACTCTGAAATAAGAGCTGTGTGATAAAATCACAGGTGACCCCTCCCTCCAAGAAAAAGAGCTTGAAATCTTAGAAGATCATGGACCTTATAGTTCCTTTTGCTTCAAACCAGAACCTTTCTGAAATTATCGTCCTTCACCTATATGATTTTATCAGGAGCACAGTGGAACTTTACAGCTCTTTTCCTGACTTTTTGTCCCTTAACTACTGAAGGAAACCCTAGAGGACACAAGATTGAAGCATTTTTGCTTGTGACCTTTATAGTAGGGCATCCTCGTCAGTCCTTGATTCTGGTGGTTTTGTTCTTTCCAGCAGAACCCCACCACTAAATTGTGCTGTAATTTCATAACCCCAAATGGTAGGGATTTTGTCGAGAGTTTTTGTCTGTGTTCTTTGTACACAGCGTAAGCCATTTGTAGGCTGATCTTTGTCTCTTAAGTTCTTCCATACTAGTGAAAAGTAATGTACTTTAAGCCACTTTACTGGGTGAGAAACTGAAATTTGGAAATGTAAAGATAGAATGTTTTGTAGTCAGAACATCACTAGGTACTATTTTGGTTGATATTTTATAAGGCAGGGAGAGATTTTTGTTTGCTTTTTTTTCCCAAGGGTTTTTTGACACCCCCCTCCCTTTTTTTCTTTTGTCTCCTCCATAGATTCTGCCAGAAAACTGACATCTGAATGTCATTGTTTTTTATTAACCATTTATTTCTGCCTTTGACTGTCAAAATACTGTTTGCTTGTTCATTTTCTGTGTGCTGTTCTGAGTTGATATAAAACTCCTGATTATAATAACTGCTCAAATATGTGCTAGCTACTAGCTATTACATATATTATCAGTCTGTTTTTCTTTGCTAATATAGTGGAAACTGTAGTGAAGTGAGCAACAGAGATAACACCAGGGCAAAGACAGAACTGGGGAGTGGAAGGTGATTATTTGATCCTTTAAACTGACTGTTTTCTTTCCTAGAATTTTGAGATATTCTTATTTGCCACAAAGAAAGCAATAAACCAAAGCTGTCCGTTTCTTCTTCTCTCTTTCTTGTTCTTACTGGGCATTATTTTCTTGATCAAGGATAAAAGTATACTTTAGGAAGTATGCTGTTTTCTAATAGTCTGGCAGAGAGGATCTCTGTTTCTTTGTGTTCCAAACCGCAGCCCACCATTCAGTCTCAGGGTGTTTGGACTGATGGTGTTTCCTGGAGGAAGCCCTTTCCGGACCGTTCCATTTCCCGCGTTGCACTTCACTTCTCCACCCTTTCCTAGCATATCTGTTATGAGCTCCTATTGTTTCTTTGACTATTTTTTTTCTTTAAAATGAACTTTTTTCCCCCTCAATCCCTCCATCTTTTGAAACTTTGTCTCCAGCCATTTTTCTTTCTCCTCTTGTGAAATTCCAGTCTGTTTGTTTGTATGTAATGGCTGTCTGTATTCAATAGGTATTATCGATAAACATCTGATTATCAAAAAGGCTCCTTATTGTTAGAGTCTGAGAAAAACTGGCAAAGAGAGAGAGGAGGGCAGATTCTTAGTAGAGTTCAGTGCCTTGTATACTTAATGGAGCAATGTGGAATTAACCCAGAGTAAGGACTGTCCCAAAGGATCAGTGATGTTGATGGGGAGTGGGCTAAGGAAAGGTAAGTAAGGGAAGTTGGGAGGAGAGAATGGGAAGAGGTTGTTTGTAGGATATACGTATGATTCAAGGAAGGTATATTAGCTTTCTTGGGCACGGTGTAGGTAAACAAGCCTGGGAAACTTCAAGTTTTCATTGACAAGAAACCTATATAAAAGGGATGACGGAGAAGAAACTTAGTCATATGTCTCTGATTTCCTGGGATTGGGGGAGTGGGGGTAATTGCCTTGAAGTGAATCGTTGGGGCGATTAATGCTCATTATGATATCATTAAAATTAAACTTTCTCTGCTGAAACGTGCATTCCAATCCAGCAAGATTCATTGCTTTTCAAGATAGAGCCAGATATGTAAATAGAATTCAGAGGTGGCAATCTGCCAGAAATTTCAAATACTTCTTGGTCATGAGTGGCTTATCCAGGAGACTCGGGTCTTTTAAAGAACTCAGATTTTTAAAGATATTTTCAACTAAGATTTTAGTACCAAGAGATATGTATTTGAGGCCTGAGAGCCATAAAATTTGCCTTGTTAGAAGTAGAAGCAAAAGTTTATCACTAGAGGGAAATGTGGAGATACTTTAATTTAACCTTCTCATTTTCCAAATTAGGAAACTGAGGTTCCGATTGCTACTAGTGGCAAAGATGTTGCATAAAGGCTGTATGTTATCAGGAAGAGTCTTAGTAAATTTGTGGCTCTTTCCTTGCTACTTAGTTGGCTCTTAGCTGAGATAGATCAAACTGCTCTCTTTTAGTTTCTAGGAGCATCCTTGCTTTTCTTAGTTTTTCACAGATCTTAGGAAAAAATTGAAATTGACACCTGCTAGGAAACAAGATTTAGCTTTTCTTTGAAATGCAGCTTGGTTTCTTAACTGGCTTGGTTTAGTTCTTATTTGAGGGTGTAGTAATGGTGCTTAAAAAAAACCCACCATTATCTCATGTAGTTGTGTGTTCATCGATACTTCTCATGAGGCAGGCTGACATTTTAGACATTTTTCTGAGTATTTTCATTTGAAGAACATACTATGCCTCCCATCTGCAGGGGTATCCAGTAGTTGAAATGGCTTTCATTATTTCAAGTTAATGAGGACCAGAGAGATTGATTCAGATAGTCCAACAAACAACTGGATTGACTGTGGTTTTGTTTTGCGTGGGTTTTTGCTTTTGCTTTTTTTTTTTTCCCTCTCTTTTTTTCTTTGAAGACCTCTGGCTCCCAATCTTATCAGCCAAGACACCCCCTAAGAGTGGCATTCTGGTAGTATTTGGTAGGTCATTGAGTTGAGTCTCTGGGATTGCATCTCTATGACCTGTTTAGGCACAACTCCAGTTGTCTGAGGAATGTACATCCGGCCAGCTTCTAGTGTCCCCAAATTATATGTGTGCTTCAAACATCGAAGTCAGTCATACACTGCCTCTTAGTTTCTCGGCTGGTGGATGACGTCATCTCATCTCCGTCGGAAATGCTTCTGCTCTGAAAGCACAGGGAGAGGCTCTGGTATTAAGGTCACCGTTTTGTTCCACACACTAGGGAGAAAAACAATTCTTATTTCGGAGCTGTTTACTGTCTGAAAATATCTTTGTTTCAGTGATCTCTTTTAAGGCCAACTCATTTCCCCCTCTGAAGTCTGCCTTTTTCATACTTTTCAGAATTAAACTAGTGGTTTTTCTCTTTCTATACATTTTCTCCTTCCTTTCAATAGCGAATCATAGTCTCCAGTGGTTTAGTAGTAGTAGCAAATTTATGGAGAGTCACAGTGGTGTTTTGCTAGAAACCGGCCCCTCCATTACTTTTTTCATCACTAACACAGTTCAGAGTGGGGCTGAGGACCACAATGGAGTG
>NW_006442103.1:19085537-19137635 GCF_000325575.1 Pteropus alecto
CTCTTTTTTTCTTTGAAGACCTCTGGCTCCCAATCTTATCAGCCAAGACACCCCCTAAGAGTGGCATTCTGGTAGTATTTGGTAGGTCATTGAGTTGAGTCTCTGGGATTGCATCTCTATGACCTGTTTAGGCACAACTCCAGTTGTCTGAGGAATGTACATCCGGCCAGCTTCTAGTGTCCCCAAATTATATGTGTGCTTCAAACATCGAAGTCAGTCATACACTGCCTCTTAGTTTCTCGGCTGGTGGATGACGTCATCTCATCTCCGTCGGAAATGCTTCTGCTCTGAAAGCACAGGGAGAGGCTCTGGTATTAAGGTCACCGTTTTGTTCCACACACTAGGGAGAAAAACAATTCTTATTTCGGAGCTGTTTACTGTCTGAAAATATCTTTGTTTCAGTGATCTCTTTTAAGGCCAACTCATTTCCCCCTCTGAAGTCTGCCTTTTTCATACTTTTCAGAATTAAACTAGTGGTTTTTCTCTTTCTATACATTTTCTCCTTCCTTTCAATAGCGAATCATAGTCTCCAGTGGTTTAGTAGTAGTAGCAAATTTATGGAGAGTCACAGTGGTGTTTTGCTAGAAACCGGCCCCTCCATTACTTTTTTCATCACTAACACAGTTCAGAGTGGGGCTGAGGACCACAATGGAATGCTTCCTTAAGACTAGTCCAGGGTTACTCAGAAAAATTTTCTGCGACATGATGTGATGATTCAAGTTTGTATTTTAGCAAGAATCGATTGAGTCGTTTCCACTTTGTCACTTGACTTGGCCAGTTCAGCTGTTTTGAAATTATTCTGGTAACATTAAAGATTTCCTAGCTTATTTTTGTAATTTAGAGGCTAGATCTTTTTTTTTTTTCCTTCAAGTCTTGTCATCAAGGAGTTATACTGAAATTAGGTACCCCTGTTTTATAGGAGAATATCGATATTCTGATGGACACAAAAAGTAAACCTCTTCATAGAATCTATATATATGCTGATGTAGGTTTGTTTCAGGTTGGACAGACATCTCAAAGTATGTAGTCGAGAAAGTTGCGTGTTTAAGAATCATGCTTATTTGTAGCTTGGGATTGTCAGCAGCATTCGAGGCATTTTCACATTTTTCTTTCTAGTCTGTCTCTGCAGCAGCGTAATAGAACTGTAATGAGCTTGAGTTAATGTGTGGGGCAGGGAGTGATGTCGATCTGTGTGTATGGAACTGTTTAAGTGGTGGCTTACTGGGGATAATGGGTTATAAAGCAGTGAGAATGACAATAAAGCCAACTGTGTGTATCTCTTTTCTTTAATTGTTAAAGTATCTATGTAATTATTTGTTATAGAAAATTTATATAGCTATAGATAGAAATTTAAAATTATAAAAACCTAACCCCACTATTCAATATAGTCATATTTTAACACTTCGATATATGATCTTTAAGAGCTTTTCTATATGTATAAATACATGTGAATTTATAAATGTGTTTTTTAAAAATATTATATGCTATATAATTTTTTAATTTTTTCCAACAACTTATTGTGACATCCTATCCATAAATATACATAAAAATAATGGTTATATAGTATTCCATTTTATGACCATACCACAATTTATATTACTGATCCTCTGTTGTTCATGCAGATTCTTTGCAATTATAATATCTATTCAATCATAGTTATTTACAGTGCTGCATTAAATATCTGTATATGTATGTATGTATGTATCTATCTATCTATCTATCTATCTATCTATCTATCTTTGTCCACTTGAGTAATTGTTTCCTTAGGATAAATTGCCACTTCGGGGTCAAATTGTACACATTTGCTTTTAAGGCTTTTGGCTACATATTGCCAAATTGCCTTCCAAGATTGGAAAATCCTCAAATAAAATATATACATACATTTTTTAAAAGATTAGAAACCTGCATGCAAAGGAGTTTTGTACCTGAAAAATTTTTGCCAATCTGATATCACTCCACAATGAATGATTTGGGTTACAAGTTTTATGACCACTCTTGCAATTTTTCTGTGAGAACTTCTCTCGTTTTTTAGACATTTACCTACAACTGCAAAAAATTATCTCACATTTCACAGTGTTGCACTGGGGATCGGGCCATATCCTGTTCATAATTTTAAACTTTAGAGCCTTTTAAATGATATACTTATTCTGCTGTAAGCAAGTAGAACTTCAGAAGTTAAGTGAAAACTTTCTGTTTTTCCTCATTTAGGTTTCAACTTTCAGTGCTGTGGGGTCCAGCGTAAGAGAGGTAGATCTGATGTGTATCTGTACTGAAGAAGCATGAGTGTGCAGTAACTAGCAGCCAGCTCCTCTTCCCCATAACAAGTACAGACTTTTTGTAGTAGTAGTACGTACATGGTCTTCCTCTGAGAAGGCTGTGGATGTCTTACAAGCTAAATTTTCTTTAGCTCCCATTTTCCTCTGCCCTCTCCAGAAAGGATGCTGTCTTAACTTAGAAGTATCTTTTCTCACAATTCCACCATATAATATGAATCAGTCAACTACCTTTTGCCTCCCTCAAAATCTTCCCATAACTTCGTTTCTTTTTGTTTTAGTAAATGAGTGTCTTTCTTTTTTCTGCTGTACCTCTCATATCCCCTGACCCTTCCCATCCTGTGGATGGGGTTTCGTAATTCACAATGGTGATAATAATTGCTTGTATTTATAGAGTATATATTTTATGTTAAATGCTGTACATGGCTTAGTTCTGATAATGGCCCTATGAGGTCCATGTTATTATTTCTCCATTTTATAGATGAGGTAACCAAGGCCTAGAGAGTGTTAATAAACTTATTCAAGGTCACCTAGTTAGTAAATGGTTGACCTTACATTCAAACCTAGCAACCCTAGGTGTTCTGATTTTAGAGCCCACATTCCTGCCCACTGTGTGGTTGTTGCTCCCTCACTAATCTCAAAGTCTGTGTGTCAACTAACTTAGCAGATTAAATATTTGTTGTTGAGTGGGTATGACTGAACTAGTAGTCCTTGGTGAAGGAGAAGAGTAAAGAAGAGCACTTTCCCTTCTGACTTTAGGCCGCCTAAAGAAGCAAGAACATTCTGAGCTCCTCTGTGCCTAGTATGTAGAGTTATTAATCATTCCTTCAGAAAATATTTTAGAAGTCAATATGGATTTATGCCGATTTGGTAACTGATTCTGCAGTCAATTCCAAGGTCCCTAAAACAATAAACAAAAGAGTTTGTCTGTCAGATGCCTTCTTTTTGTCCATTACAAATTCAGAAATCATAAGCCTTAAGCCTTTAATCACAGCAAGTCATGGTCCTGCATATACCCAAAAGAAAACCAATCTGAGATGAATGGAGCTCCCCCTCCCCCTCTGTTAAATTTGTTGATGTCATTGCAAAGACAAAAGGTACTTTCTGCTACTAGTGAGGACCTATTACTACTAGTTGCCTTGGTGCTTTCTTGACCTGCCTAGACTCTAATTGACCAGGAAATCGAAAACAGAAGATGGTTTAGAAAAAAATAATTGAATTGATGGTTAGGAATATGGATTCCAATTCTGGCTGTCACCGCCTTTGCTCTCTGATTTTGAGCACATCCATTATGCTCTATGCTGTTATTTATAAAAGAAGATTAGACTAAAAATCTTAAAGTCCCTTTCCGAATGATTTTTTTTCATCATATAAGTAGTTATTGAGTTGTTAGCTTGAAAATGGGCCAGTAGCTTCACTTGTGGCTAAAAGAGCTAAGTTCTCCACTCGTTTTATTTAAAAGACAGCTTTCATTGACAGGTGTAGATTCCAGCCAGTCTGAGCATGCCCCAGCTAGGTGGGGGGAAAAAATTCCCAAAGCGAATACACCTTGCTTCTCTAGGTCTTTCACATTTTCTTCTTTCTGCAGAGGAACTAGGCCTCGAAGTCACCATGGTTGGCTCTGTATCATCTATTGACACACTCAGAAATACGTTATTTGAATCATTTTTTCTGATGCAACTTGTTTGTCATAGCTTTATTCTTTGCTTCCAGTAGAGCAATATTTGCTAGTTGTTAAGAATGCTTTTTGGTCCAGGGCCCATTAATAAGTAGGAATCCCATAATCATGAAAGAAACAAACTGTGGACATGAATGGTGAAGTTAGTAAACTACAAAAACAATTTCACTGTTAGAACTTCATCCCTGATGCTCACTTTTACTAGAGAAAACCTCACAAAAAGAAGCCAGCTCAGATGAAGAAGCTTGATTATCCATATTGCTTTCTTTCCTTCTGTGGTATTTTTTTCTTGAACTTTTCATTATAAAAATCTTCAGACATGTACAAAGTAGAGATAGTGTAATGAACCTCATGTACCTATCAACTAGCTTCAACAGCAACGTTTTGCCAGTCTTGTTGCATCTATTCTTCAGGCCCCCACCACCACCCCCTGGGATATTTTAAAGCAAACTTAGTTCCTTATGCGATTTCAGCCATAAATACTTCAGAATGTATTTCTACAGATAAGGCCTCTTGGAGCTGGGGGAGGGGGCAGGGGAGAGAAAGAGGGAGTTGTAACATAACCACAGTAGCATTGTCACAGCTACAAAATTAACAATAGTTATTTAATTTCTCAAAGATCCTGTCTCAGAAATCTTTCTGGGCTTATTTTCTAATCAGTATCCAGACAAGTTTCACACATTGTATTTGGTAGATATGTTTCTTAAGTCTTTAATTAAAACAGTTCCCACACTCTGTAGTGTTGTTTTGAGGGCTAAACGAGATACGTTTTTAAGGTTTTAAAATTTATATTTATAAAAATATAAATCGGTCAGTGGAAAGAAACAGCCTTCCTGCTAAAAACATGTCAGCATTTCAGTTTAGTCCTCTAGTCAGCATTAAGGTAAAATAGGAGAACGTGGAGATGCCCAAGTGATGGAGAAACAAGCGGAACTGTTGTGCGCTCCAGTGGGTCAGGAACATAGCTCCACCCGGAGTGCCTGGCGTAATTCCTGACACATAGCAGATGATCAGTAAGTAGTTGTTGAATAAATGAACGGAGGGGAGCAGCTACATTGAACTGGTCCTGAGATGTGTTAAAATTGAGCCAGTGAGGGCAAGCTGGTCTGGGACCTCTTCTACAGTGTTTATAGCCAGGCTGTCTAGAGCTACCCTTGGGTAAAGTGCTCTACTTGTAGCACAGGCCACATTTCCTGGTGTGGACTGGTGACAGTGTAGGCATACTAATAATACTTCAGAGTTTTGACTTAGATAGGGAGAGGCGGGTCCCAAATTTCTCAGAAGAAAGCCTTTTCCCTGAGAAAAGTAAATTTTCACATTGGAACTCTGCCCTCTGCTCAATTTTCCTACCCAAAAAGAGAATGATATGTGTGGATCATGGATATGGATTATAAAATGATAAAATATCCTTATCAGAGAGTATGTTTCACACAGATGCTAGAAAACGGAATTTCCGTTGAATAATATTCCAGTCTTGTCCACAGGGTTGAATCTCATTCCTCTTAAGCATCGGCTGGATGGCAGCACCGAGCCAGTGTCAATATGCTCAGCTGGTCTTCTCTTTCTCTCTTTTTTTTTTTTCCACTTCTCTTCCTCCTTCCCTTCTCTCTGCTTTTCTTTTTCTTTTCTGTACTTAATGGACTTCCTCAGTAGACGATTTCTCATTGGCAAAGCTTTGGGCCACTTGGTCAACAGCCCTTAGCAGACGGTACCTGGTTCCCTGAAATGCCACTATGTTCGTCTGTTGAGTTTCTGGACCAAGCTGGGTATTAGAGCATTTTTTTTTTTTTTAATTATTACTATTTATGCCTACAGCACCTGGTCTTCCATCCAAGTACTAACCAGGCCCGACCCTGCTTAGCTTCCGAGATCAGATGGGATCGGGCTTGTTCAAGGTGGCATGGCCGTAGACCGTGGGCCGTGGCTCCACTGGGGCGCAAACCTAGGACCTTCTGCGTATAAAGCAGACGTGCTAACCACTACAGTATGGAACCATGTCCTAGAGTAACCTTGGTCAAATTCTTTAGGTCTTTTTCTCTTCCCTTCCATTCTACTTTGGTAGTTTGGAGCTCTGATCTGTGCTTACGGGCCAAAACTTCAGGCAAGGAAGAAAATTATTCTTGGGTCTGGATTCTCCTTTTCCCTGTGTTACTTGGTCTGATTATTATTATTTACACCCAGTATCTAACTGCTTCAGCTATAGTGTTATTGGGATTAATCTCAGCTTTATAGTTGAAGATAGCTAAGCAGTTGGCATCAGAGTTCCACTAAGAAGTACCCCCACCCTCATTCTGGGTACTTTGCAAAAGTCGGTGGCCCTAGAGCTACATGTTTATGTGTAAAACCAGGAAAGGTAGCAAAGTTGAACTTTTTAGGGAGTAAGAAAGCCCCAAACCTAATCTCTGCCTTGAAATCACTTATCTCTCCCCTTCCCCGCCCCCCGCACCCCTTTGTTTAACTTCGTCCAGTTACTCCATGCACATGGAGGAGGTTATTTTCAAGGTGACACTGTCAGACTAGGACTGGATGTTGGCTCTCTGGTTCTGCCAGATCCCTTCCAAACCAAGAAGTCCACAATCAGTGTTTGTCTTCCCTACTGAAAGCATACATTTTCTCCTTGAGAATCATTTTCTGAAGCTGCTTGTATGGGGCCGGTGGGGTGGGGGTGGGGCTGAGGGGTTTGGGAGGAGCCAAGTACTTTGCCCTGCTAATTAGAATTTCATAAAGGTCTAGGTAATTGAACATTAAACCTTGCTGTGAGCCCACCTTTGCTCTTGCATTAGAAATCATGTATAACAACATGTCTGGCACTTTACAGCCCATAAAGTACTTTGATTTAGCTTATCTCATTTAATCTTTACATAACCTTCTGATACAGGTTTCTCTCTCCTTTTTTAGTTATTTGTAGAGAACAATTTACCTGCTATAACAGGAATTTGAACCCAGGTCTTCTGATATTTAAATAGCTCAGCTTGTTGACTTGTTCTTATCTAAAAAGTTGTGAGATAAGAAGTTTCGACTATTTTTTATTGGTGGACACCTTAAATTTCGCAGTAAGTCAGTAGCAGTTTTAATATAAATTGAGTCATCTTGCCTTGTTGTTCCTTGGGGTTCCAGTCCTGGTTGACCTGGTTTTTCACCCAGCTGAAGTCGACCTTGTTGAAGAAGCATCCTACAAAAAGTGTAGATTATTGGACTCGGCTGTTTTTCCAGTTTTCTGGGCCATTTTATGCAGAATGTCTTCCTAACAGCTAGGTGACATTTCCTTGCCTCTTTTTTGGAAAGAGAAATGAAAACCATCTGTTCTTTTTTTTTTTTTTTTTTTGGTCACCCTGACTCACCACAAGGAATAAAATTTGCTGCTCTGCTTGTTGGTACCAGAAGTACTTGGTCTTCGGCCTTTGCACTGAGGGCTGTCATATCATAGCCTCTCCTCTGAGCTCAGCTGTATTCTGAAGGTCTCAGGGTGTTTAACCAGTTTGTCCTAAACAGTCATAATAGATGGCGGTGTTGCTCATCTTTATCTGATGGCCCTTAATCCTAAGTGTCTCACCATTAATCTTTATACAGGAACTGGTATTTCTCCTCAGGTATTAACTTATATTATCGAAGGTTCATCCCATTTGGACTCCTTTTTATTTTTCTTTAATATGGCTAATCTTTATTCCCTTTGAATTCTTTAGAGCTAGATTGAAGTGATATACTGATAGACTTTGAATAAAGGCCAACATTCTCCAGGATAAAAAGAGAAGGCAGGTCTGTCTTCCTGAGTGATCATGTGTCTTCAGTGTGATCATGGATGAAGGTTATGGGAGTGGCAAACCCTTAAGAATTGATTTACCCTTTCAGAGTAGATTTTTCTATAGATACGTTCTTTTAGTCACTTTCTAAACATACTTATTCTTGAAATCGTTCCTAAAGTTAAATAGATAAAAGTCATAAATGATAATTACGAGATTTAACTATACACTTGTCTTACACATCTACTCTGATTAAGTATTTAGTAAGTAAAACTTACTTTAGTATGTAAATGCCAACAAATTCCTGTTGAGTTTGCAGCAGAAATCAAGCTGAGGCTGAGCGATGCAGAATCAGTTTCTGCCGGCACTGAATGCCTTTTCATTATTTCGACATTGCATTTTCTCCTCCTCAGTCTCTTCATCTCCATAGATCAACTCTTCACCTTTTTTCTGAAATAGTTAATAGAGTGAAGCACTACAGATGTGCTCTAAAAGTCCTTACCCCTTTATTTTACTTCTGCAGGAAAAGTTAATCAGGTCTCATACTCCCCAGTTAGTCTTGGGGGATTTCATATTAATCCTTTCTCTTTCTGCCATGTTATCAGATGAGACCCTCAGACTCTGATGGTTAAATATATCAAGAACAGATATATTGCCCAGAGAAAATATGAACACTGGAGTAAGAAGGCAGACTAGAACAAGAATGGAATGTGCTTAAGGGCTCTGTGAATATGAAGGAGGAAGAAGAAGGGACATTTAAAACCTATCCAAAAGGATCTGGTATCACAGAGCAAGAGGCCGGAGCTCATTGTCAGGTTTAGTTTGACTCAAACCCTGATTGTTTCAGTGTGTGTGATAAGAGGTTGTGTGAGTGTGTGTCCACACACTTATGATCGTGTTTTCTTTTGTTTTAACAGTATCTGGAGTCAAGAGATCCATGACATCTGAGGTAAGTTTCATATCGATACAGTGATTCTAAAACTTTGATTCTGGGGTAGAAGGGTTCCTGTTTATGACATCCTTGTTTTCCCCCTGCTTGGGTCTTAGGAGCTGGACAGGGTTCTTAAATCTCTTTGGTAAACTAGAAATTATACAACTCTACTTTTGTTGCAGTTTATTATGGACATTACTAATAGCTCACATTTATTGAGTATTTTTTAATACACCAGATGCAGCATACCAAAGAGTAAATGTACCCAAGTGCCCTTTAGTAGATATTCGTGTTTATTCCTTCAGACAACAACTGTGAGGGAAGTACTGTTGTTACCCATGTTTTACCGATGAAGAAAGCGAGAATTAGAGGGTCCATAGCTTGCCCATCATTAATAAGTGGGGTTAATAAGTCTGAGATTCAAACCCAGACAGTCTAGCACTAAAGCCCACTCTCTTGTTTTGCTGTTACTACTTCCTGCTTGTGTAGCTTCAGTGAATTTGAATAACTACTTTTAACCAAACAGAAGCTGTTGATTTCCTGTTTTTCTTTTCTGTGCAGGATATTTTCTATTTGCTTACCTTTCTTCCCATAAAGTATTTCCCAGCCCTCTTCTCATTTCTTGCCTCTCCTGGGTTTGTGATGGGGCCTCAGAATGCGGGCCCTTTGGCCTGGAATTTTAGGCTTTTCTGGTAGAACAGCTTCCAAGATCTGTGAGGTTATACAGGGTTTTCCGGCTAAGGGCCTTAGTGAGAAGAGTATACTTGAATATCAGGCCCTAAGATTGTGACATCCTGTTTCCACTAGTCTTTTTGCCTTCTGGCTTATTCACTTAATGAGTATTGACGTCATGAAGAATATCTTCCTGTCTGTTGTGCTGGCGTCAGGCTCTGTTGTACTGGTTCTGCTCCATCCTTATTCCAGAGACTGTCATGTGAGTGGAAAACAAAGCCATCTCACGTTCTCAGGAATCTCTTCGAGGCACTGAGGCCCCTCTCTCAGAGGAGTCGTCTTACAGCCTCAGCCTTTTAATTTCCAGGTTCGCAGTACCTGCATTTACTAGTGGCTAGATCATTTCTGTTGAATTCAGTTTAAGCAATTAGTGTTCAGATTGGGTTGAAGGTTAGTAATTTCTGAAAGGAAACGAGTGAAAAAAGGGATCTGTGGAACTCTACTTCCAACCTGGCTTGATTTTGTGAACCGAGGTTTATCCTTTTTTCTGGGGCTGCTATTTCCTACTCCTCCTGTTTCTGCTTTTCTTTAATGATATTTGTTTTTACTTTCTACATCATCTTTCTGAGGACCAAACATGAAATAGTCTCCCTCGGGGGTTTTCTTCTGTGTTCTTCGAGCCAGTTAATTCACTGGGAAGCAACACTGTGGCGGTGTGTTTGCATGGGGTGGGTCTTCTGAAGGTTTTATGAATGTTTATATCCTGAAAAGGATATGTCGAGTACTCTGGTTTGTTTAATATACTATCACTGTAGCTGTTTGGTGTATTATTTGTGAATTACGTGCTAATCTTGACTCTTCTTTTTCTAGGCGCCTTGTGCCTCTGGCATGCCCATCAAAAAAATAGGCCACCGAGGTGTTGATTCCACAGGAGAGACAACATATAAAAAGGTATGTCGGGGTGGAACCCTTTCATCTCACTCCAAGAAGGGATAGTTCTGTTCCCTTGATATTATTCTCCATATTCTATCCCATTTCTTAATAGCCTAAGCTTTTGCACAAGAGCTGTTACACATCTCTGACTTCAGAGTTTACTTCACAAAAGGTGAAGTACTATCTCCCATCTGTATGTCTATGTTTAAATGAGAATGTTTTTAACAGACAAATCTGGTGTTGGGTGCTATCTCACTGAGCTGGAAATGTTGGATTTCCTTGTTGGATATAAACACATCACATGTCCCCAAGGCTCTTCTTTCCTTGCTCCAGGGAACCATGCCTCTTGAAGTTTATCTTTCCTCCAGTGCTGAATGTATACAAAACGAAGGCCAGATCCCACCTAGCTTGGTGATACAGAAATAGAACAGCAGGTTGAGTGTTTTTCTTTCTTTCCTTGTGGGCTTTTTTTTTTTTTTTTTTAAGAACGTAGTTTCAACTGGTGAATAAGGCCTAGAACACCTGCTTTTTGAGTTTTCAAATGGATTGAAAAGATAGTAATAATAACCAAGAAGAGAAAGTTGATCTGGTGAAGGAAAAACAGGAGAAAAGCATACTGGATGGTCCTGGTTCGTCAGTCCTGGACCAGTTTGGAGACTCTTAGGCTTCCCAAGGGACAATGTTCATCCTCCCATTTAGCATCTGTACCTTGTCCGGTATAGGGTGTAAGATTTCTAAGAGCCCTGTTTCTGGCCCACATAAATTTTTCTTGTCTGTCCTTTGCCTTTATTGCATTGTTCCAAATAATAGCGTAGATTGACTCTCTTGGTCAGGGACCTAACTCTCCCCAGGAATGTGTTCTAAAGGCCCAGTGTCAATTCAACAGACATTTATTGAGCTCTTTTTTATGTGCTGAACATTGAGATAAAAAGATGAGTTTCTAATGCCCAATGAGGACTAAGTAGAGCTAAAAGTAATACCTGTTGAGGGTTAGGGGTGAAGGAAATCACTTAGAACAAAACTGTCCAATAGAACTTGCTGCAGTGACTGAAATGTCCTGTGTCTGTGTTATCCAGTATGGTAGTCATGCTTGAAAATGGTCAGTCAGACTGAAGAAGTGAATTTTTAATTTTAATTAACTTAAAAATATATAGCCATATGTGGCTAATGGCTGCTGTAATAGCACAGATCTAGGTGATGCGACATTTTTCCATGGGATTGGAATCCAAGATGGTAAGAGTGGAGCTCTTGCCTTTGTGTTTTGACCATAGTATGATAATTTTAAATCTAAACACTTCTCAGAAATTGAGTCTTTTCAGGCTTTCTTCTTCAATTAGGAGTCTTTTGTTTGTTTGTTTTGCCACTCTTTAGGCCCTGCCTTAGAGGACTGAAGGTTCTACAGCCAGGTAGCCAATCAGAATATCAGTTCATTTTAGGTACATTCTCTATCAGATGAATAAAATGTATCCGGGTGAAGGAACTGTTGGAGTGAGACCTGCCATTGTTCTCTGAAGACAGTGTATCTTCCAAATACAGATATGGATGGGCGGGGGCACCTTGGTTTGCTCAGGCTGGCTAGAACAGTACCACCTTTGCTACTCTGTATCTTCCTGCCCTTCCACTCTTTGCCAGGCTAAACTGCAGTGTAAAGCATGGCGATAGGCAAATGGATACCCCAGTTTAGTTTGAATAGCTAGAAGGGCATTTCATTTTCTCCTCCTGGCTCTTCCATCCTGTGATCAGATTTAATAATAGGAACTTTCTTCTCTTTTCTTTTTTGTTTGCAGACAACCTCATCAGCCTTGAAAGGTGCCATTCAGTTAGGCATCACTCATACCGTGGGGAGCCTGAGCACCAAACCGGAGCGGGATGTCCTCATGCAAGACTTCTATGTGGTGGAGAGTATCTTCTTCCCCAGGTACAGAGGGAAGGATCAGAGTGATGTCCTGGGGAGTGTGGCTTTTTCATGTTGACCTCAGGGCAGTTTTTAGGGTTCAGGTCGAATTAGACATGTGTCCAGTCCTTGACCTGATCTTAATCAGGGTGATGTGGGACTCTAGAATTTGGGGAATTCTAGAGCATTCCTTCGGGTGCTTCCATGACCTCGGGCCTGTGGAGTGAGCCCTAGAAAACAATTCCATGCATTGGATGAGAGGCAGCGTTACTCCCTGTGCCTGTGTGTTAACTCCCGTGTTGTCCCACTAAGTAACTGACTCATCCGATCCTTCTGTTCTCCCAGGAGGCATGTATTGGTCTGCCTCCAGGTAAGTCTTAAGTGTCTTACCAGATAGACTCCCTAGGTGACGGAGACTGGGAAGTTATGGCTTCTTCTGTTTAACCCGACAGCGAAGGGAGCAACTTGACGCCTGCTCATCACTACAATGACTTCCGGTTCAAGACTTATGCACCAGTTGCTTTCCGCTACTTTCGGGAGTTATTTGGTATCCGGCCTGATGATTACTTGGTAAGCTTCCAGACCTCACACCCCGGGACTCCAGTATGAGAGAGATTCTCCCAAAGGAAGACTCTCTCTCTCCGTGGCCTCGCCCTGGGTTTCCTCTAGAACAGAAGCGCATTTGTGGTTGGTTTCAGGCCTTGGGGCTTCTTAACCTTTTTGCTCTTTTCTCTCTGCCCCAGTACTCCCTCTGCAACGAGCCGCTGATTGAACTCTTTAGCTCTGGGGCTAGTGGTTCCCTCTTCTACGTATCCAGCGATGATGAATTTATCATTAAAACGGTCCAGCATAAAGAGGCGGAGTTTCTGCAGAAGCTGCTTCCAGGATACTACATGGTGAGGGGATGAGGCGCACTGGTGACCTGGTGACCTGTGCTGGACAGGCGGGGGTGGTCTGCAGCAGCCAGGCAATGTCAGCGCTTCGGTCTCAATATAGTTCATTTTGGGGCTTTTCACCCCATCTCTTTGCCACTCTATGGCTCGAAGGGGTTTTGTATATCTGTCCTATTTTAAGTGTTGTTTGGCTTAAACCGTCCTACCCAAAGGCGAGAATCAGCGATGATTTCCTATTCTGAGGCCAGCTCCTAGATTGGAAAATGAGGTTGATGACTTCCCTAGATAGTCTCTATCCAGTCTCACTCTGATTGCTTTGGGAGGTTCTGGAGAGTTAGGGAACTCTCCTTGCCCTCCCATCACACCCAAGAATATACTATACTGAGGGCTAAGAGTTAAGACTTTTTCAACGCTGTCTTGTCTTAAACCTCTCTAAAAGATTACATTCATCATACATTCAGTATCCTGACTGATAAATGTATTGGAGGATCTGTGACTGAGGTTGATGGTGATCGCATCATTAGATGTATTGGGAGATTTTAAACAAATGTGGTGTGGGCTTATGGGCATACAGATCGTACCTGAATCCTATGTAACACATGGAAGGTGGGTGAGTACTTTTGCCTTTGGGTGTCAGTGAAAATCAGCTAAACTTTCCTTTTTATTTTCGTGCCCTCAGAACCTCAACCAGAACCCTCGGACTTTGCTGCCTAAATTCTATGGACTGTACTGTGTGCAGGCGGGGGGTAAGAACATTCGGATTGTGGTGATGAACAATCTCTTACCACGGTCAGTCAAGATGCATATCAAATACGACCTCAAGGGCTCAACTTACAAACGACGGGCTTCCCAAAAAGAGCGAGAGAAGCCTCTGCCCACCCTTAAAGACCTGGACTTCCTACAAGACATCCCCGATGGTCTCTTTTTGGATGCTGACATGTACAATGCTCTGTGTAAGACCCTGCAGCGCGACTGTCTGGTGAGTTTGTCCTGCTTCCTTCTCTTTCAGACACCAAAAATCCCAGTCACTAAAACGGCTTGGTTGTTCTTTGCATCAAATCTGTGGGATTCTGCTTCACTCCATATGTCCCAGACTTCACTTAAAATAAATTTTGCACTAGATCATTGCTGTGCCTTTACATTTTTACTTCCTCCCTGTTTATCCTCCCCCATCTGGCTTTTTTTCCTTCTGTACCCACCCTGGGCCTTGTAATCGTATATGCTTTACTTTCCTACCAGCACCATCATTCCTGAGATCTTGGTCCTACCTGCCAAATCTAAATTTATAACTCGGAAGCTAGGTGTTGCCGAAGGGAGTCACACAACTGTGTCCCCCTGGCATCTCCACAGGGATCTGATATCCAGCTCCACCCGGGCCCTCAGCGTTGTTCATCAGTCTGTTTCCTCGACCTCTCAACAGAGATTTCAGATGATTGGCACACTCATCAAACCATTTTTTTAAATTAAACTTTTTTTTAAATTAAATTTATTGGGGTACCATTGGTTAACAGCATTATATAAATTTCAGAGATACAACTTTATAATATGACATTTGTACAGTCTGTTGTGTGCTCCTTCTGTCACTGTGTATCTGACCCCCTTTACGCTCTGTCTTCCCCCAAACTCCCATCCCCTTTGGTAATCACTATTCTGTTGTTCGTGTCTAGGAGTTTGCTTTTTTTTGTTTTTGTTTGTTTGGTTTGTCAAACCATTTTTAACTTCCATACCCCGGCCTTGTTTCTCAGCATACCATCTCAGCTCTCTATTCTGTTCCACCCCTTCGGCCTCTCCCTGTCACCAGTTTATAAGCATCCACACTCAGCCATCTTTAATCGCCTTCCCTCCCAACTTGCCGGCTTATTCCAGGTCAGTCCCCCTTGCCCTATAGACCCATTTTCTCCTGTTTCTTTAGGATCCTGCTTCATAACTTGCTTCTTTCTCTCCTCTGGCTCTTGCCTCTACTGGCTGTTTTCTTTCTACGTACAAATCAGCCTACCTTTTCTATATTAAGGTAGGAGAGATTTCTTTCAGTGTCTCCATTTAATGGTCCTTCTGTTTCTCCTTTTTTTTTTCTCTTATTCTTGCCTCAGCCCACTGTGCCCTGGCTTTTGCTGTCACCACTTCAGTTGAACCATTCTCCTCAGTGACTACCCAGATGCCAAATAGAGAGGACTTCTCGGCCCTATCTTGAATTTTTTGAAGCGTTTAGCAGTTGTCTATTTCCACCTTCTTAACATATCTTTTGGTTTTTGTGACCTTTTTACCTGTTGATTTTTCTACAGCTCTGATTGTTTTTTCCTTGAGCTGCTTTTGTAGGATCGGATCGTCTTCCTCTGCTCCGCATGTAATGTCCTTCCTTGCCCTTCTTGGCTTACTCCGCATCTGTTCCAGGATAATGCCTGTTGTAGTTTGGCTCCTTTGGTTGTAAGGACTAGAGACATAGAGGAGCGGAGGGTTTTTTCCAAACTGTACATAAGAATCAGCCCTGCACTCTCTTCATCCCTCTTTCCACCCACCTACCACACGGTTGAGCTGCAGCACCAAAGCGAGCTCCTGGAACTGGTGGGAGTAAACCCTTTCCCACCCTGTTCTGGTGTGAAAAGAGGGTTGAGAACTGTAGGCTACAGTCCAGGCTCCTTAATATGACATGCCACACCTGTCATCGTCTTGCCTCTACCAGCCTCTCTCATTCCCCCACCTGTCCTTTGCATCTGACGTTCTATAGTACCAAATCGTACCTCCCCGCACGCAGCATGCTGTGTCACGCCTCCAGGCCTTGCAGTGTTCCTTCCATCCTCTATGTGCTTGGACCTATTTCTTTTCTAACTTGCCCTTCACAGACCTGTGTGTGTGTCACTTTCTGACCTCCTCTCCTGCTCTTCAGGCATGGGAAGCATGTCCATTGTTGTACACATTAGACTGTACTGTATTTATTTTTACATTTGTTTTTCTTCTTAAATTTTAATATTCTTGAGGACAGAAACTCTCTGAAGTATATTTATATCCCCATAAGCAGGCACAGTGCCTACAGATCATAGGCATTCGGTAAATACTGAACTGAATTGAAGTTGATCATATGAGGTCTTGCAACAGATCTGCTCTGTCACAAAGTATACTTTTACTAGACCCTCCTTGTGGATTCTTCACAGCACAAATGTGGATTTTTTGTTCCCTTGAGTTATAATAGTCTTTTCATGAAGAGATCAAAGGAAAGCACAAACAGCGAGGGTCCTGTGAACGAGGCCTAATGTGCGTTTACTCAAAGCAAAGTGGGGATGGGGGCATATAAATGAGAGGCGACCGAGGAGGTTGATCTGCTCTTCGAGGATGAGGAGGAGGATGAGGAGGAGGAGGAGGAACAAAGGCTGGTTCCATGGTCAGCCCTGGAGGCTCACATCAAGAACAACTGGATCAGAAAAGCTAAGATCCTGATAAAAGTCCTCCCCTTCCATTAGGTGCTGCAGAGCTTCAAGATAATGGACTACAGCCTCCTGGTGTCCATCCACAACATAGATCACGCCCAGCGAGAGCCCTCGAGCAGTGAAACACAGTGTTCCACGGACACTCGCAGGCTGGCCCCCCAGAAGGCGCTCTATTCCACAGCCATGGAATCTATCCAGGGCGAGGCTCGGCGAGGTGGCACCATAGAGACCCATGACCAGTGAGTGGGCTCACAGGCACCAGAAAGGAGAGCGTAGGCTCACAGCGTTTCTTGAGGACGAGACCCAGCTTCTGGGAGGGGCAGCCTTGATTCAGCAGCTAATCGACATTAGTGCTGACGGAACATAGAATGAATGGAAGAGGAAAGGAAGAGATCTTAAATTTGGGATTTGTAGTATGGCTGGGAAGGAGAGCTATTCAGAATTAAAACATTTTTTTGAAAGTTCACTCAATCTCAGATACACGTATGTAAATTATATTAGAATTTTATCACAAACAGTTTATTTTAGATTTTATGGAAGGCGTCTTTCTCACCATAATAGATCTGTCAAAGAAGTGGTTACTGAAAGACCACAGTGTCCTGTAGGTGGTTTCACTTTTAAGGTGTCTTTTAATGTGCCTCTCAACTGAGCGTGTCTTGGTGGGCATAAATTTTATATGAAAGTACTGAGGGAGCTTAGAGTTCATTGGGGGAGCGGGCCCCAAACTGCTGAGCAGGGGCGACTTTAGATTCTCAGTGGTGGGACAGGGTGGGAGAGGCAGGCAGGTGAGCTTTGGAGAGGAGGAGGTCATGACACACACCCCAGAGCGGATCTTTGTCTGGAGGAAGGCTCTCGCTCTCCCCCCATTTTCGGAAGATGGGACAGTTGACATTTAGGTCTCAGCTCCGTGTCCCCATTTGACTCAAGGTTAGAAGCCTCTCCCTGCTAGCCGAAGACTTTCTTACGGTCCCCTGTCTTCCTCAGCATGGGCGGCATCCCCGCCCGGAACAGTAAAGGGGAGAGGCTGCTGCTGTACATCGGGATCATCGACATCCTGCAGTCCTACAGGTGAGGCGTGATCCCGGACGAGGGGGCGGGGTGCGCGCGGGTACCGCGCCTTTCTCTCTCCCGTGGCTTGTCACCAAATGCTCCCTGAGACAAGAACAGTGGGTTGTGCTGGCTGCTTACCTCCCTGGGTGTCAGATGGTGGTTTACTTCCTTGATTGTGCCTGGCTCCTGGCTGCCCACCACCTCCCCAAGCATAGCTCTGCGGGAAGCTGAGTCAGTGCTCAGAGCACCAGGGTGCCCTGCACCATCTGTCTGACTGAAAAACCTGTGAGGTGAGTCATGCTCCGCACTGGGTGCAGCTGGAAACACATTCCCCTTTTCCGTGGAGGCAAAATGAGAGGGGCGCAGTGTATCCATCTGCCTGTGGCACTGAGAGGTGGCTGCGCGGTGAGAGGGGAGCTGGGAACGTTAGGGGTCAGGCACCCGTGAGGCCTGGGAGCGCCTGCTTTACCGCTTCAGAGCATTTTCAGCTGGTTTTAACACCCTTCTCTCAGCCTTGCCCGTCTGGCCCTCCAACTCTCCTTTTACAGTAAACCTTGTCCTTGATTAGCCACCCTTTTCTCTCGGGGAGGGGGTTGGGGGGGTGGGGACAGTCAACCTCCCAGAACAGCTTTGAGCTCCACGCGGAACGAGCACTCCGTGCCCGACTCTGCAAAGCCAGCGAGATAGTGGGAGCGCGTTCCTGGCTGCGCGCTTGATGTTTTCCTGTTACCATTGCCTCTTGGACTCGCTGAAGTAGAAAACACAAGGTCGTTCGTCTAAAAACCACGTGAATGCGTGACGGACACTTTTCTTGGCAGGTTCATTAAGAAGCTGGAGCACTCTTGGAAAGCCCTGGTACATGACGGGGTGAGTAGCAGCCAGCCCGAGGCTCTCCCGCCTCCCTGACTTCTGCTTTGCCCCTCGGTTTCTTTTCCTCCGATTTCAGTCGTGGGTTCTGCCCTGCTCCTGGGGCCTCAGCCTGGGGAAAGTAGCCCCTAGACTCGCGGTCCTCGCGCTGGGCCTCCGCTGGCGCTTAGCTCTCGGCTGTCTCTTCTCCTCTGCAGGACACCGTGTCGGTGCATCGCCCGAGCTTCTATGCTGAACGATTCCAGCGTTTCATGTGCAGCACAGTGTTCAAGAAGATCCCCCGTAAGTGGCTTCTAGCAGATGACCCCCCTGGGGCTTCCTTACTCCAAGCGATGGGGGGCAGGACACTGCTGTTAGGGGACTGCCAGAGCCCGAGGCCTCTCCTGTTCTGCCCACATCCCGTGAGAGTGCTGCCCATCCTTATGTCCGTCACTTTGTCCCCGTCATTTCTGAGTTGCTGCTTTCCCCTGGGCTCTCCTTGCATGTGTCATCGAGGTGAGGGGCATTTCTGGGAAATTGGTGGGACTGCAAAAAATGCATAATGAGCATGGGATCCGTGCCATAGGCTGAGCTAGGCAGAGTCAGACTTTTGTGGACAGATAGGGAAGGATGTCACGTGTTCATTCTCCGTTCACACCTCCAGTAGCGAGTTCTCAGATTAGGATCAGATGGCTGGAGAAGCGTTTACTGATTTCTGCTCGGCAGTTGTCCTTAGTCTTCCCTCACCTTTCTCAGTGCAGAAGCGCCAGTGTTTTTCTTTCCAAACTTTCCGTGCCGCTCCGCTGGAAAATTCCAGCTGCTCCTCCCCGTCTGCTCACCATGGGCACTGCCCAGGGAGGCAGTGTGGATGGACGGCGTGTGCAGTCTTAAACATGGGGAAATCCTTCCAGAGGCTTTTCAGCATGAGGTGTAAAGTCCCACCGTGGTGCGGTGTGCGCCATACTGCGAGGAGGTAGAACAAGAGGGTCGTCTTCGTCGGGGTTAACGTAGAGATCAGGAAGCCACGGAATAGAGAACGTCTCATCAGTGGAAGCAAAGCCGTTGAGGTTGTGTGTAGAGGGGAGAGCGATGTCTGTCTCCTTTTCTCTAGGTTCTCTGCTTCTTCCCAAAGTGACGTCAGCTGAGATGTCCCTTCCTCTGAAGGGTGCTCGTAGGGTCCGTCTTTGTTGGCATTAACCCTTCTTCCTGCTTTGCTGAAAAACAAATTCGGGTTTGTGTTGGGGACGCTAGCAATTTGTGTCTGTGTCTTGGTGATGGTTTCTGAGGGGGTGCTAAGTAGGCTTTCTCTTTCCGTTTTGAAGTGAAGCCCTCTCCTTCCAAAAAGTTTCGGTCTGGCTCATCTTTCTCTCGACGAGGAGCCCCCAGCAGCAACTCCTGCGTTACTTACCAGTCATCGGTCTCTGGGGAACTCAAGGCACAAGTGACAACAAAGGCGGAAGTGGAGCCAGGTCAGAGCCAGGGCCGGGTTCCCATGTGATCGGGCCTGCCTCCCTCCTTCCTTCCGAGTCCTTGTCTGCTAGGATTTCTGCTTCTCGTTTCTGTCCAGGAAAAGCCAAGTTGCTACATATTTTTTCACTTTATTTCTCCTACCCCATTTTCTCTTCTGTTTATTGATTTTCTTCCTTTCTTTTTTCCAGGCGTCCACTTGGGTCGTCCTGATGTTTTACCTCAGACTCCACCTCTGGAGAAAGTCAGTGAGGTCTCGCCTATTCCTGACTCCTCTTCCTCACCTGTAGTTGGAGAGACTTTGCAGATGCTATGTACAAGGTTGGTTCCTTGGCTCCTGTTTCCATGTCGTCTCCTCATCTCTCTCTTTAGGTCATTGGGAATCTCTGTAACTCTGTTTTCCAAGAGATCTCTCTCTTTTGCTCTTCACTCAATTTTTTTCAGGTTCACCTTCCTGAGAGCTCATCTTTAGTGATTTAGGAAAGTGTCGATATCTCTGCATCTTTAGGAGGTGGAGGAAGCCTTTGTGTGTAGATGTTTCTGATACTGAGTGAAAATACCCCAACTAACCCTTTTTCTCCTGGCGAGTTAAGTGAGAGGTCTCGGCTTAAGATTTAAGGCTGGAAAGATTCCTGGGCAGTGAAGACAATGAATAGTCAAGCTTTCGGAAGCATTCAGTGTAAAGATTATGATTTAACTTTGTTACCTGGCGTGTTTGTTATCTATTACATCATAATAAATTATCCCAAGACTTTTAAAGATTTAAAATAACAAACAGCTACCACAGTTTCTGAGAGTCAGGAATCCAGGAGCAGCTTAGCTGGGTCCTCTGGTTAAGGTCTTTCATTGGCTGCTGACCAGGCTGTCGGCCCGGGCTGGGGTCTCATCTGAAGGCCCGGTGAGTGGAGAGGCTTCATTTCTAAGCTCATCTATGTGGTTTTTGGCAGGACTCAGTTCCCTGCTGGCTGCCGGCGGGGGGGCCTCCCTCAGTTCTTCGCCACATTGGCCTCTCGGTAGGGTGGCTCGGACAACTGGCTGCCCTCAGAGCGAGCGAGCAAGAGAGCATGCGCCTGAGCAGAAGCCAGTCTTTTTGTCACCTAATCTTAAAGTTGACGTCTCACCGCCTGTACTGCATTCTGTTCGCTAAATCTAGCCCATTCAAGAGGAAAAGATGGCACAGTGGTACAAATACCAGGAGGCAGGGCTCCTCGGGGTCCTCTTAGAAGCTGCCTGTCACAGTCCGCCCTGGGCCTCAGCGGTTCACATCCCTCCAGGAGCAAAATACATTCATTCCCTCCCATGGTCTCCAAAAGTTTGATCCCATTACAGTATCAGCTCAAAGTACAGAATTTTGTCATCTAAATTAGCTCCAGGTTTGGATGAACTTCCCAGGTGGTGTTCCTTGAGTGCTGTTCCTCCCAGTCCGTGGACCCGAGAAAATGAAGGGACGGACTATCCTCTCACCACACACCCAGCAGACAGTGGTGACACAGACGTTAGGCAACCCCGTACACTTCCTGTACAAAACATGGAGAGGGGGAGGCGCAGCGGAGTCACTGGCCCATGCTACCCAGGGTCCAGATACAGCTCTTGCTGGGTGCGGCTTCTTCAGTCATGTCCCAGTGGGACATTCTCCACGGTCTTGGCTCTGTCCTCCGGACTCTTGGTTTTGCCTTCTGAGCTTTTCTTTTTCATAAAAGCCAGAATGTGTTTGCAGCTGCGTAGTTGTCTCATCCTGTTTCTTGCCAGTAGAACTTTGGGGGTCCAGTGGTCTCTCGTCATTTTGCACTATTTCTGTTCCTTTCAGTCCAAGCCGGTAATGTTTCTGTTGACATTATACTCTCAAAGGCTGTGCGGGCCTCCCCTGAGTCTCATTGGGATTTATTCCATTAGACAAAAGTCATACGCACAAATACCTTCTTAATAGGCCCTGTGCTGCTTAGAGACCCCGTTGCTGAGGGGATCCAGGACATGATCTTTTTGCATGTTCTGAACGGTCTTTATTTACTTACTTACTTATTTATTTTATGCCTACAGCACCTGGTCTTCCTAGGTAGTCTCCCATCCAAGTACTAACCAGGCCCGACCCTACTTAGCTTCCGAGATCAGATGAGATGGGACTTGTTCAGGGTAGCATGGCTGTAGACATGAACGGCCTTTTTTAAATGTGGCTGACTACTACACTGAAGCACCAACTTTAGTTTTTCTGAGACCTTAAAGAAGTATTTTACAGTTATACCCTCGGCTTCATCATTAGATCACATTTTCCTGGCAGTGCCCTGGATTTTATCCTTTTCAGAAGCCATTTCTTAATTTTAGCATCATTTGCTATCTGGAGAAACTTGGGATTTTTACAGCCATCAAGCTGGCTGCTGCTTGTTAATCGTCTTTTCCTTAACTTTTTTTCTTCTATTTTACTATAACCGTTAAACCAGGTGGCACTCAGCACTTTGCTGAGAACTCTCCACAGCAAGATCCCCTGGTTTATGAGACACAGGTACTATTTTCCACATAACTGCAGATGACATCGTTGCTGAACTTTGTCCTGCTACAAGGATCCCTTCATTCCATTTCTAATGAGTTTTTCCCCCTAACTTTTTCTTCAGCCTTCATTGGTAATCCCCTTAAAGTCCAAACTTCTACAATATATTCAAGGCTCTTTGAAACTTTCTCTAAAACTCCCTTCAAAGCCCATTTCCTCTGCCAAAGGCACTTCCACATTTTAGATTTTGATGACAATCGTACTTTATTTCCAGGTACAACAATCTATATTATCTGTTGTTGTGTGACAGATGACCCCAATACTTAGCAGCTAAAAACAACAAACATTTATTGTCTTGTATTTTATGTGGCTGAAGAATCGAGGTGTGGCTTGGCTGGATGCCTTCGGCTCAGTCTCTTAGGAGGTCACAGTCAGGCTTTTAGCCAGGGCAGTGGTCACAGCTGAAGGCTCGCCCAGGGGATGATCCGCTTCCAAGCTCACGTCTGTGGGTGTCGGCAGGATTCAGTTCCTTCCAGGCTGTTGGACTGAGGGCTCAGCGCCCTGCTGGCTATTGGCCAGTGGTACTCTCTTAGTTCCTTGTCACTTGGTCCTCTCCATAGGGCAGCTCACAGCACAGCGCTAGCTTCTCTCATATGCCCAAGCGGAATCTATAGTCTTTTTGTAACCTTATCTCAGAATTTACAGCCCACACTTTCACTAGAAGAAAGTCACTTAATCCAGCCCACACTCGAGAAGAGAGAATTACACAATGGCATGAATATCAGGCAGCAGTGATCATTGGGTGCCTGCCATACCTCGCGATGGAAGACAGAAAAGGATATTAGGAAAATATTTTATAGTATTTAAGAAACTAATTTAAAAAATGTGCTTCTAAAATCTAGTAGCTTCTTAGCCTCTTCTTTCTGAATCCTAAATTGCTTCTGAAGTGAAATATAGAGCAGTGCGATATTTGAGAAGAGAGTCCTTGTTTTTTTTGTTGTTTTTTTTACCTTCTAATTCTTCTATCTCCATTTTTTCCCTCCTGTTATTTTTTAGTTCATCCCTTTTGGAAAAGCTTGAAATCGAAGAGTCAGATTCCTCCCACGTGAGTGTCTGGGGTGTGGGGGAGGTGAATGCCTTGAAGGGTATAAAGAGGATGCACTGGTGGACTGGAGCCAGGTGTTAACTGGCAAGGTTAGAGGGACCGGGCGTCCCTTGAATCTTGCTTTTTAAAATTTCGATTTTGGTACGTCGTACTTGGAAGTCGAGGCTAAAATAGAAGAAAACTTCTGAACTATGCCAGCCAGGTTGAAATTAACTTAGATTCCTTTCCTGTCTCCTCGTCTCACGCTCCTCATCCCTAATTTCATACCCTTTCCCTTTTCAGTGAGCAGAAAACCTCAGATGACCTGGAACAAGATTCTGCCATCTCTGTGATCCCAAGATGTCAGCTCTTGCCCCAGCAGTGCTGAGTTTTATTCTTAGTCACCAACCAAGGAGTATAGTGGAGGCCAGGGGAGCTCTCCATTCCCTCTCTGAAGAGAAAAACATCTGCCTCTTCCTCTTGACTGGGCTTTAGTGCCATGGACAGTTGGAGACAGCAGCATCTGTCCACTCCGGAGTTGGGTAGCATGACCTTTCAGCTGGCCGACCTTGGCTTCCACGTCGAGTTGTTTTCAAACCCCCACTCTTCCTGCTGGAAGTGGGGTTGCTGGATCTGGGGGTTTTCTTTCCCCGCATCTACCTTCACCAGGAGCTGGACTCTTGATTTCCTCAGGACGGACTGGCCGGCACGTTATCGTTATCCCCACCATGGCTCTTTCTCTCTGAAAGAAGACCCCTGTGGCCTTTGTAAAGGTTTTGGGGGGAGTAAGGGTGTTAACCACCTCCCAACCTTTTTTTTTTCCCCTTAAAAAAGGGAAGAAAAAAAAATAGCGCACAGCACACAGTTTCCAGCCAGCCAATTTCAGCTCAGAACTCCACAGTGTCGCAGAGAGGCTGTTCACATGACTCCCTCAGACGAGCCCTGGTGTTTAAGACACAGAAGTGTGGGGATCGCTCTGCCTGCAGCAGCTCCTCTCCTCTCTCGGCGAATTTCTTAAGGCTGCAGGAATGGAGAGAGTGGGACAGCGGGGACTCTTCACCCCTTTTGTGAAAACGGCGGGGCAGCGTGGGTCCAGGAGGCCAGGGGCCGTTCCCGGCAGAACCTGCTCACCGCTGGGCCGTAATGATTATTACCATTTTGCAATTTGAAATGTATTCTGGTGGTTTTTCTAAATATGAAGACTTATCAAATGAATTTTAGATCCTTTTCCAAAGGAGATTTCTTCCTTGCTCTTCTCATTTTTCCAGCAGTGGAGCTGAGGTGCAGAGGGGACAGCTCTGTCTGTTCAACAGGCAGTCTGGTAGCTATGAAGCTGGAGAGCGTCCTCTGAAACTTGTGGGAGCCGCAGATTTTTGCCTAGGAGGCTGGGGCTCCGTAATCCTCCTCCCTGTCTCCAGGAGCTGCAGTCCTCGTCTGATCCTCCTCCTGTCTGGAGAGGAAGGGGCCTGGCATCTCAGGCCGACTGTTCAACTCCCCTGCTCCCCTCCCCCTCCCCACACCTTGATGGTAGGCTAGCTGATACCCCAAGTAACTGTCTATATTAGACACCCCCAGCCAGTTTCTGGCTGCCTGTCTTTGCTGCCATGTTCTTTTTTACAAGAAGGAAAGAAACAATTCCTGCTATTTTTTTTTCATAATTTACTATTTATGATGTATTTAAGTGTTTTATTCAGGACAGAGTTCTGTTGGGGGGGATATTCGAGGGAGGCTGGGTCTTAGGGAAGGGAATGGGAATCGACATTTTTATGAAGTGTCACTATTTGCCACTACTTTGTATTGTTCAGAAATGGCAAATGCAATATAAGTGATAAATATCCGGTTTTAATGTATTAAACTTTCATCAGTTATTTAGATCTGTTGCTTCCTGGTTCTTTTTCACATACCATCTGCCCCACCCCCCTACCCTACCGCCCCGGCTGTTTCGTTCACGGTGCCCTGAACCGATGCTGAGTCCTTTCCCGTTTCCCTTGCTGCAGCTTCAGTGTCATTCGCGCTGAGAGAAATGGTTTCATTCTCTTGCAGCTACTCCCTTCATCTTAAAACTCAAGGAAACGCTATGCATGAATATGGAGGGAATTACTGTAGGTCTGTCACCTTGGTTGCAAGCCACTTTAACTGAGGGATTTGGGGATCCAAACTTCAAAATCTCCTTCAGGTTTCGGAGGAAAGGAACAGTGGGAAAAGCAAGCTTGGGATCGGTTGGCCCTGGGGTTCCCTCCCTTCCCGGGACCTGGCCATCGGGTGTCGGTCTTTGAAAGACAGGGAGACTGCTCTCTCCTGTTTTCCTCTTTGTGAGGTTGCTCTTCTACTGTGATGGAACTAGACAGAAGCGGGGTGAGGCTCCTTCTAAGACTTGTGGGTTGGGGAGCTTTGGAGAAAAACAAGTTAACTAAATATTACTCCTTTTCATACATCATATTCTACAAAAATTTATGCAGCAGCTAATAAGCAGTGCGCTGGGCAGTTGGAGGTCAAAAGAAGTAATTGACCTTCAAGAGCTTACAGTGTCCAGGAGGAGCACGCGCCTGCACACACATGCACAGCAAAACACGTGAGATGTGATACAGTTAAGGGTTTCAGTTCTCTGAAAGGGTGGTACAGAACAGAAAGGTGGAAGATCTGAGGTTACTGTGGACTAGAAGTGTTGGGGAAAGTTGCACTCGAGCATGAGGGCCTGGCGGTGTGGGAACAAGGACCAGCCCACCATGAAGGCCCTGCCGGAGGGAGACCTGAGCGAGAATGTGGCAGTGAACGCAGGGGAGGCAACACTGAGAACTCTGACTGCTGGGCTGAGAAATGGGTATTTTAAACCATAGGCAATGGGAAACCATAGAATGTTTTGCCCTAAGTAGGACATGATCAAAATAATTCAGAGACTAATCTGTTGATGAAGTTTAGCAGAGTAGCTGGGAAAAGGCGGCTGGTTGGACTGTGATCAAAGGTGATGTAGGTCCAGACTGTGACAGCAGAGAGGAAGGGAGAGCTGAGATGGCAGTAAAGCACCTTTCCTGGCAGAACGATTAGAGTGAGGGAGGAACTGGGGGTTCCCGGAGTTTGGAATTTTAGTTTAAGCCACAGGCTGAGCCCTTCTGTAGGCTGGATGAGGAGAAAACTTCCTTAATAGGAGTTGAATCTGAATATGTTTTAGGCATAAATGGTCTTTTGGCTTCCCTTGCCTTGGCTTGTCATTGGCTCTTCAACTTATTCTTTCAGCTGCCGAGTGCTACAAACACCCTAATGGTCAGAGGGTGCCTCTAGTGGCAAGCAGCTGCTACTGCTCATTTTATAGCTGTCTCCTGCAGTCTATTCAGATGCAAGCAGGGCCTATTAATGAAAGCTTCTGTAACCAAAAGTTAGGGAAATGAAAATTACAGGACAATAAAGCTGGAAATCCTGGTCTAATGTTTTACTTTTAAGCATGTCAATCTCAGCTATTCCGAAAGTTACTCGCCAGACTTAGAATCTCATTCTTTAAGCAAACACTTGCCAGTTAAAATAGATCCCAGATTAAACTGTTTATTCTTTAGATTTCCAAGGACACAAGAAGCAGGTGAATATCTCCTGTAAAATTACTTTTTAAAGTCCATTATAAAGCATCTGCTTACTGCTTCTAAATTCCTCCATCTCCCCTCCCCTTTTTTTCTTTTGATTATGGAAATTTCCAAGTCAAAAGTAGAGTAGTATGGGGAACCACCATGTACTCATCCAGCTTCAATCGTCAGAATAAATCTGGCCAATCTGTCTCATTTGTACTTTCTACCCCTCCCCCACTTGCTCTCTGTACCCTCCAAAGAATTGAATTAAAATAAATCCCAGACATATCCTTCCATCCATAAATACTTCAACATAAGAGAACATTATAACATTTTTTAAAATTATTAATTCCTCAATATCCAGTTAGCAGTCAAAGTTAGCTAGTTGTCTTACAAAAAAGTTTTTACAAACACAGTCATGCTCCACGTAGTGACATTTCGGTCAAGGACAAACTGCATATCTTACCGTAGTCCTTTAGGATTACTAGGGAGTTGAAAAATTCCTATCGCCTAGCGACATCGGAGCCATCATAATGTCACAGTGTTTGTGGTGATGCTGGTATAAACAAACCTGCACATATAATTATGTATCCTCCATAATATTTGATAATAACCATTACTGGTTTATGTGCTTACTATTTTTGTTAGTGTACTCTTTCTAGATATTAAAAAAGGTTTGCTATGAAACAGTGTGCTGTATTATACCAGCAGCAGCTTCACATATCTCATGTTTACTATCTCTTGATGCATCATTTTTTCTTGCACCTGATTACGTCTTACGTTGTTCTAACAGTAACGTGCTGTATGGGCTTGTAGCCCAGGAGCAATAGGCTAGACCATACAGGCTAGTGTGTAGACCATCTAGGTTTGTGTATGTGCACTCTATGATGTTTGCACAATGAAAAAGCCTAACAATGCAATTCTCAACGTATCTTCACGTGATTTTTTTTTTTTACCCCATTCTCACTTGAACTCCCTCTCAAGTTTTTGTCCCCACTGTCGGACCAAAGCAGCTTTTATTAAGGTTGCTGATGCCTTCCATGTTGCTAACTGTATCAGTCCTCATCTCACTTGTCATGTCAGCAGCATCTGATAGTATGTTACTCCCTCCTCCTTGACACATTTTCTTCACTTGGCTTCTGGGATGCTACTTTCTCCTGGATGTCCTGACCAAGGCCCCGTGCTGCTCCATCTCCATTCTCTTTTCTGATTCCTCCTTTTCTCTCTAAGCTCTAAATGTTGAAGTGGTCCAGGGCTCAATCACAGAACTCCTTCTTTTAGTCTACATTCACTCCCCAGGTAATTTTTAAAAGTCTTTACAGTGGTCTAAAGACCCTGTATGCTTTGTCCAACTCCCCTTTCACCTCGTGATCTAAATAACATTTCAGTATCACCAAATTTATTTGCAGTCCAGACCTTTTTTCTGAACTGTATACTCATATCTACCCACTTCCTTGACATCTCCATTTAGATGTCTAACGAGCGTCTTAAACCTAATATGGCCCACGTTAAAGTTCTGGTTCCCGCCCCTCCTTGTCCATCTTCCATTCTTCTAGTTGCTTAGAACCAACTTTTACTCAACACTTTCTTCCCTTACACCCTCCACCAAATCCACTGGCAAATTCTATCAGTTATGTGCCTTACGATGTACTCAAAATCTAACCATACGTCACCAATTTCATCTCTTGTTACAACCCTAGCATAAGCCACCATCATATCATCTGATTACTGAAGCAGTCTCCTAACTGGTCTAACGCCCTCTGCTCTTTTTCCCCATAGCCTGTTCTCAGTGCAGCAGCCAGAGCAGAGCCGTCCTGTTAAAACCTTAAGTCAGATCCTCTGTTAAAAACGTCCCAACAGCTCCTTATCTCACTCAGAGTCCTTAAAATGGTCTACAAGACTGTACATGATCCAACCTCTTTACTCTCTGGCCTTGTTTCTTCTCATTCTCCCTCTCCCTCTACTCCAGCTTCTACTGGTCTCGTTCTTAAAATACACTCCTGCCTCAGGGCATTTGTACTTGCTCTTTCCCCAGGTATCCTTCAGGTCTCTCTGTTCAATGTAAGGCTTCCCTCATGTCCTGTTTATATAAAAATGAAACCGCATCCACCCTGGCTTATTTTTTCTCCCGTGCTCACCATTATTTGACTATATATATTCACTTACTGGTTTACTGTCTGCCTTCCCCTAGAGAATGTTAAGGTTCATGAGGGCAGGACTTTGCTTTGTTCCCTTCCGAGTGCCCAGAATAGTGCCTGACCCACAGGTAAATGAATGAATTATTCACTACTGCTTTTTAAAATTATTATAGATCTCGTTTTTGCTGAAATCAGATTTCATCTTTTGTGTGCATTGTTGCAACTCGCATCTCTCTTCATTGAAAAACTTCTGACATAATTCTAACACAAAGTCTTCCCTACTTGAAGAGAGTATTAATTCTCCATTCTCTCTAGGTTCAATCGATCTTGTAGGACCTAATTTTCACTCTGTTTTTATTGCCATTATATTTTGTATTCTTTGCACTATCTCCATAGACTTTTAAAAGTGTTGTAACTAAAAACTAGTCACAATCTATTAAATGACTGACTAAAGCTGAGATGGTGACACCTCCCTGCACAGATATCATGGACCCTGTTTTCCCAGAACAGTGATGATGACATTCATTCAGTTCCTAGTGCCTTTGTTTGGGTTGAACTTATACATTTAGAATACTAACTTATAATTACCACTGATGTTCAACTTTTCTTTCTTGTTGCATTACCCTGATTAACCCAGGGCATTATTTGTTGATGAATTTTCTACTTTATGAAATAATCTTCTCTTGATCTGATTTTAGCTATGTGTGCTGGTTTGTTTTGTACACTATTAATATAGCTACACATGCTTTCTTTTATTACTATTGCCTGATATATTTTTTTCCTCTCCCTCTGTTTTTATCTTTTGTCACTCACTTAGTTTGGCATATTCTAGTTACATTGCGTAGCTGGGTTTTTTCTTTCAAAAATGTAATTGTTTTTTAAGTATTTTGGTTATGTTTGAACTTGGCATTATTTTTCTCTGCTTTGTTATCCCCCCCCTTCCTGTCTATACTTATATTGACTTTTTTTTTTCCTCTAGTGATATGGAGATTTTATTTCTTATACTATCTTTGATGGTTACCAATAACTTTCGAACATATTCATTGAAACTTTACCCACATATAGATAATATGTATAGTACTCTTCTCCATCCCCACCTTTCAATTTGGCGTTCTGTAGCCATGATTGATCCTCCCCTCTTTCTCCCAAGACAGACACCTGGAATTTCCGGTTTTACTTGCAGGTATGTAGGTGTGGTGGAAAGTAATCCAAAGCATTTTTTAATGTTATTCTTGATTAACAAACCAACATGGTTTACTAGTTTTGTCTCCCATTCTTTGAGAGATTAGTTAAAATTATTGATTTGCCAAACCTTTCTGGGCTCCTGCCATGAGTCAGGTTCTGTACTGGGCTCAGGCATTGCACCGATGGATACCTTTCCTGCTTTAATTAAACGGGAGAGAGAGATACACATAAATGCAATTCAGAGGGCTAGGGCTTAGGAGTTAGCAGTTAGATGAACAAAGTGCTACCGGGTACAGAGGGACCTGGAAAAAATTAACCTACCACTTTTTGAAAACAACGGCGCTGGAGCCGACACAATCGCGGCACTTTCAAAGGTTTCTCCACAGCTTCTCTCAGACCCCGCCAGCGGGGAACTCCACGGGAGAACTCGAATGACTGGCAAGGTGGACGCGGGGGTCCTCTGCGCGTTATTTCTGTCCTCGGCTCGCCCCGCACGCCCCTTTAATTTGGGCGGTACCTACAACTCCCAGAAGGCAACGCGGGGATAGAGGCGGAAGCGACTGGCCGGGACGCGGCCTGTGATTGGTGGAGAGCGCTGGCCAATCGGAGAGGCTGTTGTTGGGCCGTCCGGAGAGCCGGCCCGGGAGGGAGGAAGGTGGCAAGATGGTGTTGGAGAGCACCATGGTTTGGTGAGGAGCTGTCTCGGGGCCCCGTGAGGGGCGGACCTGGGTCGGGGGCGCGTGTTGCGCGGAGGCTGGGCGGGCCTGAGGTGGGGGCGGGGGTCCGATGGGCGAGACGCGGCCTTGGGCCTGGAGAGAAGGCGCCCCGCCGACTCCCTGAGTCATCCCGGGCCCGGGAGAGGAGGCCGTCCCGGGTGCCCCCGCCAGCCCTCACCCCGCGGACAGCCCTTGACCGGCGGATCCCCGCCGCCTCTCTCGCCTCCGGCGTGGTCTTCTCAGACTGGCCCGGGCCTGTCTTTAGCCAGAGTCCTGCTTCTGCCTCCCATCCCAGACGTTAGGGAGAGCGATCATAAATCCCTTCCCCGGCCCATTCATCCTCTGCCTCTGTGCCCTTTCCCTGTGTCATCTTCGGAGGTACTATCTAGAGAGTGCTTTCTCTGTATCAGGCATTAATTTACTTTATCTCACTTAAAGCTCACAACACTTGAAGGTAAGCAGCCCTTCGGTTGACAGATGATACCGAGTCTCAGCAATTTTCGATGACTTACCGAAAGTCACACAGCTAATTAAGTGGTGGAGCCAAGATTTAAACTCAGGGCTGTCTGACACAAAGGCTCTTCTCTAGTGAGCTAGCTTCAGTCTCAGACTTGGGGCGAGTGTCTATGATGAGTTGGATTAGAAGCTGAGGACACAAACTTTTGCAAGATTTCAAGAGTTTCTTTTAAGCGTGTGCATATAATATAACACACAACAGTACACAGACACACACCACAGATCACCAGTTAGACAGAACGGAGTTTTCCTTTGGGAGAGGGGGGATAGCATTACCAGATAAAGTATAGGATTCCCTATTAAATTTGAAGTTCAAATAAATAATACTCTTTAATATATAAAAAAGATATAAGTATTTCCCAAAGATTGCAGAAACATACGTATACTAAAAAGTTATCAGTTGTTTATCTGGAATTCAAATTAAACTGGGACTCCTGTATTTTTGTTGGCTAAATCTGGTAACCTGTGGGAGAGAGCATCTTAGAAAGAGAACAAGATTTGGAATCCAAAAACCTGTTTTTTGGTACTTAGCAGCATGTTCTCGAGAACGTAGGAAGGAAATCAATCTAAAAAATGGAACATTAATAGCATCCACTCTCCTTACGGCACAGGTGGGCAAAACGTAGTTCTCTGTAAACTGCAGAGCACTGTACATGTTAATTGCCATGGCACTTGAGGAGTCCTCAAGAAAGAATTTAAGAGAGGCCTTGAAAGGACTTAGACAAATGTCGGGAGGGAGAGGCCTTAACAGTCAGGGGGAAGGACAAAGCTGCTGCATTGTAAACATCCAAGGCCTGGCTAGGGGTTAGGACATTGACTAGTGTGACTTCGTTATAAGGTTGTTGGTTTAAGATGATTCGCCCACTTTTTTTTTTTTTTTTGTAAAGGTAGATAGGACCAGGTAGAAGACCACAAATGTTAAGTTGAGGGTGGTCGAACCTTTCAGTAGAACTGTTGAAAAAGTTCTGAGGTGGGGGGATGGAAAAAGTTCTGAGGTGGGGGGATGGAAGCAGAGCTGTTACAAAATGGCATTTAATAATATTGATATGGTTTGGTTTAGGAGGACAGATTGGCCCAGGGGGATGTATTGGTGGCCTACTGTAATAGCCCAGCTGAGGTGGGGATGGGGCCTCATGCTTTGCTTTCCTCAGAATTCTCTGGAGGAGTTTATTAAAAATTGCAACTATTTGACTCTCCTCTCCATCCGCTTGAGTCAGGCTCTCAGTCAGGGAAGTCCAGGCGTCTGTATTCTCTTTTTAAATGAAGACTTTCTAGAATAGCTGGATAACAACATAAGCCCTTATTTTGATGTGAATTTTTGTTGGGAAAAAGTTACATAATGTTGAGAAAAGTGGTCACCAGGAATATGTATATTATTCCATTCATACAAAGTTCAAAATTGGGAAAATTAATATATTTTTTAGGGATACATACACAGGCGTTAAAGCATCTGTGTTTTTAACACCACCGCCACCACTGTCATCACCCTCCCAGTGGTTCTGACGCACAGATGCACAACAGAGTATGAGAACTACTGGCATGTTCTCCACCGTCAGTTCTCCCTGTTTCTCCAGCTCCCTTTCTCACTCTGACACCTCCCTCCCAGCCCTCATCCATCTGCTGATCTTGCCCACAATCCTTATACTTAGTAGCTGTTCCATCTGGATCATCCTCAAAGCCTCCCTTGTTTTTTATATTTGGACTCACCACTGTGTGTGGAGCTAGAGAGGCAGTTACTTCTCTGAAGGGGGAATAATCAGAAACAGTGTAGCAGGGAAAAAAGAATAATGCGTGGTCCGTAGAATCAGCCCTTGACCTCCTCGACGGTAAGAACCAGTCTGTGTTTCATGCTCACTCTCAGGCAGTATGCTAGTACTTTCCATGCATTTAATCCTCATGGCAATCCTAGAGGTAGGTACAATAAAACCCATTTTACAGATGAAGTTATAGGACCTTAAAGAAATTAAATAACTTCCTCAGGACCTTAGAATTAGTAGCAGAATAGGGATTTGAGCCTGTGCCTGAACACTGCCCTTTATTCCCTTTTCTCCTTGCCTTGCAGTAGCTTCTTAATTACTGCTCTTCATCATTTTTGGTTTGTATTTCTTGCCAGGCAAAGGATGCTAAAGAGGAAAACTGCCCCCGAAGCCCATGTTTTGCTTGCCCATGTAAATGAGGCATCTTAGCTAGGACATGGCTTCCTTCCATCAGCACAGATGGAATCGGTGACTGTTAAAGACTGAGGGACCTCGGGTCATCCAGAACTGCTCCTGTTCAGGAGCTAGTGTGGCCACTTCCCTTACCTGCCTCCTTTTGGCCTCTGGGAAGCTGGAGCTTGTATTTCCTATGATCTGGATTCTTAAGATTGTGAGAAGTTGCGGAGGAAGAAGAGATGAGACCCCAAATCCATGAACCCTCATTTTTGCAGTTCAGTCCAGCTGCCAGAGCTGTTACACATTAACCAGATGATTGTACTGTGCCGTCTTGCACTCGGTGCTGCCAGATGTTTTATAAATATTTTTAAGTTGCCTTCTTCATTTCCTTTGGAAGACTCCCATCTTAATGGCAGACTTAGAGTCCATGACAACACTTAATAACACATGCACTTTATTATTATTATTATTTTTTTTTTTTATTTATGCCCACAGCACCTGGTCTTCCTAGGTAGTCTCCCATCCAAGTACTAACCAGGCCTGACCCTGCTTAGCTTCTGAAATCACACATCAGGCTTGTTCAGGGTGGCATGGCCATGGACCATGGACCGTGGCTCCACTGGGGCGTGAACCCAGGACCTTCTGCGTGTAAAGTAGATGTGCTATACTATGGAACCATGTCCTTATGCACCTTATAAAAAGGTAGTCGAGGTACGTCAGCTATGGTGTACGATAGTTGGAAGGTAGATTGCAGCCTTATCGGAATGCTGTAGAGAAGGGATTTAGTCAACGGCCATACCACCCTGAGCGCACCGCATCGTGTCTGATCTCGGAAGCTAAGCACGATTGAGCCTGGTCAGTACTTGGATGGGAGATTTAACTTTTTTTTTTCTCTCTCCTTTGGCCATTTTGAGTCAGTAAGTCTGAGATAAGGCTTGGTCATATATTTAAAAAAAAAAAATGCAAGTGATTCTAAGTTCCACAGACCGAGAGCCAGTGTTATGCCCACAATGCCCCTTCCAGGGGAGGTGTTGAAGGACGTGGGGGGTCACTGGTGCTGCAGAGAATGCCTCACATTCTACACCGTGTGTCTTCTCTCTCCCTCCTAATGTGACAGCGTGGACAACAGTGAGTACATGAGGAACGGGGACTTCTTACCCACCCGGCTGCAGGCCCAGCAGGACGCTGTCAACATAGTATGTCACTCCAAGACCCGCAGCAACCCTGAGAACAACGTGGGCCTCATCACACTAGCCAAGTACGTGGGACAGAGGAGGAGAGGGCTCTGCAGGCAGGCGTGGGTTTCCCACATGTGACCCGCTATGGACGCATCAATTCTGTGAGGCTGCTTTTGCCCATGACCTTCCTAGATTAACTTCCTCACTTTTCAGTGTAAATATAAATAACTTGTTTTTAATAATAACCTGAATCGAACACAGGTGTAAAGCTAAGTCTCCTGGGATAAAATTTCACAGTATAATTGAAAGTCAATGAAAAGTGATTTGGGGTCAGAGCTCCGGGCCACGTACACACATCCCGTTGCCCCAAAAGCAGTTAGGAGGCGATGATCCTCAGTTGAGTGACTGCCTCGCCCAGTGTGCATGTCTTAGCTGGGCAGTGGATCTAGAAATGGGGGGATGGGAGGGAGCAGTGTCCCCTGGTTGTGGGAGATTCTCAGCCCTGTGAGCAAGATAACGTGAGAGGAGCGAGGGGGACACTCAGGGAGGAAGAGGGCAAACTTCTTACAGAGTCAGCCACTCATTGCTGTGCCTCACGTCTGCTCAACACCAGATGTTTTTCCCAGTTTTATTGAGATACAGTTGGCATATGACGTGTAAGTTTAAGGCGTGCCGCATAATTTGTTACGTGCACGTTCAGTCGACCCTTGAATGCCTTGAGCTTCACGGGTCCGCTCACACACAGACACTTGCCAATAGTTAGATGGTCGGCCCTCCGCGTCCCCGGGTTTCGCATCCACGGACTCAGCCAGTTGTGGGTCGAGAACAGTATTTTCGATCTGCAGGTAGAAATCCCCAGGTGCAGAGCCAGCAGTCTGCACTGTTCTAGGCCATTTTATATAAGGGACTTGAGCATCACAGCGGGTCCTGGAACCAATCCCTTGAGGATACCAAGGGACCGTAGTTAGTTTTGGGGGAGGTAGAAGTTACACACGGGCTTCGGGCTGTGCAGGGGGCCGCCTCCCAGACCCCACGGTCATTAGAGTCGACCGTACTGGGAGACAAGCAGAATAAGTTTAGCCAACACCATACCTCCTGTAGTTGTTACTTGTGTTTCCTCGTGATGAGGAATTTTAAGATCTCTGTAAACATTAAATGTTTGATTAGGAAAAATTGCGATTACAGTTATTATCAAAGTCTCTAAAGGAAAGATGAGTCAGACAGTTTGGAGGCCCTTGTCTTGACCTGAAATGGCGGAAATGCTTTCCCCACTGCCAGTGACTGTGAGGTGCTGACCACACTCACCCCCGACACCGGCCGCATCCTGTCCAAGCTCCACACCGTGCAGCCCAAAGGCAAGATCACCTTCTGCACCGGCATCCGCGTGGCCCACGTGAGTCCTCCTTGCCCTCAGGTTCTGCTTCCCGCGTTGTTCATTCCTCCCCTGGAATCCTGAGCTAGAGCCAGGCAGGGAAGAGAGGGGCCTAGAGAAAGGCGTAGAAAGGGTGCGGGGTGAACCCCAGGATCGGTGAGCTTCGTGAAGGGAAGGTTCCCAGGAACAGAGAGTAATCCCTTTCCTCGTCCACAGAGAGGCACAGCGGGAGGGGGGTGGAGGGTGGCGTTGAGACCTGCATGTGTCAGCACAGTGGTAGACTTGAGATACATGGAAGCCACAAGAAAAAAAGGACAGTGACAGCAGCGAGCCCAGTGATTCTTCTGGCCGACTCTGAGAACTTCCTCTTCTTTACAAGTTGGCTCTGAAGCACCGACAGGGCAAGAATCACAAGATGCGCATCATCGCCTTCGTGGGGAGCCCCGTGGAGGACAACGAGAAGGATGTGAGTCCACACGACAGGTTGGGACAGTGGGCAGCACATGGTTGGGACCGGGTCTCAGCCCTTAGGAGAGCCAGGCAGGGGCGCTGGGGTCACCACTTCTGGGAGGGGAAAGGCCGGTATGCAGCGTTCGGTGCTTCCGTTGGGGGCCCCGGGCAGGTGAGCTGATTTCCGTATGCTTTTTGTGAGGTGCGTCACTTCCCTTCATAGTATGAGACAGATTTCCTTATTTCTCTCCCCTTCTTCCCAGCTGGTGAAACTGGCTAAACGCCTCAAGAAGGAGAAAGTAAATGTTGACATTATCAACTTTGGGGAAGAGGTGAGTACGGACCCGCTGCGGGGCATCGGCTTGGTTCGGTGAGGACAGCCTTCACCCAGGGGAGCGCCCGCACTGCAGGACCGAGGTGGCAGCGACTGGGCCGTGGGGCAGGGAGAAAGCCTCCCGCACCCTTCCGTCCTGCAGGAGGTGAACACAGAGAAGCTGACGGCCTTTGTGAACACACTGAATGGCAAAGATGGAACCGGTTCTCATTTGGTGACGGTGCCTCCTGGGCCTAGCCTGGCCGATGCCCTCATCAGCTCTCCAATTCTGGCTGGCGAAGGCGGTGCCATGCTGGGTCTTGGTGCCAGTGACTTTGAATTTGGAGTAGATCCCAGTGCTGACCCTGAGCTGGCCCTGGTGAGCAAACGCTGACCTCACGTGGAGCCCAGGGCTCCTGCTCTGTCCTCCTCTGCTGACACTCGCACGTCACATAGCTGCTTCTCCGGGGCCGCGCAGCCCTCGACAGCCTTGCTCCTTTCCCCAGACCGCCTTCTGCCCCGCTGCCCCGTAAGCCCATCTGGCCAGACCCTTGTTCGCTTCTGACTACACCCCAGGCTTCTCCCAGGGCTGTCCTTTTGTCCTGCGTCACCCCTCCCGCTTCCCCTGCAGTCCTGTCCCACCTGTGGTGCTTGGCGGGGCACTGACGGGCCCTGCCTTCCAGGCCCTCCGCGTCTCCATGGAGGAGCAGCGGCAGCGGCAGGAGGAGGAGGCGCGGCGGGCAGCTGCAGCCTCCGCGGCCGAGGCCGGGATCGCTGCTTCCGGGACCGAAGGTGAAAGAGGTGGACTCTGAAGCCCGGGACGGCGGGGCGCTCCCTGGCAGGCGGTGTAGACACGGGGTGGGAGCGGGGTCTGGCTGTCGGGACTGTGTGGGCCAAGGCCGTGAGGGGGCCTGTGGGGGACGTGGCACCAGCTCTACCCTGCCGCTCTCTTCCGTTCCCAGACTCAGACGACGCGCTGCTGAAGATGACCATCGGCCAGCAGGAGTTCGGCCGCCCCGGGCTCCCTGACCTGAGCAGCATGACTGAGGAGGAGCAGATCGCGTATGCCATGCAGATGTCCCTGCAGGGCGCAGGTGCCGCGGGCCGGCCGGGTATGCTCAGGTGGGCGGCTGTGGGGCTGGGGGCGGAACTGAACACGCTGGCCTCTTTTCCTCAGAGTTTGGCCAGGCAGAAGCCGCTGACATTGATGCCAGTTCAGCCATGGACACATCAGAGCCCGCCAAGGTGAGGGCCGGTGATGACTCCCTGCCCTCATCAGACCCAAAACCCCCTCGTGCTCAGAGCCGCAGCCCTGGAGGCCTGGCATGGCGCCTCTCCCAGGCTCGCAGGTGGGCTCGTCGAGGGGCGGGAGGAAGCTAACACGGATGTGCACCTCTCTGTGTAAAGCTCGCGAGGGTGATGTGATGCTCGTGATCAGAGGTTACAGGTGTCCCAGTATCCTGTAATTTTCCTTGCTGGTGTGAGCGGTCCGGACAGGTGTCTAGGATGTTATCCTCCCAGGAGAGTGAAAAGAGGGTCTAGAAAAAAGCAAAGGGGGGAGCAGGTGTCCGACAGTAGGAAACCTGGACGCGATGGCATCTGTTCTCACCCTGGAGTGCGGGAAGCAAAGCTCCGGTTTCTCCCGCTTGGTTAGTAACGGGCGCGTCCCAGCAGGTAGAGGCTCTCGTGTTTGCTGCGTCGTCCTTCCCACCCTCAGCCCCAGGTGACCCCAGCCCCAGACAGGAGGCGAGGGGCTCCCTCGGGAGCGTGCTCATGTCCCTTGTGCCCACTTGCCCCCCGCCCCTGCCACGAGCTGACACCACCCTTTTGCAGGAGGAAGATGATTACGATGTGATGCAGGACCCCGAGTTTCTTCAGAGTGTCCTGGAGAACCTTCCAGGCGTGGACCCCAACAACGAGGCCATTCGCAATGCCATGGGCTCCCTGGCCTCCCAGGCCACTAAGGAGGGCAAGAAGGACAAGAAGGAGGAGGACAAGAAATGAGACTGGAGGGAAAGGGCAGCTGAGCCCGCTCGGGGCTGCGTGGCGGGGACACAGGGCTCGGTATGTTGTCTGTAACCACTGCAACTCAAATAAAGCTTGGCAACTTTTTTTTTTTTCTTTTTTACTTCACAGAGGGGTGGCTTTGAGTGTGAGGGGGTTCGTGGCGGGAAGGGGAGCTCCTCTGTTGAGTTCTCTGTCTCCAGTACCTGATCTCTAAGTCCTGACCTGTTAACCTCCTCCCCTCTCCCATCACCTTGCCTGTCTCCTGCCCTGGGGCTGTTTGCTTTGGAATTAAGAGACACTGCAGGGAGTCACTGTGTTAGGCACTAGGGCCACAGAGGTGAATAGCATACAGCATTTTGGCCTTTGGGGACTCTGAGCCCGGGCAGGGCCAGCACAGAAATGAGACTGCACATCTGTGGAAGTACCCCGGGAGGCCTGAGCAGGCACTGGGGAACAGCTGAGAAAGGGCTGATGCTTGCAGCCTCCGGCAAGGCTCCTGGAGGCGACATTTGAAAGCCCTGTAATGGCAAAAAGTGTATCAGCCGACAAGGAAGAGCTGGGCAGTTCCAGTTAGTGGGAACGGTCTGTGCTGATGGGGCCCATGTGCATTGGGGGAACAGAGTGGCTCAGAGCCTGGTTGGGTGAGTGGCGGAGACAGAGATGGCAAAGCAGGCAGCAGGCAACGAAAGATCAGGGACCCAAGAGGCCTGACTTCTGCCAGGTGGGGTCTGTGAACACGGCACTTCCCAGAGCACCAACTTGCGAGGACGATTTTTTGTAGGGGATGGAATAAAATGTAAAATTCACGTAATCCTTTATTATCTTTAAAGAGATAAATAGTATTTGACACATAAAACGCTTAACGTGAATGTAAATTGAGAAGCATAAAAACGAACAAATCTGAAGCCACAAACATGCCTTCGTGAGCCCACCTCCGCCTCCTCAGAGATGATGATTATTTTCACCCCCACCCCCGTTCTGCTCCCTTTTGGCACCTGATGTTGCTGGTTCGTCATCATCCTGAGGTTCTGCAGTGTAACCCGCTCATTTTTCAGCTTTGTTAACCAATTGGAATACTTAGGAAAACGGGTACCCTGTATGATAGCTAAACATACATATCCCCTATGACTCTGCTCTATACACGAGAAAAATTTGTGCACCTGTCCATCACAATACAAGTGCAAGAATGTTTGTAGTAGTTTTGTTCGCAATGGCCAAACCTGGAACAACCAAAATGTCCAAGCCACCCAATCTGTCTTTATCATGATCACCATGAGCTCCATTTTGCTTAATCCACTGGTCAGCCCTCAGGCTTCATCTTATTCGATCTTTTAGTGGCATATGACAGTCTGTCATTCTTCCTTCCCCTGGAAACACTTTATTTGGTTCAAGGACACAGCTGTGCCGTCCTGGTCCCTCCTTCCTCTCACTGCACTTCTTCCTCGGTCTCCTTTACTGCTTCCTCCCGCCTTGCTGACTTCATCCTTGGAGTCCCTGCGGCTCGGTCCTGGGACTTGTCCTCTTTTCCGTCCTCATACTTTCCCTTAGCGACCTCATTCATTCTCCCTGGATTGTACAGACTATCTGTAAGCCGATGACACCCGAATTTAAATCTCCACTTAGATGCGTAATGATGGAACATGACAGAAACATGACCTTACCCCAGAACCTGCTCCTAAAGTGTCCCCAGCTCAGGAGACGGCACCACCGTTCTCTGACTTCCTCAGGCCCCAAGCTTTTGAGTTTTTCTTTTTCGTACCCCACATCCAACCATTTTAAAAGCTCAGGCCACCACGCCATTTGGCTCCTTCCCACTCCACTGTGAGAAAACAACCAAAGTCCTTCAACATTCCCCAAAGTATTTCATGACCTGAGGACTTCCACTCCCCGACCTCTCTGGAACACGCTCCCACCTCAAGCCCTCACATTTGTTCCCTCTTCTGGGAATGTTCTCGTCCCAGATAGCCGTGTGGCTCACTTGCCAGCTTTCAGCCTTTACTTAAATGCCACCTACTCAGAAAGGCTTGCACTGTCCACCCTATCAAAAATTGCAACCCTCCCCACACTTCCTGTCCTCCTTTCCTGCTTTATTTTCGCATTAAAAAAATTTCATAGACTCTTTCAGTTTTAGGTTTATAGGAAAATCGAGCAGAAATTACAAAGAATCCCCATATACTTCCTTCGCCCTATCATTACATCTTATATTAGTGCGGTACCTTTGTTACGATTAGTGAACCAATATTCACAATTATTAACTAAAGTCCATAGTTTACATTAGGGCTTTTGACAAATGTATAATGTCCTGTATCCACTATTACAGTGTCATACAGATACTATCGTATAGTATCATATAGTATCACTGCTCCCCAAATCCCCTGTGTACCTTGTCATCCCTTCCTCCAGCTGAACGCTCGGCAACCACTGGTGTGTTTACTGTGTCCGCAGCTTTGCCTTTTCCGGAATGCTGTATACTCGGAATCTCACAGTATATGGCACTTTCAGATCGGCTTCTTTCCGTTGGCAATGTGCATTTAAAGTTCCTCCACGTCTTTTCATGGCTTGATAGTCCTGCTTTATTTTTCTTCCCCAGGCAATGATCGATTCTAACTTGTTTCCATGTATTTTACTCATTTATCTTATTTATCGTCTTCTCCACAGGAACCTACATTTTCATGGGCATGGGAATTCTAATCTGCTTTGTTCACTGCTGTATCAGTGCCTACAATACTGTTGTACCCCAGTGTTCGAAAAATATTGGTTGAATTATTTCTTCAATGAATGAAAGTGCATCTGACTGAAGAACAAACTTCTACCCAGAATCTTCCTGGCAAGGGAATCTGTGAAATAGTGTTTAGCTTTCTGGATGCTAAGAGTTTTAACTCCATGCTGCCTTTGACCTTGGGTAAATCATCTAACCTAACTTGCCTGTGCCAGTTCCCAGTAAAATGGAGATAATAATAGTACCTACCACACGGGGTTGTGGTAAGAATTAAATGAGTTCATATACATCCAGTTCTTATAATAGGTCCCACATGTGTATCTGAGTAGTAATTATTCCGCACAGGAAGACTCCGAGGAGGTGGGACTAGAATGCCACTGAGTGGCTCAGAGATGGAACGGCGCTGGGAGCTGGAGACTGCGGGCGACCTACGGAAAGGAGGAGTAAGGGGTTCGAATCCCGTTTGCCCACCACTTTACAAAGCACTTTGAAATTCTAAACGCTTTTAATCCTCACACAGATGATCATGTCAGGTGGATATTATAATCCCCATTTTACTCATGAGAAAACCGGTTCAGGGAGACTGAGCGACTTGCTAGATGGCACCATGTGGTAAGTGGTGACCCGAGAGCCCCATCCAGAAGCTCTAGCCGCTGTCACTTACGCAGACTCAGCGCGCGCCGAGGTCCTGGGTCCAGGGGAAACAGAAAGACTTTCAATAGCCACGCCCCGGCTGTGAGCAGCCGCGTGCGCTGCAGGCTGCGCGGATGGAGCGTGCGCGAGGCGGACCCCGCGCCTCTCGATGAATTCTGCAAGCGCGTGCTCATTGGAGCAGCAAAGCAACTCTGTTTCCGAGTATCCCTCCCCTTCTCCCGCCTCTCGGGGGCGGGGCAACAAAGCGCGGGAAAAACGGCCTCGACTCCGCCCCCACCCCATGCTGGGGGCAGGGAAGGGGAGCGCTCTAAAATGGGAAGAGTGTGTGCGTGCGTGCGCGCGTGCGCTCGTCTCTCTCTCACTCACCTCCCCGTGTTTGAGAAGCCTACCAATATGCCGCTTTAAGATCCCCCTGGAAATGGCCCAGGCCACGCCAGCACTCGAACGTCACCTCTCCTCTACTTCCGGCCTGCAAGCCTGTCCCAGCTTCAGGTGCCGGTTCCTTCTACACTCCAAAACCCGCCGCGCTCCCAGCCTTTCCGCAGAGGGAGGAGCTATAGGTGACGCCGCTGCCCAGGAGCTGGCCCGCGCGAGGACCTCATCCATCTAGATTAGATAGCGATTTAGACAGTAGGAAAACCGCGGGGAAATGGTCAATCAGATGACGTAATGTTTTGGGTGACATCCCATTCTGTGACTTCTGCACTGCATGACTGACATTGGGGTTTAGCTTGAGAAAGCGCAAACCGATCTACACATCCGGGGTCCCTTCAGGGTCGAAGAGGTTCCCCTCAAAGTATTCACCAAATAGAAGCTGAGCGTTCCTTAAATTTGCATAAGTGAACTGCGGGATTCAGGATCGCGGCCAATAGGGAGTGAGGGGGCGGAGACGCACCTGGGTAGTCACCGCCTCCAGTAGGAAAGCGGGGAATCAGATTGGCTATTTCCTAAACGACAGTACCGGCGGCCAATCGCTTTTGAGACGCACAAATGGGGCAGGTTGGGCCCCGGCACAACCAATGGCGAGAGGCATCTTCAGAAGGACCAGGTTCCTTGCCCAATGAGGCTGGGAAGGCTGTGCGGGGCTAGTTCCGAGCGGCAGTACTTAAGACCAACCCAGAGCGGGGCTGGGCGGGGCGCCGTGCTGAACGACGGGGCGCTTGGCCAATGGCGAGTACGAAAGCGGGCAGCCCAGACCGGGAACGCAGAGGGAGCTAAGGGAGGGGAAGGCTGAACGGGAGAGAAGCAGGAAGTAGCGGCGGCCGCGGGGAGGGCGGTGGCGGCGGCGGCGGCGGCAGAGGCTGGAGCACGGGAGAGACCGCCGGGGCTCGGCCCGCACTGGGAGCCAAACAAGTAAGCGTGCCCGGGGTGAATACCCGCCCCTGGCCCCGCCCCCAGGGGGCGGGTAAATACCCCGCCCCTCCCCCACTTGGTCAACTACCCCCTTCTCCGCGCCGCCCCCCTGGGGCTGCTTCTAAGAAGGCCGGGACACCGCCTCTGTTGCTTGGGGCGGATGGGCGAAACTCCCAGCCTGTTGAAAGCACAGCCCCTAGCCGGGTAAACGTGGAGGGAGGGTCGGGGTCTCCAAGTCCTGGCGCCCCCAGCCCAAGGGGCGTCCGAAACGTGGCCCGGGGGCTAGAGGCTGCAGGATGTCGCGACCTAAAATGGTGTCCGTGTCCGGGGGTGGGGGCGGGGGACCTGGGCAGGCCGGAGCAGAGCCTGCACCCCGACTGGGCGCGGGTCAGCGTCCGGGCCCGGGCAGGACTCCGGCTCGCGCCCCGGGCCGCCACGCTTCTCCTGCTCACTCCACAACCTCGAGGGAGCCTCGGGAGTCAGGGGGAGGAGGAGGCTGAGCTGCGCAGGGGGGCGAGGGGAGGCCGGAGTTGGGACGGACCCCGGCTGGGGAGCTGCGAGTCTCGCAAAGACCGTGCCCTCCCCACTGCTCTCTTTCCACGCGCCTGCCCCCTCCCGTGTGTGGTCCTGCGCCCGGAGGCGCTGCGCTGCGGCTCCCCAAGGGCTTGGCTTGGCCTTGGCCGGTCCCCTCCCTTCGGTCGCGGGTGTGAGCGAGAGAAGCGCCGCACGCCTCAGTTTCCCCTCTGGCTTCTCCTATGTCCACCCCGCCCCTTCCCCGCAACCCGGGACGTGCTCCCGGCGCCGGCCCTCGGCAGATGGCAGGGACTTAATTCCGCCCGCTGCCCAGCTTGGCTGCAGTCTAATCGCCCCCGGCCGCCGGCCCCTCGCCCTCCTCAGCGCGGCAGGCCCCGGCCCGGGAAAGGGCAGTGGAGCCCCCAACCGACCCGGCCAGTTCTCCCTCTTCCTGTTCAGCCCCTTCCTTTGGTTTTGGGGAAGAACAGAGGGAAAGGGCGGGGGGCTGGAGCCCAAGAGACAGGGCGCAGCAGCCGCAGAAAGGCCTGGGCAGGGGGGTGGGGAAGCCTCTTCGGCCTTGAGCTCCTCTGCTTGGTCTACTGTCTGCTCCTGGCTATCGGATGACCTCTAAGTCACTTGGACGCCCAAGGGGGGGTTGCCTGGGGGAGGCGAGTTTGCAGATGTTTTCTCACTGTCCTCGCTGATCTGTGATCCTCCAGCCCACTTTTCCGTGGCCCTGAGTATGGTGGCCAGGCCTCCAGGCGGGCAGAGCAGCGGGGAGGAGGGCCTAGTGATCCATCCCCGGCAGAGGCAAGAGGTGGAGGGCTTTGTTTAAACCCAGAGCCTGCAGAATTGGGGGGGCGGGTGAGGGGAGGACCCCTGTTTCTTCCTCTTAATTGGTACCCTCTCCCTCCACCCCCACCTTGGTCCCAGCAATGCCAGCTGCCACCTGCTGGGACTATCTCCAGTTACAGTGTAAGGCTGGCAAGAGGTGAGAGGATTGGCCCTGAGAAATGGCTCGCAAGCTGGGCACAGAGCGTTAAGGGCCAGCACTTCCTCTGTTGCTTCTTCCTAGATACAGAAACACTTGTGGGAGAAACTGGTAGGGAACAGACCTGGGTCCCCCACCGGCCCTAGGCTGGCCTTCTTGTTGGTTTAGTGACACATAAGTCTTGTGGGATTTTTTTTCTTTTTGTATTGGGCCAGGTTGGGCTGGGTGAGGCTTCCTGGGCTGCTGTTGCCAAAGGAAAATTAAAAGGGTGAGGAGCGTGAGTTAGGGGACAGACTGGGGCGAAGAGCTCTGAGCAGAGGTGAGATGGCAGGGGCGAGGGGCCTGGCTCTTCCCCATGGGGGCAGCTGTGCTGGATAACCGGGTACCCTGGAGTTTTAGCCCTGAGAGAGCGAGGTGGAGAGGGAGGAGGGGCTGGCCTGGGGAGGGCCAGGGGAGGGCCAGAGGCACTCTGGGGAAGGTAGGTGAGGGAGCACCAGGTGTTTGTGACAGCAGAGGCCTAGGCTGAGGCCCTTGTGACTGTGCTGCCTTCAGGGTTTTCCTCTCTGTCTCTTTGTCTTTCTGTTCCTTCGTCTTAATCTATCCTGGTCTCTTGGGCGATTTCTCTTAGTCTGCCTCTCTCCCTCTTAACCAAGCTAGGTCTCCAGGTGCCAGTGATGACCCCAAGTGCTTCAGACTTGACCTTGCAATGACCCCGGCCCTAGATTTCCAGTGCTTAGTCCTTCCCAGGCCCCGTCATCGTGACATGCTTTGTTGGTCTCAGCTGTAATTACTTGTATCCTGGGTTCTGACTCTCACGTTTACAACTTCATGTTATGCTCAGAATAACCCTATGATATATGGATTACTTGCCCCCTCTTTCATTTGAACAGCAAAAGGGAGTGGAGTAACTCACTTATCCAGCAGGCCATTGATAAGGCTTGAGCTAGAACCATTCCTTGTGTCTTAGCTTAGGTCCCAGACCTTCTGTACACATGGTTTTCAGAACTCTGTGGCCCCCCCTAAGAAGATCCATGAAGAATATAGATGGATCCCATCCTGCATGAATGAAGCCTTACACCCAGAGTGTCGTGTCCATTCTTCTTGATAGTAGTATTGATTAATCGATTGATTCTGTGCTGGGCACAGGAAGGACTGTGGTGGTTTCAACCAAGATACTTGGACTCCCTCTGCGACCCTCATCTCGTAACCTGTGTTTCTCAGGAATCTCTTCTCTTTCTCCGGCCCTTGGTGTCTTCTCTGGAAAGAACACCCTGCCTTCCTTTCAGTTTTAGGGTTTGGCGAACCAGGTGCCTCCAACCAGCCCTCGGATCCGCACTGAGCTGGTCCGCCACGTCGGAGTGAGCGCGGGTTCCGAGAGCGCGTGAACGTGGAGACGCGGAGGGAGGAGGTCCAGGGCGCCTGCTTCCGGAGGTCTCAGTTTCTCCCTCTCCTTCCTGTTCATCAGGCCAGGGATCTGCCGCCATGGGAGACATGAAGACCCCTGATTTTGACGACCTCCTTGCCGCCTTTGACATCCCCGACATTGATGCAAATGAAGCCATCCACTCTGGGCCGGAAGAAAACGAGGGGCCAGGAGGCTCAGTGAAGCCAGAACCCAGTGTAGGGGGTGAATCTGGAGAAGCAGCAGCAGCAGCTCCTGGGGATGGCCCTGGGGTTCCAGCCCAGGCCTCTGACCTTGGCCTGCCGGCAGCGGACATCTCAGCAGTCAGCGTCATTGTCAAGAACACTGTGTGTCCTGAGCAGTCTGAGTCCCTGGTTGGAAGTTCAGAAGGGGAAGAGGCTGGGGCCGGGGGCGTGACCAAGGAAGGGCCTGTGGGACCTCGTCTGATGCAAAACGGCTTTGGGGGCCCTGAGCCATCCCTTCCGGGAACTCCCCACCCTCCAGCTCCTCCTAGTGTGGGTTCCTGGAAAGAGAACAGCACGGAAGGCAAAGCTCCTTTGGACCTCTTTGATCATTTTGGGCCTGAGTCAGGAGAGCACCCCGATCCCCTGCCTCTGTCTGCACCCTCCCCACCTCGGGAAGGGGCCGTGACCCCACCTCCTTTCCCCTCACCCTTTGAGCTGGCCCGAGAGAATGGCCCGGCCCTGCTGCCCCCTGGTTCCCCCCCACTGCTGGGTGCCTTGAAGCAAGGCGGCTGCAGCCCCCTCCACCCCCCGGGCCCAGCCCAGCGAGCCTCGGGCTTGAGCCCTGAGGCTGCGGGCATCCCTGCCAGCGCCTCGCCTCCCCGGGTTGCCGGGGGGCCCTTCTTCAAGCAGTCTCCAGGGCACCACAGCCCTCTTGCCTCCCCAGAGGTGCCCAGCTGTCAGCCCCTAAAGGAGGAAGAGGACGAGGGACCGGTGGACAAGTCCCCCACGGCAAGTCCCCAGAGCCCCTCTAGTGGCGCCGAGGCTGCCGACGAGGACAGCAATGACTCCCCTGCCTCCTCCAGCTCCTCTAGGCCCCTCAAGGTGCGGATCAAGACCATCAAAACATCCTGCGGCAGTGTCACGAGGACCGTGACCCGGGTCCCCTCAGACCCTGATCCACCTGCCCCTTTGGCTGAGGGGACCTTCCTGGCCGAGGCCAGCCTCTTGAAGCTGTCCCCTGTAGCCCCGACCCCTGAGGCTCCAAAGGTGGTGAGCGTCCAGCTGGGTGATGGCACGAGGCTGAAGGGCACTGTGCTGCCTGTGGCCACCATCCAGAACGCGAGTACTGCCATGTTGATGGCGGCCAGTGTGGCCCGCAAAGCTGTGGTTCTACCTGGGGGCACCGCTACCAGCCCGAAGATGATGGCTAAGAATGTGCTGGGTCTGGTGCCCCAAGCCCTGCCCAAGGCTGAGGGGCGGGCAGGGCTGGGGACGGGGGGCCAGAAGGTGAACGGCGCCTCCGTGGTGATGGTGCAGCCTTCCAAGCCGGCCACCGCGCCGGGCGCCGGGGGCGGCACGGTCATCTCGCGGACCCAGTCCAGCCTGGTGGAGGCCTTCAACAAGATCCTCAACAGCAAGAACCTGCTGCCGGCCTACCGGCCAAACCTGAGCCCGCCGGCTGAGGCCGGGCTGGCCCTGCCCCCGAGCGGCTACCGCTGCCTGGAGTGTGGGGACGCCTTCTCGCTGGAGAAGAGCCTGGCGCGGCACTACGACCGCCGGAGCATGCGCATCGAGGTCACCTGCAACCACTGCGCCCGCCGCCTGGTCTTCTTCAACAAGTGCAGCCTGCTGCTGCACGCGCGCGAGCACAAGGAGAAGGGGCTGGTCATGCAGTGCTCGCACCTGGTCATGAGGCCCGTGGCCCTTGACCAGATGGTGGGGCAGCCGGACGTCACGCCCCTGCTGGCTGTCCCGCCCGCCCTCGGACCTCCGGCCTTGGCTGTCCTGCCTGCCTTGGGCAAGGGCGACGGGGCCATCGCCTCCGCCATTGCCGCGGTTGCTGCCGAAGCCCCTGTGCTGCCGCTCTCAGCCGAGCCGCCGGCCGCCCCCGCCACCTCTGCTTCCACGTGCTTCCGCTGCCTGGAGTGCAGGGAGCAGTGCCGCGACAGGGCCGGCATGGCCGCCCACTTCCAGCAGCTCGGGCCTCCTGCCCCCGGGGCCACCAGCAACGTGAGTTGCCTTTCACCACCCTTCCCTGGGGAGGGGACTGTCAGGCGCCATGGGCATGGGATCGAGGAAGGCCTGAGAGGCTTGGTTAGGAAGCGTAAGGGGGACAGGCCGCTCCTCCCCGACGTGCCTCGTTCCAACCCCTCGACAGGTGTGCCCGACCTGCCCCATGATGCTCTCCAATCGCTGCAGCTTCAGCGCGCACCAGCGCATGCACAAGAACCGGGCCCCCCACGTCTGCCCCGAGTGCGGGGACAGCTTCCTGCAAGCCAGCTTCCAGGCCCACCTGCGGGAAGCCTGTCTGCACTTCTCCCGCCGTGTAGGATACAGGTGCCTCGCGCCTGTCCGCCCTTGCATGGGCTCCCCCACGCACCTGCGGGCCTTAGGGTTCCTGGCACCTGCCTCTAGAGAGCCCCATCTCCCTGCTCCGGCCCTCGGCCCCAGCGTGCTGGCACCTACAGCCTGCGGTCAGCCTGTCCACATCCGGTGACGGGAGGTGGAGCAGGGCCCCTCCGGAGCTCAGTGCTGCCTCGACCGGCCTCCCCTGGGAACATGGTCTCCACAGCTCCCTCCTTTCCCCGCCTCGCTCAGGCTCCAGCACCCACGAGCTCAGAGCCCACCCTGTCCCCAAGGATGAACATGGGCGGGCAGGGCACGGAGCCGGCCCGCCTCACACAGCGCCCCGTGTCCCCACAGGTGCCCCAGCTGTGCAGTGGTGTTTGGGGGTGTGAACTCCATCAAGTCGCACATCCAGACGTCACACTGCGAGGTTTTCCACAAGTGCCCCATCTGCCCCATGGCCTTCAAGTCCGCACCCAGCGCCCACGCCCACCTCTACACCCAGCACCCCAGCTTCCACGCGCAGCAGGCCAAGTGAGACCCGGGGGTGGGGGGTGGGCCGGAGGGGGGCCCCGACGGGCCAGGGTGTCTGCACTGTCCTCTCCCCGCACAGGATGATCTACAAGTGCGCCATGTGCGACACGGTCTTCACTCACAAGCCCCTCCTCTCCTCACACTTCGACCAGCACCTGCTGCCCCAGCGCGTCAGCGTCTTCAAGTGCCCGTCTTGTCCTCTGCTTTTTGCCCAAAAAAGGACCATGCTGGAGCATCTCAAGGTACAGGAGCCCGGGGATGGAGGCGGGGTGCTCAGCTGCGTTGCCTGCTGCCAGGGTCGCCTCGCTTTCAGGAAGTGGGGGCGGGGGAGAGGGGGCCCTGGCTCAGCGAGGCCCCCACAGCCGCCCCCGGTCTCCTCCTCGCAGAACACGCACCAGTCTGGGCGCTCAGGGGAGGAGACTGCCGGGAAAGGGGCCGAGGGTGCCCTTCTGACCCCCAAGGCTGAGCCCGAGGAGCGGGCTGTGTCTCGGGGAGGGGCGGCGCCCCCTGTGGAGGTGTCGTCCTCATCCTCCGAAGAGGAGGAAGTACCCAGCTCCCCGGAGCCCCCTCGTCCAACCAGACGGCCCCGGCGGGACCTGGGGACCAAAGGCGCCAAGGCTGGAGGTGGGGGCCCTGGAGGCTGGACCTGTGGCCTTTGTCACTCCTGGTTCCCTGAGCGTGACGAGTATGTGGCCCACATGAAGAAGGAGCATGGCAAGGTGAGCGAGGTGGGCTGCAGGGGCGGCCTTGGGCTCAGCCCGCGTGGCAGTGGGGCCGTCTCAGAGCTGGCCCTGAGCATCCCCACCCTGCTGTCCCAGTCGGTGAAGAAGTTCCCCTGCCGCCTGTGTGAGCGCTCCTTCTGCTCGGCCCCCAGCCTGCGGCGCCACGTCCGGGTCAACCACGAGGGCATCAAGCGAGTGTACCCGTGCAGGTAACCCTGCCCTCCTCCATCCCCTGCGGGCCCAGCCACAGCCCCCCCAGAGTGCCTGCCACCCGCCTCTGTGAGTGGACCGGAGGGCGAGGCCTCCCTCTGCCCTGGGGACGCCCTCTGGAGCCCTGCGCCCACCCGCCCGCTCCCCCCAGGTACTGCACGGAGGGGAAGCGCACCTTCAGCAGCCGCCTGATCCTGGAGAAGCACGTCCAGGTCCGGCATGGCCTGCCGCTCGGGGCCCAGTCCCCTGGCCGGGGGAGCATTGTGGTTCGGGGCCCCGGTGCCAGAGCCCAGGTAGGCGCAGGCCCGCCTTACTGTCTGGGCCGTGGGCACCTGCAGGGCTCAAGACCGGCCTCCGGAGCTCGGTTGGGATGCTGGGGTCACTGGGGGTGATGGGGGGCCCACTCTCTGCACTCTCTGCTCCAGGGGCCAGGACTGAAACGCCGCCAGTCCTCCGACTCCTGCAGTGAGGAGCCTGACAGCACAACCCCGCCAGCCAAGGCCCCCAGGGGCGGACCCGGGCCGGGCGGCCCACTGCGCTACCGGAGCGCTGGGCCCCTGGAGCAGAGCCTCATGGTGGGGCTGAGGGTGGAGGGCGGGACCCAGCAGTGCCTCGACTGCGGCCTGTGCTTCGCCTCCCCTGGCTCCCTGAGCCGGCACCGCTTCATCAGCCACAAGAAGAAGCGCGGCGGGGGTGCCGCTGCCCTGGGCCTGGGGGCCGGAGACGAAGAGGCCCCCACTCCGAGGTCTGACCCAGACGGAGGAGAGCCACCCTCACCTGCTTCTGGAGGCCCACTGACCTGTAAGGTCTGCGGCAAGAGCTGTGACAGCCCCCTCAACCTCAAGACCCATTTCCGCACCCACGGCATGGCGTTCATCAGGGCTCGGCAAGGAGGCAGCGGGGACAACTAGGTCCCAGACCTGGACTGACTGGCCCCCTCCCCCTTCCTCGGGAGCCTGGGTCACTGCTGCTGCCTGGTCCCCAGGCTGGGGGGTCTCATAACGCGCATTTTGTTCAGCTCCTCTCCCCTTAACCCCCAACGACGACAGACTTGAGCATTATAGTTATTTGCAGTCCCCACCCTGGGTTTGGTCCTTGGGTCCTATAGAGTGGGCCACCACGCCTCCTTAGCCCGACACTAATTCCGTTCCTGCTGCACTCCCCGCTGGGGCCGGGCTGGGAGGCAGGGCCCCGAACGCCGAAGCTGCCTCAGCCCCCACCCCATCCCTGCAGGCTGACTTGGGGCCTGGCCACCCTCGCACCAGCCCTCAGGCTCCCTGGCACTCCAGCCCCGGCCTCTGCAGTGCCTTTCACTTGTCTTTTTCCCCCCAGAAATCCAGGGGGGTTGGTAGGGATGAGTCCTGTCACGGGGGAGGGCCCAGGGAGAGGAGGGGACGGGCTCTCAGGAATCCTTTATTCTTGTAGAGATACTAACAGTGGGGGACCGGAGGGAGAAAGCCAGACAATTAAACTGTTCCTGGTTTAATCTCCGTCCGGCTCCTCGTCCTGTGTGACTTGGATG
>NW_006442103.1:19137750-19139630 GCF_000325575.1 Pteropus alecto
AAACCGGGGCGGTCCTCCGGAAGAGGTGGCACTGACCGAGCAGGCAGGGAAAAGCCATCCTCCTCCATCTCGTTCTGTGTGCTGCCTTTTGCATCCTGGACACTGCGGCATCTGTTCACTCCTTGACAAACCCCCCCAAAAAAATACAACTTAGAAATGACACCAATGGCTAACTAAGGACTTTATTCCAAACAAAAATTAAAAATAAAAAAATTGAGAGCTATTTCCCTGGGTGTGGGGGACGGGATCAGGGCTAGGAATTCCCCGTGGCTCAGCCGGTCCCCTCACATATGGAGGGCTGTGACACCTCCCTTCCTGGCCACTGTGCCAGGGCAGCTCGGCAAGTGCAGGAGCCATGCCAGAGCCCACCCACCGAGGGGCCTCAGGCCAGGAGTCAGTCCCCGGGAGGGGGCGTCGGGCAGCAGCATGGCCACAGGCGAACCACAGGGTCAAGTCCTAAGTACCGAGAACCCACACCCCCCTTACCCGGCCCGGGACTCAGAACAGGCGATGGGAGGGACCTCTCAGACCTTGCAACGGAGGAAGGCCCAGTGGCCTCGCATTTATCCTGCTCTGGAGGGCAGCGAGTCCTGGGGTCTGTCGGGTGGGGATGTGGCACCCCAGCGAGTGCCCCGCGCCTGACTCTCCCACCCCGCAAGCTCTACAGTCACCACACGATCCTGGGCACTTCTTGCCTTCCGTTTCCCTCGGGTGGACGGGCGGGTGGGGGTCTCTCCGACCAGGGGCCCGAGAAGGAGCGCGTCACATGATGCCGTTGGTGAGGTACTGGAAGCCGTCGTAGAGCTTGGTGGTGATGGAGCGCATGCTGCCGTCCACCATCTGCTCCACCAGCAGCTGCAGCTGCTCCTCGGTCATGCTCATGTGGAACCTCTCCTTGAGGTTGCGGATGGTGCTGGAGCCGTGGAAGCACGGGAGCTGAGAACCTGGGGGCGGAAAGGGCACAGGTCGCAGGTGGCGGGGGGGCAGCGGTGGCAGCCACCGCAAACGGCCAAGGGTGTCCCGGGTGCCCCGTCCCCACCTCAGAGACCCGAGCATGTGGGTGCGGCTCTGCTTGGCTAGGGGAGGGAGAACTGGCGGGGGGCCCTGTCTCAGCCCATTCTCGTCCCACGCTCCCACGCCCCTCCAGGTGGGGGCAGAGGGCCAGCGCCATGTCTCCCCCAGGAAGGGCCTCAGGACCCAGAAGGAAGGCTGGGAGGATCTAGGGAAGGGGCCCTGAGCTGGGCATTTATCTGGTGGCAGGCCTCTGCCTATGCTACATCTGACACTCACAGATGACCTGGGCCACCGCCATCACGGGGCCAGATGGGGATGCTCCTGAGCAACGGAGACAGCCTGCGGGGTGGGGGCGGGGTGGGGAGGAGGAGGAGACTGGCTGCTGGGACTGGGTGTGCACTGCAGCCTTGTGGGGTCAAGGGCCCAGACGGCTGGGAGAGGAGGGACCTGGACAGCAGCCTAGATGGCGGGGCAGGGAGGAAACGGCAGAGATGGAGACTTCTCAGCCCAGAGAAGAACGGGTGCGTCCTGGGACAGGGACGGGGCCTGAGGGCTGGCACTGGGAGGTCGAAGGACCCAGTGAGGAGGCGAGTGGTGACTGCAGCAGCGGAGTTAGCAAAAGGCTGAGTGACGGGAGGAGACCTCAGCGCAGGGCGGGGGAGATGGGAAGGAGCCAGGGGCCGGAGATGGGACAGCTCTCTCCCCGAGTGCGCCCTGCAGGTCGCTTCTGGGTCCTGGGCCGCCTCCCCCTGTGACCTAGCTTTGTCAGGAGCTAGGAGGCATGGGGCACTGCATCAGAGCTGGGACCACCGCCCCGTCAGAGGTGGAATGAACTTCCTGGAAGTCCCCCCACCTTGCTGCATGAT
>NW_006442103.1:19139744-19161844 GCF_000325575.1 Pteropus alecto
CCCCACCCCACATCCCCGCCGGCCCAGCCCCACCTTGCTGCATGATCTCCACGATCTGCACCACCCTGTCCATGTGCTTCCGTGCAGCGATCAGCCCCTGCAGCATCAGCATCTTGTAGTAGTTGAACATGTCGCCATCCAGGCCGCCCATGACCTGGGGGTAGGGGACAGCTGTGGGTATGAGGGGGCTCAGCGTCCAGTTGGCCAGAACACCTTCCTCCCCCGGCGCAAACACGCCAGGCCTCACTCCTTCCCGGCTCTCGGCAGCCAGGAAGCCTCCCAGGACACCCCACTGAGCCCTGACCTCCTGCCAGCTCTGTTCTGTTCGCCCGTAATTTGGGGGGAGCCCATCAGCTCCCCCTCCCATGACAGTGGGGCACCTCTCCTTCCTGACTCACGTCCACAAACTCGGTGGTCAGCTTAAAGGCTGACGTCTCAAAGCCCAGGTTTCGAGGTGAGCTCGACAGGATGAAGCCGAAGTCAATGTGGATGATGTGGCCTTCTGCGTCCAAAAGGATGTTCCCATTGTGTCTGGGGTGGGGGGGGTCAGAGAAGAGGAAGGAGCGGCAGTAAGTGACCGAGGGGGCAGCCTCAAGCTGTAACACACCGGCCACATGACACCCATCGTGTTTCCTGCTGCCTGTAACTCTGGCCCCGCCTCCCAGAGCCTAGAGCTGGCTCTGGAAAGAGGAAATCAATGTAAACTGCTAACAACGGCTGTGGGGTCTGAAATCGCTATTATTAACAATAAAATAGTTTATGATTACCTCAACTTTCCAAAAAATCATATTTCTAGCACCCAGATTCCAATCTAGTAGAAAACCCAGAAGCAAAGGAAGAAGGCTCTGAGGCCCCAGCCAGCCGTCACAGAGGCTCAGAGGGAGGCCTCGGGCCAGAACCCAGTTACCTGTGTCTTATCAGTGACTCCCACCAGCCCTGCAGACCACGGCCCCCCGCAGGGGGCAGCGGGCTGGGGAGTCTCCGTGTGAAACAGCGTGGGGGCTGCACGGGCAAGTGTTAACTGCCTGGTAAAGTCACTGCAGCGTAAAACACAAAACACCTCTCCCGCTGCAGAAGTTAGAGGGAGACGGTCCCAGGCCTCTGTGGTCCCCACACAATGGCCAGCAGGAGGGGGCACAATTAACATGCTAAGCATGTGAGGCTGGGCCCGTTCCACAGAGTCAGCAGAGGCTTTGTTAGGCTGAGAGCACGCAGTCTGAGGCCACCTTCTCTGGGGTTGGTCTCACTGGCCAAAGAAAGGGGGACAGAAGGAGGACCCAGTCCCACCTGAGTCCCTTCCCTTCTAGGAAAGTATCTTGCAAATTTAGCCACCGAGACGCAACCTGGAGAGCCAGGAAGGTTCCAGATGTCTCGGTCTGACCTCTCATTTCACAGGTGAGGGAACAGGCCCTGACAAAAGTACTTTTATGCCCAAGGCCCCAAGGCCAGGGAGGGCAGCTTCTCCTCTTCCTTAACGTCTGGAGACGGTCAGGACGCGGCCTGGTACGGGTGAGGCGGTCTGAACCCTGCCCCAGCTTGGAGCCTGGTGCTCCGCGGCCACTTCCTCCCAGGGGCTGTCTCCGCTCGGGCCTTGACTGCAGTGTTCTTTCCTGAGTTACTATGCAAGGTCTACCGGCTGCCTGGCACCCCTCCCCCACCCGATCCCTAAAGGAAAGCCCAGAGGCACCTGCTTCCCACGCCCACTTAGTACCGGGGCTCAGCTCCAGGCCCTCTGGGCCCTGGATTGAAAACCCCGACTCTTTAGGGACAGTCTGAAGCTTGTGGCCAAGTTCTTCATAAATAACCGCATTTCGCCTCAGCCCTCAAACGCAGAGCCTCCTCCAGGCTCATGTGTAGGGCTGACCAGGTGGGTGAGGGCAGGCTCTGAAAGCGCCCTGACCCTGAGTCCCGGCACGGGGACACACCTGTCCGACAGGGTTTTCGGCTGGTTTCCATGTGAAAATGTCAGGCCACAGCAGGCACTTAATAGACGCTAGATCTCTGATAAGCTGCTCTGTTGGCCAGATCTCACAGCCGCCATGTCGCCGGGAGCCCTGGAGCCCCAGCCGCTGGCCTTCTGCCTCCCCAGGGCAGCTGCCCGTGCCCCATGAGCAGCCCGCAGGAGCATTTGGGATACTGGCCCTGAGTCACTGTCTGGGTGGAATTATCTGTGTGTGACATGCTGTTCACCCCTAGGCGAAGCTGGGCCTCGTAAAGGTCATGCGATATTGGAAATGACAGGCCTGGGCAAAGCAACAGATACTTAGAAGTTCTGAAAACCCTGTGTGGGAATGGAAGGAGATTCCAGAGCTGGGAGTTTCAACTTTGTCCCGCCACATCTCATCTCCCCCTCGGCCTTCTGCGCTGTCATTAGCCCCCGCCCCCAGGCCAGGCTTCATGCTTCTCGCTTTGTCACTAAAGACCCAATTATACCCAACCCCACCCACAGTGCCACAGGGTGCACTCACTACACAGAGGCAAGATCAAACTCCTCCGCCTCACCACAAAGGCCCTGCTAATCTGGCCTCACCTTACCTGTCTGACGTCACCGCCTACGAGTCTCCTGCCAGGCAGTGAAGCCCGAGCTTGACCCACACCGAGCTGTTCCTTTGCCCGGAGCACCCTTCCCCCCCAGCCTCCTCTGTCCGTATTCTCCTTCGACCTTCGAGACTCTGCTGGCCCACGGCCTCGCTCCGCCATAAAGCCCTGTCCTTGCCCCTTACGCCCGGCGCTGGTCAGTCTGCCCCCTCCACTGAATGGCACGTGAACACGTCTGTCTCCACTTAAAACATGTTGCTTGTTTCGCCTTTTACATCTTGGCAATGGAAGGCAGTGACGAGTCGATGAAAGTGACACACGGAGGGACAGAGGGGACCCTGGAGAAAAGGCTAAGGTGAGGACAGGAATTCACCTACCTGTCCTTGACTTGCAGCAGGTAGCAGACCAAGCAGTAGCCAGCGCAGCTCTGCACGAAACTGCGCTGGGCGCTGAGGAAGGCCTCAGTGGTGTAGCTGCCATGCTCCTGCAGGAAGTAATCGAGCAAGGACAGCTGCGACTGTTTCTTCACCTGGTGGATGGACACAGCGTTGACCACTGGTTCGATCATGCCGCTGTCAGCCGAAATCACAAGGATCTTGTACGGCTTGATCCACAGGGGCACGCGCTCCTGATCCCAAATGGACTGTGAGGAGACAGAAGCACCAGGACATCGTCTTCCCCCAAACTGGCGGAGGAGGCTCAGATCCCCCTGTCCCCAACCTTGGCAGCCTTGGATTCTAGGCCATCGAGTAAAACCCACTGAGGACCAGGGAGTTTTGAAAGGAAGTCCAGGGCCTGAAAAGACACGGGAAAGTATGTGGGAAAAGGCGCCTTATGGGTACAAAGCCCAAAAAAGGCAGGAAGAGCAGGGAACCCCACGGCCACGTCACAAGCGGCGAGAATGGAGCTATTAACACAAGTTCTAAGAATAGAGAAAAGACGGAAAAGGATTTAGATTCATAAAAAAGTTCTCTAGAAAATGAAACATGTCTATAAAGAACTGAATTTAAAAGGTGGAGCTACTGGCGAGGACCGACCCAGAGGCTCGGCGGACTGACATCTCCACACATGGCAACCCACTCGCAAGGACCAGTGGGAGCTCTGACTGAAGGACAAAGCCAGGACCCTGAGATCTGCGATCAGAGCAGGTGCAGATCACCAAAGGGCCACAAGAGGCCGCTGTGGAGCTGTTCCTGCGGCTGCACTTCTGCAGGTCACTGGGGAAGGGGCCCCAGCTCGGGTCTGACCTGCATCCATCCAGCTTAGCGCTGGGCGGGAAGCGGGTCCGCAGCAGAGCTCCCTGGGGAGCACCCTGCGTGGTCACCTCAGGTGGGCTGCAGGTGGCCTGAGTTCCCCTTCGTTCTCCTTCCCTCTTCTTACCTGCAGCTGCTTCAACACCTGGAAAGCCAGCAGCTCCTGCCGGAGATCATCCCCGCACTTGACAATGACTGACAGGAGCCGCCAATTGGGGAGATGGCCATAGGGGGAGCCCTCTCTGATCCGCCTGCGAAGACAAGAGCAGTGGCGCAGAGGGTGACGCCAGGGCGAGGACACGACTTCGGGGGCCTGGGGGACGATGAGGCTGCCTCTGAGCTCTGCCGGGCTAAGGGGCCCCCGCCCACACTCACCGCACTTTCTCCTGCCAGGGCTCTTTGAGAGCGACTGCAGAGGGGTCTTCCGGGTCCCGCCTGAAGGCCGTGGGGGTGTGAGCCAGCTGCTCCGAGAGGCGCCGTCTAGCAGGAAGAAACCATCGTTCGCTTGGAGGGGCCACGCAGAGCCTCGCGGCCCTGTCTACGCCCTGTGTGCGCGGCGTTTCCCGCACTGCCTCCTTGGCTCTGGGCACCCACAGAAACCTGGCCTGAGACTCCCGCGGCCCCCACACGCGGAGGAAGCTGCTCTAATCCCGCCCTCTGGTGCGCTCATCCCTTCTGAGTCCTTTGGACATTTAGTTCCTTCTGCAGTGACCTAGCACCTTCTCCGCCTGCGCTTTCACTGCCTCGAGGTCGGTGGCCCCAGGACACGAAGAGTAAGGAGAGAGAGAAGGGAAAGACAGGCTGCCGGAGAGGAAGGGACGCAGCGATAGCGTGGTCTGGCCATACCGGATGTCCCCCGCTGCGATGAACACAGGCTCCTTGCTCTCCTGGCTGGTGATGCTGTCCACGGAGAACTGGGAGATGTTGTCACAGCTGTTGGTGTGCACTTCGGGGAGCTGGGGACAGCGGGGGTGGCCAGTCGGAAGTGCTAAGCACAGGTCTCACGTCTTTCACCCGCCTCAGGCCACCCTGTAAGTCTGCCACCTCAGGTCAGGACCATCCCTTCCTTCCTGACCGCTCCCAAAGCCTCCCCTGGTTACACGCCACCCTGACCGCTTGGACCCGCCACTGCCTAAGCACCCGCATCCGCCCTCGAGTGTGAGCTGCCTGCATCAGAAAGACCTGGAACGCCCCTAAAACACACTCCTGATCCTGAGCAGAACTGCTGGGAAGGCACCTGGAAGTCTGAACTTTCACCGAGTTCTCTGGAGACGCCCAAGGGCTCACGTCTGCAAACCACTGCCCCAACGGCCTGATGCTCCGTCTGATGCTCAGAGCTCCCCAAGGGGCGGGATGCAGTCTCCCTCAGGGTCCAGGACAGGCCCTCTCCAGCGTAGGTCCCATAGCCACTTCTCCAGTCTAAGCCACCCAACCCTACCTCCCGCCTCTCCAGAACCGTAAACTATTCCGCCGACCCCGAGGCCCACGTCAAGCGCCCGCTCCTCTCCCTCCCTCGCACCAGAGCATTTCTCAACTCCGCTCGCCACTTATAAATTTTTCTTAAACGTCCGTGTCCGATGTCCCCATCTGGCCTGCGAGCTCAAAGACAGAGTCTGTCCTTGCATAAAGTGAGCTGTGGCTGTGTCACAGCCCTGCTTGAGATCCTGACTCTGTGCCCTACGCCAGAATGAAGTCCAAGTTTCTCCCAGGGCCCCAGCCGGCCGCCCCAGCCTCCTTCTTCGCCATTTCCCACCTCGCACCACATCACAGCCAGACAAAATTTCTTTCAGTTCCTAAAACGGGCCCAGTCTTCCAGCCTTTGTACATGCTATTCCCTCCGCCTGGAACGCTCAGCCCAGCTAATTCGTATCCAGCTTCCGGCCTCGGCTGAGATATAACTTCCTCCAGGAAATCCTTTGGGGTGTGTTCAACCCCAAGTCTAGAGTTAAGTGCTGCCCCCACCATCGGGTGCTCCCATAACGCCCCGCCCTCCAGACAACCCGGACTACAGCACGCAGCTCCTGCCGGCTGGCCTGGTTCCCTCCTACTGGGTCATCAACTCCTTGCGGGCAGGGGCCAGGGCTGGCGCGAAGGCGGCCCTCCACAGACAGTTCTCGAACGAACAAATAAATGCATGGCTTATCACTCTCTGCTTTCCTAAGACAACTTTATAAGGCAGGTGCTCACCCTGCTGGGCTGAGCTCCTCCGTACATTCTGCAGGAAGATGAGCCCCACCCTGGGTCTAGTCCAGACTGGAGCATTCGGAGCTTCCCCTCTGATCCCCATTTCCGTCTACCCCCTCCATTTGGGCGCCTGCCTCAGCCTGCCCCAGGGTATGCTGTCTGGTCTCAAATGTATCGCAAGCTCCCGGGGAACAGGGGTTGTGCCCCCATGTCGCCTCCTTGGCGCCCCCTCACCTCCACCTGCAGCTCGCCTATGTCGTCCACGGACCAGGCCTCGTCATCGTTGTCATAGTTGGGCACAGTGCTGAAGCTGCCCGCCCGCTGCTCGTGGGTGATACCGCACTCGGGCAGGTTCTCCACGGACCGGGTGCTCCGGATGCGGTTCTCGGGGATCCGGGCAGGGACGCTGGTGGTGTCGAAGTTTTCACATTCGAGGACTTCCACGTAGATCAGGTAGGGAGCCTGGGGAGGTAGGCGGCGGAGTGAGGAAAGTATCTGCGACACGCTGCCGCCATTGTTCCCAGATCTGAGCAGTTCGCACAACTCTTCCTGCTGCCCACGCCGAGCGCCAACCCTCAGCCGTCAGTCCCGACACTGCAAATGCCACTGTAGGGCAGGACCCTGTCCTCTGAACACCTCTATGAAGAATTAGGTGAGAGAGGACACAAGTCTTCAAAATGTTTCAGCTGAGCTTCAGAATGCACAGGTGACGTACTTGGGCGAACCCCTTCCAAACTATCAGCTGCAACCGGGGACGCCTCCGGGAGCTCGTCCTAGACACAGGCTGGGAGAGAGCCGGGCACTGGCGCGAGCGGCGCTCCGACCATCAGCACTACTGCAAGAGAAGCCTGACCACCAGTACTGGCTCCGACCGGCAGACAGCTTCCGCTGGGTCTCCCCAGCGAGACTCGGGCTTCGCTCCGCCCTGCCCACTCCGCTCACTGAAGGGCTTAGAAAGAGGCCCCACCGCTCTCCTGCTGCTGTGCTGGGAAAGCCCACGAGGTCGGGAGGGCCTGAGGGGAGCTCCCCGAAGCACCGTGTGGATGGGCGGGGAGCTCCCCGAAGCACCGTGTGGATGGGTGGGGAGCTCCCCAAAGCACCGTGTGGATGGGTGGGGAGCTCCCCGAAGCACCGTGTGGATGGGCGGGGAGCGACTCTCTCCCGGGACATGGCTGCAGGTGAGCTGGAAAAGCCAGGCCTCTCTGGTCCAGAAACGAGGAGAGCTCCCTGAAGCACCGTGTGGATGGGTGGGGAGCTCCCCGAAGCACCGTGTGGATGGGCGGGGAGCTCCCCAAAGCACCGTGTGGATGGGTGGGGAGCTCCCCGAAGCACCGTGTGGATGGGCGGGGAGCGACTCTCTCCCGGGACATGGCTGCAGGTGAGCTGGAAAAGCCAGGCCTCTCTGGTCCAGAAAACCAAAGCCCAGAAAGGGGGGACGAGTGGGCTCTCAGAAGCACACAGCACAGAGTCGAGGGGAACACGTGCTCACGAACCACGAGGGAGTCGGATGCTGGGCGGGCAGCTCCGGGCAGACGCAAGCCCTGGACAGCCATGGAGCGGAACCTGCCTACCTTGTCCTTGGAGTTGAGGACAACGGCCTGGGTGTGAGGCACACGGACCACGTGGTGGTCAAAGCCGGCAGTGGGCAGCCAGACCCGGGCAGGGAGCTTGTGGTTGAGCAGGGAGAGCTCTGAGATCAGCCGCTGCGTCTTCTGCTCCTTGGTGGGGAGCGTGGCCAGCCGCTTGCCGATCGCCATCAGGGACTTGATGAATTCCCGCTCAGGAGCCAGTCTGACAGGCTGCAGAGGGTTGGGGTGTAGTGGAAGACGGTGGAGAAACCACAGGAAGAAGTGGCCCACCCACTCTGTCACCCCTGGCCAAGTGAGCCAGGGAGCCCAGCACCCAGAGAACTCCAGGGGAGTGGCTGCCGCTCAGCCCCACGTCCCACCCCACTCCCTCGACTTGAGTCGGGAGCAGGGCGAAGAGCCAGCACAGCCCTTCTCCACGGGCTGCTTCCTGAGGGTACGGGGCGGGGGGAGCCCAGGTCACTGGGATGCGCCCCTCTTCTCTCGGACGTCCTCGGGAACCGTCCCAAGGCTTCAAGATGGCGGGGGGACGGGACAACTCCCAGAAGTTACCCAGGGCCGCTTACGCTGAGCGCGTTTCGAGACCGGGAGGCCCCCTGGGCTGGGGCTCTGCCGGGGCCCCCAAGGCGAGGCGGGAGAGTGCAGTCAGCATCTCCTTTCCAAGGGGGACGTGCTCCACTCGAACGCCGGTGGTGTTTTCCACGCATCCCCCTCCACCCCACACCTCTCACGAGGTCGCCGCGCATGCAGGGACGGGGGAGGACGAGCAGACCTGGCACTGACGAGGACAATCAACGGGCAAGACAAGGCAGGTGCAGGCGGCAGGCGCGGGCCCGAGGGCGGGGGAAGCAGTAGCTGCTTCGGCCCTTGACGATGACCCTGAAGGCCTGTCTCTGTCAGCGATTCCCCCGGGTCCTCTTCCCCAGGAGTAGGGTCCCCGCATTTGCTCCCTGCTGTGAGCTGGGCTCCACATGCGGGCAGTTCAGGTGCCCCCCGCAAAGGATAAAGTCAGTCTGGGGTGTGTGGGGGATGGATACAGCTAGACATGAAGAGGGGCTCTTTCCCCGGTCCACGTTGGTCTACCGGAAGGGGCATTTATCAGGACGGCCACCCAGCGCCCAGTCCCACCTCCCCTCGGCCAGATAAGGACGTCTCCTCCTCACATAGAAACAGTATCTCACTCACCAGGCTTTTCTCTCCCTCTCTGTGTATTTTGCTTAGTTTCCTGATTGAGAATTTTTACCCTCACTCCCTCACACTGCAAAAAAGAGCTTCTTTTGCAAGCTGGGCAGTACCAGACCTATCTCTGCAGGTGTGCAGAGCCAGGTTCGCCTCTCAGCCTCTGCCCCACGGGGGCTGGCTTGGGGCCCCACACAACAATGAACCAGGGTGTCTGAATCAGTCACGAATGCTTTAGGAGGCAGGCTTGAAAAGAGATACAGGAGGACAATAGAACTAGGCTTCTGTGGTCCCTGGAAATATCCCAGAGGCCTAACAGGATTCATCCTGATCCCCTAATCCATCCACTCAGGTGGCAAATGGTCACTGTCTCAAAGACCCTCCACCCCAACCAATTCATAGTCATCTCAGATTAGAAAAGGCAGAATTCCGTCCCATCAAATCAGTGTTTGGGGCGGGGGCCCCTAAGTTACGAGAGCATGTTGGAAATGTGACCCCAGGCCTCAAGAGACAGGCCCTGCCACGTGGGAGGAGATGGGAACCATGATTGAAAGGGGGTCAGCGCAGAACAGAGAAAATGGATTGGATAGACAAATCAAAATAAAATGTAGAGGGACCAGCATTTCCTCTCACGTCTCTGCCCAGCACCAGAGTCCGAGACCCCGTGGGATCGGAGGGTCAGGGGTTCGTCCAGCGGGAACAAGAAAGGAGTGACAACTAAGGCACAGCCTGGGCAGGAAGCTGGGAAAGGGAAGACCTCAGACCCAGAAGAAATGTGGCCGAAGTTAAAAAAAAAAACCAGCTGTGGGGAGATAGAAGTTGCCTTCAGGCCAAATCCTCCTTGGTTCTGGGATCAGCTGGCCCAGCACTTAGAAGGCACTGAGTAAATATTTGATGGTCTGATGGCAGAGGCCGTGGGGAAAGGGTTCTCAGCTCCAGTCCAGGGGTGAATTCTACCTCTCTCCCAGCTGTTTGTTCTAGAGCCCCAGGACCTGGGGGCTGTCACACTGTGGTCGCCACTGAGCCTGGGCTCTGGGCATTGGTGACAGGGCAGGGGACTCCTTCAGGTCTGGGAGGCCTTGGGAGGGAGGGGCTGATGTCCCAGGAAGAAAGGCACCTTTGAAAGCCAGCCTTGGCCTAGGGGCTCAGAAGATCTGGGGACGGAGAGGAAATGCAGCCATGGGGGGAGCCTGCCACCCAGCCCAGCCTGTCCCCACTTACGGAACTGAATGAATTATCAATACTCTCGGTGCTGGAGGAGAACTCCTGGGAAAGGCCGGGGGGTGGGGGGTGGGGGAGGAGAGACAAAGGCAAAGATTTAGCTCCGACCTGGACCGCACCGCGTCTCCGGTGCAGCTCTACCCTCCTGCTTCACCGAAAGGAAGTCGACCCAGAAACGCCCTTGCCCAGCTTCTTGACAGTGGGGGACCGGCAGGCTGGCTAGACCTGAGGTCGGAAAGGCTAAAGGGACAGCGGCCTCTGCTCTCCACTCCTTCCCTTCTGTTCTGCCTGCGTCTTCCTTCTGGGTCTAAACCCCAAAGCTGGTCACTTAGGGAGGTGACTGCACTGCCAAACGTCCCTGCTTTCCCTTTACCTACTCACGTGCTCTCGACTGAACCCTCTCCCGTGGAGACCACAGAGGGCCCGACAGAACCTCGTGGTCCTCCGGGTTCCTGAGACTTCCGGCAGGAAGCAGAGGAGCTAAACCGTCAGTGCTGGCTCTATCCGGTCGCTCATCAGCCTCCTACCACCCCGGGAAGCCGAACCCCAACCTGGAAGCATGTGACGAGGGACACCGCGGAGGCACGAGCAGGGACCAGCTCGATGCTGCCGGAGTAAAGAACGGAAACCTCTCCCACCCAGGAACCTCCGCAGGCCTCGCCCCCCCCCACGCCCGCACACACACTCCACTGCGACTGTTTGACACAAGTTGGGAGCTGGGTCCTAGCTGACTCCACCCGAGAAAGCCGAGTGCTGGGCGGCAGCTGTCCCAGGCCCAGCCCAGGGCGTCTGTCCGCATCTCACCCACTCCTGGGTCTCACTGGGGTCCGTGAGCAGAACAGGGAAAAGGGCTATAGCTTTTTTGTGTGGTTTTTTTTTTTTTCAGGATCCTGCCGGAGAGGAGGGGCCTGACTCCAGAGACAGCCCCACAAGCTCCGGGGGCAGAAGCAGTGATCACTGAACTCAGCTCTGCAAGCGGCATTTCAAGCATCTGCTGGCCTCAGCTCCACGGTCTGGCTCTGCTCTGGCTGGAGGTCCTAGTCAGGCCTCCCCCTGGAGGGCCTGGGGGAAGGGCACTTCGGGAGGCCAAGCCAGACTCCCAAGGCAACTCCGCCCCCGCACTGGGTGAGGTGGCAGCAAGGGTGCGAGTCTGTGGTGACTCAGTGGTTCGGTTTCTCCCCATGAGCTGGTGGGGGAGGGGCAGTGGACAGGACGCTGTCTCCCTGGGCAACGTTCCAGCTGCGTCTCCCACAGACAGGTCCCCTCTGACTCATCACCAGCCTTGGGGGCGGGGAGGGAGTGCACGCCCTGCCCCTCTCCCCTACTCTGCAGGCCCGACTGCTCCTCCTGAGTCAGCTCCACGGAGAGAGGCTGAGGCCAAGAAGCCGTGATCACACCCTACGGGCTGCAGCGCCACACGCAGCAGACTGCTCTGTACAAAGGCCGAGTCCTGACAAAGCTGGTCCAGCACGAGTGTCTGTGGGGCAGGCTGTGGCGTGGCACCTAAATCACCCTGCTCCCTGCACCCGATGCCAAGTTCATTACCATTTGCTTACGCATGGGAAGGGAGACCGCCTGGGCAGAGTTCTCCAGCTCGGCTGATAAAAACTGCTTTGAAGAGGTGGGCTTTGCGGGAACATGGGGCAGACAGAGAAAGCAGTCTACAGCCCTCCGAGTGCAGGGGGTGGTAAAAGGCTCCTGATCCAAACAGAAGCCTCGGTGGGATCACGAGCGCCCCTAGAGGCGAGGGGCGCAGGACTGAGTTCAGCACCCACAAGGAGAGCTGATGAGACCAGTGTCAGGTCCCAGCCAGGGCCTCTCCCAAGAAGTCTCTGCCCAGACTTAGATCACGACGGGCCTGGTTTCAGCAAGCGGCACACGTCCTCCTCATACGCGGGGAAATGAGAGTCACAAATTCTACCAACAAACTGCTGGAATTAATAAATTCAGTAAAGTGTCAGGATACAAAACCAAGAGGCGCAAACTAAACAGTACCCTAGATGCTGGGGTCCGTGTTACCTTGTAATTCCTGCAGGAAGGACAGCTTTTCTTCCCGCCCCCCCCCCACCGCCTCTGTCACAGGGCTCTATGTGGACGAGCTCAGTGACTGCCTGTTGAGAGCACGAATGCCGCATGGCAGGAGGCGTGGAAGGCCTACCAATTCCCTCGGTGTCTGGGGGACGAAGACCTTGAGAGACACGTCTTCGAAATGCCAGAGGGGTTTGGCGGGAACTCGGCGCTGGACTTCAGCGCGCAGGCTCTGGCAGGACGCTCTGTGCGCCCTCTCGCGCACATCTCCCGAGGAGCCGCAGAGGGCTCGGGTGTCCTGTTCTGCCTGCATCGAATAACCTAGGAGCGCCTGGGGGTGTGGCACCACCTTCCTTCCCTGGATCTAGTGTCCCACAACAGAGGGGCCAGGTTGGGAAGACGGTGGCTGGAGGAGCCGCCCTCAGGACCCAGGCACTCACGGAACACCTGCATCTCAGTGTGTCGCCCATACTGCCACCCGGGCAGGAGTCAGGTGCAAGGCAGAGGGACCGGGGACAAGCACGGAGTGAGCAAAGCCTCAAGGCCTCAGCGTTTCTGGCCCTAAGATGAGGACTGCAGAACACACACAGAGAGTAGCCCTGACGAGGGGCGCAGGGGTCACTGCCGCCGCTGTCACGCACACCGCTACAGGCCTGTCCCCAACAGGGCGCGCCCAACTCCGCGTGACCGCGCCGGATCGGGGTGGCTCTTGCTCTCCCTTCACGGCCCTGGGCTTCCCTGCCAAGCACAATCAGAAATGAAATGGTCCTTTCGAATTCTGGGAACACTGGGGCTCTGCCTCTGCGGGGTGGAGGCCTAGGTGGCCAAGGCCCAGGCTGTCCTCCCCCAAACGACTGACCGCCGGGACCCTGGGCAAGCAGACGCTGAGAAATACCCAAGACAGATCAGCTGGACGACTGGGAGCCCGGCCGGAACGTGAGGCCTGGTCTGCCACTCACTCGGTGAGAGACCGCAGGCAGACCGCCTACCCTCTCTCGGCCCGTCTGCCCGGCCCGTCTGCCTGCCCCACCATCTGCCGGTAGAGTAACGCCCGCCTCCTGGGGTCGTGGTGAGGACGGAATGTGAAGTACTCGACAGGATGCACATAAGTGCTCGATAAACATTAGCTCTTTTAGCTTCACTGTTATTAAATCATCATAAACACCAAATTTCCAGAGCGAGCGGCTCTGCAGTGCCCGCGGTCCCCGCCCGCCTTTTCCTTCCCCTATGCACTCCGACCTCCCTCCGGGTGAAGGCAGCCCCACTGCGGCCAAACATGGGTGGTCATGCGCCCCACAGAGGCAGATGCCGGCCCCAGGGCTATATGCATTTTCCAACAAGCGCAAATTCTTTCTTTTCTCCCTTCTTTCCCAAGCCGGGCTGGCGGCCAGGATGGGAGTGGGGCTGGTGGTGAGTCAGAGGGGGGACTGGGCACCATTGTCTGGCCGGGGCGCCAGGTCACTGACACTTGGCTGTCCGCTGGGCAACTTCCCCTGCTATCTGTCCAGACGTGGGATGGAAGGTGGGCGTAACCAATGACATGCTTCTCTCCTCCTCGCTCTGTACCCTAAGTGGACCCCCCAGCGGCTACTGCAGCTCCTTCTCCACACTGGGTCTGCCCGAGACTTACTCCCCCCGCTCAGACCGCATCCCTCTTTCCTCTGTGCTTCTCCCCAGTGATCTGGGAAAGACTGAGATGCCGTCCCTGTGCCCCGACCCCGTCCCCCGAGGAAGGCAGGTAGAAAGGGTCCTGCAGATGCCTCGGTGACAGGGAATGAACCACGCCCTCCCGAAAACAAAAAGCAGGGCCTTCCGGGCGTGGGGGAGAGGGTTTCACGAGGAGGGGTGCAGGAGGATGAAGGAGCTCCTAACGCCTCCCCTCCCAGCACACACCCGATTCACACACACACACGGTCCCTTCTCCCGCCCGTGGCTGCTGCTCTGACAGGTTCTGGCCGACATCCCCGGTTCTGAGTCAGGCTGGGCAGGGTCCCCGCCACAGGCCTTAGCAAGTGGGGTGCTAACGGAATGGCAGTGCAGCTTGGCAAAAACGTGGGGCAGGAAGGACTATCGGCCTTGCTATCAGCTTTGTGACCCGAGACAGTCACTGTATCTCTCTGGGTCTCCGAGCTCCTCCTCTGTAAAACGAGGCAGTCGGAATACGTGAATTCTAAGGTCTCTTTCCGTTCTCACATTCCACGCTTTTATCGGTGAAATGGAACAGAGAGGAGGAGAGAAAAGGACACAGTGACCCTACGGCAGATATCCTGTCTCCATGCCACCTTGCCCCTCTGACCCCCCAGGAATTTTACCTCGTCCTCATTCTCCACTTTGGGGTTGCTGGCTGTTCGTTTCAGGTTGCTGCTGAGACTTATGCTGGCGGTGGCGTCCGACTTAGAGCGCTGGTGAGTCCTCTTGGAGGGGGACAGCCCTGTGTCAGGGGCTGGGCTCGAGCAGGGCAGCTCCCGCTTTCGGTGAGCTGGCTTCAGCTCGTCGGACAGGATCAGCTTCCGCAGCTTGGTCCCACGGGAGTGTCGCTGAGTGGAAATGTGCATGTCTGAGGAGTAGGCCCCGAGCAGCAGGGCACACTGGAGGGAGAAGTCAATGCTCTGGCGGCAGCGGTGGACGATGTAGGGCTTGATGGCATCGCCCACGTCCTCGTCCATGTGGATGTACATGTTAAGCAGCTGGGGCAGGTAGAAGTCCACGTCCTCGTCGCGAAAGCAGAAGAGCCGGTTGCCGATGTAGGCTTGCACTCCGGGCTCCTTGGAGTTGTAGAGGTACGAGATGGCCATGGAGATGTCAAACAGTTTGGACTCGAACAGCCTCAGCAGCCAAGACTGTTTGGCCGAGTTGTTCTGCCGCCGCCTTCTTGCTCCCTTGGCTGTGCCCGAGGCCACGGTGGCCCCCACCTCATCTTCCTCCTCCCTTATCTGGGCAGGTGGATCGTCCAGGCAACGGATCTCACTGTCCACCCCCTCCCCATTGACCAGCTCCAGTGGGGTGCCTTTGCTACAGACGGTCACGCACCCGTGCGAAAGCCTGACCTTCTCCAGCACCTCCTGGCAGGCCTTCTGGGCCACCTCAGGGTCAATCACTGGTAGTTCCCCGACCCCCTCCGTGATGACGCTTAGCGAGGCGCCATTATTCCCCGGTGGCCCGGAAGTGGGCTCAGAAGTTGGCTCCAGGGGGGCAGGCTCCACGACCGTGTCTCCCATGGCCACAGCCAGACTTCGGGCTTCCAGGCTACAGGAGGGAGGAAGGAGAAAGGACAGGGAGGGAGACACATACACGCGCTGGTTAGTCAGTGGCACTGCCCTCAGGCCTCCCCTTCGCCATGAAACCTTCCCAGGCACCTCCTCTCTGTCTTCCTGGGCTCCTTTAAAAACTGATGAAAAGTGGGCGTGGGGGAAGAGGGGGGAGGTAGATGGGGTAAAGGGGGTCAAATATGTGGTGACAGAAAGAAATCTAACTATGGGAGGTGAACACACAGTGTACATATATATATATATGCCTTACTGTTAAAGTGTGCAGCCGAAACTTACTGGATTTAGTTAACCAATGTCACCATAAGAAAAATTAAAAACCAAACAAACAAACAAATAAACATGAAAAGTCACTCGCTGCCAGGAACCGTTCCCCGACCACCGCCACCTCTCCTCACTAACTGCTCTTCACTCCCCCTGCGTTAAGTTAACCAGCTTTGGCGCTGTTCCTAACCTGTATTTGCAAAATGTTGCTTTATATGTCTTATGTTTATATAAGTTTACAAATTCCTCAGGTAGACTGAAGCAAGTCGGGTCTTATTCCCTTGTCCTTACCTCTTCAAACACGTTTCTATCTTTGTGCCCGTCCCGGGTCTCCCTTTAAATGCCTGTCAATAACCTTTTTCTTTTCCTCTTTAAACTGTATTTCCTTACTCGTGATACTCCATGCACAGGTCCTGAGCATCTCACTTGTACTCAGTATTAAAGTCTTCATGTATTTTTCTAGTTACAGACACTTTCTTACATTCCCTTTCAGACTCAAAAGTCCCAAGGAATAAGGGCCAGCAAATACCAGGCCAGGCTCTAAAACCAGCATCAGCAGCCCAGCTGAAGTGCCATGTGTCTGACTCCGTGACATCGTCCCCTCTTCTCCAGTGCCGTGGCAGCTGGAGTAAAGCGGAAAGTGTACTGAACTTGGAGTCAGAAAGGCTGGGGTTCAAAATCCTGGCTCCGCCATCATGAGATGTGGAAATCTGTGCAAGCCACGCATCTTCTGAGTTTCGGTTTCCTCGACTGCAAAATGGGAAAGACATATCTATCTACTTCTCGCTGCTGCCATGTGGAATGGTAACTCCACGCGTGTATAAAGACCGTGGGCCCTGGGACACAGTAGCACTTGATAAATGCTAGTTGAATCCTAATCACCTAAAGGGTTAGTAAACAAGTATGTGTTTATAAGGGAACCGAGCTACAGGTACCTCACCGTCTGAAAAGCTCCCATGACATTTCTGACAGCCCTCGGCTACCCTAGCATTACTTTTCCCATTCTCGCACACACCCTGAGACCTGGGGGCTGTGAGAAGGCAGGACAAAATCAGGCTGGCACTCACGGGGCCAGAATGTCCGAAGTACAGGGGCACAGGAGTCGCACATCTAAGAATCCCTGTCCGGACGGACTCGCAGAAGGAAATTGCGTGAGAACGCTGCTAACAAAAGCTACTTCCCTCTCAGAATGATCCCGATCAGGAGAATCAGGGCAAACAGGAGGGCATCTCAAAGCAGAGGCCGGGAGGGGCACGCTGTCAATGCCAGGTCCACCCCTGGCCAGCGTTTGGCTGTGGTCAGCAACGGGCTCGGAGGCCTCCTCATGAAAAGGCGAATGGAGTGAGTCTGAGGCTACTGCAGAGCTGGGACGCTGTGAATTCCCACCCATCAGAGACATCGCCTTCGACCCTGGTGAAGCCGGGTGCACACGCTCTGGGTGGAAGGAGGCTCCAGATACGGGTTCTCTAGTCACTCTGGGGAACCCCATTTCCCACTGCCACCCTTCCAGTGTCCCTCACTGCCCCTCCGACGTGTTAAGAGTCAAGGTTACTTTCCTCTCCCCAATAGTGTGCAGTCTAGCTTCCCGCCTCCCAACAGCGTTCAAGTCTTGGAGGAAGACAGATGCGGACTCTTCTGTTCTCAGAGATCACCAAAAAAGGCCACTCTGCTTTGTCTCTCTCCCGACTCTGTCCAGCAAGAGCTCATCCTGAATTTAATGTCCCTGACGCAGCTTGAGCTTGGCACTGGTGAGAAAGGTGGCAACCCTTTCACTCTGCTCTCCCCAGATTACGCAGTGCCCGCTGAGCAGCAGAACCAGCATGGCTGCCCGTGTGGATCTGTCTCTACTCGCAACTATGGGTTGCACAGGAATAAGAAGGAAGCTTTACTCATCCCCCGCCACACCTTCATAGGGCAGTCTGCACCAGAAGGTCATTCTAATTCAACTGGGACCACTACCTTTTAGGTCTACCTGGCAACTCACACGGTAGCCTCGATCGTTTTATGCAAACAACTTTTTCCCCTCGATCTCTCCATGCTTGGTACGTTTTTCCCTGTTCCTCTGCTGCAAAGACTTCCAAGTCACCAAAAGCTCCTCAAACTCCACTTTTCAAAACTTCCATGGGAAATGAGGTTCAGATGCTCTCCCACCTACGGCATCTCAGACCTCACTAGGAGATGCAGCAGGTGTCTGCCCCATCTGGTCACACCTGCTGCCTTTCCCAGTGAAGAAGGGAGGTAGGGACACCATTTCTTTCATCCCAAGGCTCAGCTAAGAAGCCCCCATCACAGTATTCAGGGGACTTCTCCACGGAGCAGATGCCCCGTTTGGCAGCCCTTACTCCCCAGGGAACCACACTCCTCTCCTACACAGGCAGCTCTGCCACTAGAAACTGCCAAACTGGAGCTGGGCCTCCATCCTGGTGGCCTCTCTGAGCCTCGGGGACTGCCTGAAGCTGAAGCGAGACAGTGGGGAAATAGGTATTGAAGGAATTTAAGTTGTTTTGGCAATTTAGACAATAAAAAAAATAGGAAAAGGATTCTCTAAAACCCCAAATCCAGATATAGTCCCTAGTATTAACTCGTTCACTTTCAAATGCTAAGAAAATACAGCTTTGACAAGTAACATTCTAAAGAAAGTGAAAGAACTAGAAAGCGAAAGGAAAAGGAAGAGATCCTGTACTTATCACCCTTCTCCTCGTAAGTCAGAGAATAAGGAAAATAGTAAGAATCTAAACCTTCAATATGAAACGACTCCCACGGCTCTCAGAGACACTCAGACAACTGAGGCTGCACACTTCGCACGAGGAGCCTAACCTGGCCTCCCAGTGGGACTGCAGGGGACTGAAGAGGCCTCTCCCACCCCGGCCGAGCAGCTGGCTTCTAGGAAAGGGAGGTGGGAATGCTGACAACTGGCTGAACCCCATGGCTATGTCTGGGCAACGGAGGGAACCCTCATCTGAGCATCAGGGGTGTGCAGAGCAGAGCAGAGCAGCAGCTGTAGAGGACAGCGAGGGTGTTTGCAGGCACGTGTTCTGTGTGGCTTGAGCACTGAAGTGTCTGCAGAGGACCCTGCTTGGCGGGAAGGGCTGCTCTCACTTAGGCTGGCTTCCCGCTTCTCATCACTTCGAAAGATTCCAGGCCAACAGCCCTCCGCTGGCCTCCATTAAAGGCTTACTGGACCCGTCTCTGCTAGGACAGGATGGGCAAGAGCTCCGAATCAATCCCCTCAGCCAGCTCATCCCCGAATCTTTTCCACGAACTAGATAAATAGGAATAGGTTCAGACCAATCCTCGTGTTTTTATATGTTCCTGTACGCTCACAGAATCGCCTTTAGGAGATCATCTGATTTAGTGCTCTGCCTCCAAGCAGATAGGAAACCTCAATTTTCCTCCTCCCTTTAAAAAATCTCTTTGAGATGGATCATATGAGTTGGAAAAAAAGGAAGCTTAGCCAGCATCTTCATCCTACAAGGGGAGTAGTTAAGAGAGACTGTTAAAAGTTAATGGAAAAAAAGGGGGGGGGTTCGAATATGTTATTTAAGGTTTCCAGTAGAAATAAAAATGGCATAATCAGATAAACGGGCGGTATAAATCCTCTAAAGCTAAACCCTCTTCTGTAAAATTAATAAATTAAGAAATAGAGGCACAAGCATTTTCCCTAAAGCTATGGTGAAAACCTTCCAAAGTAACCAGCAAGTTGATTCAGAGGTTAACTCTGAAGGAGATGGGACGAGACTGTTGATTTTCATCATAAGCTCTTACGTACCTTTGGATTTGTTACCAGGTACGCATTTACCTTTAACAACAATTTTCAAAAAGACGTTGCTCTTCCAGAGACTCCACATGGCCCTGGGCTGCCTGCTCTGCCGTTAAGAAGTTCCCCCTCCGTCTTGAGGTCTAGTTCAAGCCTTGCTTTAAGGAGGTCGCAGCTCATCTTGCCCCCTTGACCTCAATGATAGAGATGGACACTGGGTGCTACTTTTTCTTTGTAGAAACGCAAGGCCTAGCAGGCTCACGCCCTACCAGGAACCAGGTAAATGCTCACCTAAAGCCCCGAGGTGGGTGTTGGCATCAGGAGAGAGGGAATTCTCAAGGTACCAGCAGGAGGGGAGGGAGGGCGGTGGTCTCAGGATAGCTAAGTCAATACTGAATCAGTCTGAGAACTGTCTGTGCGGGGCCACGGAGCTGGTCTAAGCAGATCCAGCCAGACAGCCCAAGCCAGCTCTGGGAGCCTCTGCTGAAACAGCCGGACGACAGGAAAAGCGACCTGTCTCCTCGCCTCTCTCTGAACTGCGCCTCCTGCTGCAAGCCACAAACGCACTTGGACGGGGCCCTCTCTTGTCTTGTGCCAATTACTGAAAAGTCCTTCCTAGACTCTTCCCCAAATGAAAGAACCTCAATTTGCTGCTTTGGATGGTGTTCAGCAAACATGTTCTCATGCACCACGCGGTGCGGACCCAGCTCTGAGAAGGCAGCAGGGAAACCAAGGCAATACGATTTCCCTTTGAGGGTGCTCCCGAGGAGCGAAGCCGCTCCTAGCAGGGGGCTTTGTGAGCAGACTGCACTCTGGTCAACGAGGAGGACAAGGGAGAAGGAAAAAGAGGGACCAGGTAGCGAGAAGACTTTCAAACAGGCCGAGGGGAGGAAGATGAATGGAACTCCTTGGGCCCTCGTCATTATCGCAGGCCAAGAGGGAGACATGGCACACAAGGGAGCAACCAGTTTTCTAAGTCCCAGCTCGCTCCACCTTCTCTTTTCCAGCCAGCTTCCTCGAAGGGCTTGCCCACAAACATACTTTCCACCCACGGAATCTGGAGTTATGGGTCAAGCGCTGCAGAAGGAACAGCACAGCAACTTGATGCTTGATGCAGCGGGACGACAAAGCACGGCAGGTGGAGGAAGTGGGCCTGGAGCTTGTCTCTCAAACGGACTTACCGCCCTGGGCGTAGACTTGAAAGACCCAACAGAGGGACCGAGACGGAGGAAAATTCTCAGGACAACTAAACCACTACTAATAAATACCTTTTGTCTGAGTGTTTATAGAGTGTTCTGTAAACAAACTGAGTTTATTTTTTCCCCCACAGCCCGCATCCTATTTGCCATTTACTGTACTGATGCCTATACAGTGGAGCATGTTCCCAAAAAGGTCACTCTAGAGGTCAAGTGAGGAAGTCACATATGGAACTCAGGAATCTCGACCTGACTGTACAAGCTCTTTCCATTATCTCGTGTTCCTTTTCCCAGTTACCCCCAAACTCCACCCCAGCCCCTAAGCTCATATGGCATCAACCAAAACTATTACAGTAAGCCACAGACAGTAAATTGATTCCTCTGGGATCTGGACAGGGGTGGGAAGACACTCTATTCTGTGATCCCTTTAAGACAAGCCTAAAATTACGTAATCCAAAACAAAATTTCTCACAGCCTCAGTCAGTTTCCACACAGGACTGTTCATCCCTCCTAGTGGCTGATCCTGAGTAGTCAACAAAGCGTAATCTGATAGGGACATCTTCAAAACTTGCTCCATCCTTCAGAAACACCCTTCTGCCAGAAAAGCCTGAGTGAGACAGCTGGGGCTCCCCCTCCTCCCGACACATTTTTTTCCTTAGTTCAAGGTTTAGCTGATCCTAAAATAAGTGGTATGTAGAGATAGAGTGGGGCAGAGAACACATACAGACCACAGGGAAGACAGGGCCAAGTGTCACAAGGGTGAGCAACATTCTGGAAACCTGATGGAGAAAGTGTCAAGGCTGGAAATCCAGAACGGAAGGGGCACTGTCAGATCTCTCTTCTATGGGAACAAACCTCCAGTGGCTGGGGAATAAGAAGGGGGAATCGGAAGCTAAAGAAACTTACCGGGATCGTAAAGCACTCCAGAGAAGGGGAAGGATTAAGGTCAAAGTAGAACGCACGTGATACCCTGGGAATGACGGCGAGATCCTAAGGAGAGGGGCACAGGCAATTCTTGGAAGCCAGGAGCTGGGTGGGGGGCGGTGAGGTAATGGAATCAGAAGCAGCAGAGGAAGAGAGGGCCGCAATCCTTAGCTCCGGGAACGAGAACCCAGTGCCGGGGATGCGCGGAGACGTCGGAGGGAAGGGGCAAAATGGAAAAAGGGATACAGGCGGAGGTCATGGGAAAGTTTTGGGGCAGGAGCGCAGACGACGAGGAAGGACAAACAAGGATGGACAGTGTAAGAGGCGTCCTGATGTGGAAAGAGTTCGTGACTTCAGAGACAATAATTCGGGACGGAGGCAGCAGGGATCAGGGCGAGGGAGGGGGGGAATCCCCGGGGTAGAGGGAGGAGCTAAGCAGAAGAGGAAGCCAAACAGCAGACGAGGACCCCGGGCTTGATTGGAAAGGGTGGAGGAGAGACCCGGGGTGCAGCTGCCGCCGCGGGGGGCAGTTCTGTAGTCGAACCCGGGTGTGGGGGCGGGGAGGCTGTGCGGGACAGGGAGGGAGAGGGACCCCCCCAGACACACACACGCACACGGCGAGGGGGACTCGCGGAGTGGGAGTCGCTTACCTCCGGGGGCCCCCGCGGAGGAGGTGCGGGCGGGCCGGGCCGGGCCGGGCTGCC
>NW_006442103.1:19161957-19162280 GCF_000325575.1 Pteropus alecto
AGGGGCCTTCGCGCGGCCTCGAGTCCGCCCGCGCCGCGCGACCTCCGCTTCCTCCCTCCGCACAGTCAAGGCCAAAAAAAAAGAAAAAAAGAAAAAAAAGCCCCCAGCAGGGCTTGATTCTTCGGCGTGCAAGCCCCTCTTGGGATGAGCGTCCCTGCGGCTCCGACGCTCAGGACCCTACCGATCCCATAGCAATGAGAGGAGTCGGGTGAGCTGGCTGGAACACGCCTGTTCAGAAATAGAAAAGGGGGCGGGGAAGGAGTTTGGGAGCTGGGAGGGGCGAGAGGGCGCGGGGAGGGGCCTGCGGCCGGGAGGCGGGGCCA
>NW_006442103.1:19162292-19169630 GCF_000325575.1 Pteropus alecto
GGCCGGGGGTTTGCGAGGCCGAGCGAGCCCAGAGCGCAGTGCAATTTGCTGGACGAGGGTCGCGGGCTTCGGGCCTGGAGCAGCGAGCGGCAGGCGAGCGTGGGCGCCGTCGGGGCAGAAGCACAAACTGCGTCCCCAGTTCATGCGAATCGTCCGTATATGAGCCCGTTTGCGGTAGGCGCGGCGCCACCGTAATTGCAGCCGGTGGCTTTCCGCCTTCCCCTTAGTCCGCACGGCTCCCTCAGTAAGTCAAACTGTAGAATGGACGCCGGGGGCCCAGCGGGCAGAGGAGAAAGAGTGAGGGCGGCCGGGGAAGATAGTCACCCTCACTACCCTCTTCCTAGTCATCTTGAAGGACGATGCCCCAGATTACGCCCCTTATCGCTTCGAGAATGGCGCGGTCCAACCGCGTCAATCTTTCGCCGTTAGCGGCGCGACTCGAGGCGACAGTTCTGCCTCCGAGGTCACCACCTGTCTGGACAGCCTTTGGCCTCCAGCCCCCGGACGTCGACCCCCCAGGGAGGGGCGGGACAAGGCCAGTTTGGGACAGGTGAGTGAAATGACAAAGGCTTGGAGGGCATAACCCTTCTTTCCAAACAAAACCATATACAATTAAATAAACACACGCCTGCAGATGAACCTCTGGTGTTGATTTTGTGTATTTGTCAGCGTTATTGATTGGGAGCCCTCTCCATTAGAACTCTCTGTGCTAACGTAACCTCTGTCCCAATCTTCAAAGGGCTTTACTTAATATTCTGCACTGAGGCTAGTTATTTGAGTCCAGATCTTGGATGCCACTTATAGGTTGATTTGGGATGACTGATTTCACCTCTTTTCTACGTTTCCGTATCTGCAAAGTGGATCCAGGAATAGTAACACTGTACAGGGGTTTGTGAGGATTAAAAGAAAGTACAGATTAGTACTACGGCTATTACTGTATTACTATTATTGGGACGATGATATAGATAAGAAAAGAGAGAGTCACTGCTTGTTTGAGAGGCAGAATAAAGGTAATAACTTGAAAATACCTGTGTAAAATATACCATATGTACAAAAGTAGAACAAATGGGGTGCCTAATTGCTGAAGGAACATAGAGGAGTATAGTCAATTAATATAGAAGGCCTAACCACTCAGTATATGGTGAATGAATGAATGGAAGCCTTCTCAAAAATATTGAGCCAGGTCTTAGAAGATTTATTGGATATCACCCAGCAGAACAAAACAGAGGAGAGAGCATTCTGAAGGCTAAAAAATTGTATGCTGGAGAATAGAAATGAGAATTTGCTCAGATCCCTTGCGAAGGCAAGCTGATAAGCTAGGTTAAAGCAGGAGTACAGTAATGAAAGATGAGTCGAGAAAGAGGCCGAGAGTGCCAAAGATTGTTTAAATTTGTCACCATTGGTCTGGAGTGGGGAATCACTAGTCCACCTGTCAGGCCCAGCAGCTCTTGGCCAGCTCCCAATCAGCTGTCAGTCAAGTATCAGAAGATGAGGGCTCTGCTTTAGCCTAGGGTTTAAAATGTCACACATCCATCCCTTCCAGGGTAAGATTCCAAAAGGCCATAAGACCAGCTTTTTGAAACATCGTAAAAAGATGTGACAGCCCTGCTTTTCATAGTAAGTTTTTTATTTTCCAATGGCAAAAAAAATTTCAGGAAGATCTCTCTTCAGATTTTAAGTAGGAGCTTTCTATAGCTATAGGCAGTTACATCCTTTCTTAACGGAGTTACCCCCCACCCCCAACGATTTAGTAGAAGAGATTGTTTCAAGTGTTCCATGTTTGTAGCTCTAATAGCTCATATGTGTAAATTTCTTTGCATCTGTCTGACTTCTGAAGTTTGTGTTTTGTGGTTTTTGCTTACCCTCTGTTTCTAGGGGTCTCCAAACTCCTCTAGTTTGAGCTCCTCAAGGCGGGAAAGGATTCATCTTTATATTCTAGCTGTATCCTTAGTTTCTGCCACAGGAAAATTTTTGTTGATATAGCACCAGGAAAGTACTAACAGGGTCAGGTAATGTCATTTATCTTATTTAAATTTCATCAAATTAGAGAAAGAAGTTGGCTTATTCATCAAAATCTGGTAAAACTAGAGGACCCAGGTCAGAACACAGCTCCAATTATATTTTAAACACTCCTGTGGTTAAAGAAATTATAAAGACTTTTGTTCCTGAACCATATTATGGTTTTTGGTTTTGTTTTTTTTTTTTGAGACTCATTACTAATGAGCCCTACTGTGTATGAATACAAACATTACCTCATTTATTCCTCATTAAAACCCTTTGGACGAGATTTTATCCCTTTTATGGAGACTGAGCTTCAGAATGGTTGTCATTTTCTTCTCACAATAATTTTATATCATGACCACTGACGTCTCCTCTAAGTTTCATGAAACAATGCTCGCCCTTACGGTGTGCAATGCACTGGTATTTTCTATTCTATTTTATCTCACTTTTAAAAAAGTTTTGCTTCCTGGTAAACCAGTTTCACAACCCACTAATGGGTTGCAATCTACCGTTTTAAAAAACTGGACTAAATGAAGTTCAAAATCATATGGAAGGCAGTAAAGCTCAGATTTGAACGAAATTCATGTTCTTTCCAGTAAACAGATGCCTCCTCATGAATATTTAAGAAATACTACGTTATATATATGTTATGCTTAGCTTTATCTCAGGATGGAGCCAGCAAAGGAGGAGCCCTACTAGGAATTGAAACATGAGACAAAACAAATATGTAAGAACACTAATTCTCCCATTTAGTATGTGAGTGAATGTGGCATTTGATTTCTAAAGAACGTTGATTTTATCCACAAAAATAAGCAACAAATTCATTTATTTGGGGTCATAGATTAAACATATAGAGTGCGTCTTGGCTTAATAGCAAAATATTTCAAATTTTAGTAAATTATAAATTATCTTTAATTTCATTTGCAAGAGGGCTAGAAGGAAAGACGACACTGAGGGACAGGGTGTCGGGGAGAGGATACGGAACGGCAGAGAAGCAGCGGTGGTCCCCCAAATCCGACTTTAGCCCTTCATCTAACGAACTAAAGGTTGCCTGAACTACGAAATCATGTTTCATGTTAGATTTTTAAAATACAGTTTTCAAAATAGACTAAAAACTCTGTAACATTCATGTAAATCTCAAAATCATCCAGCGCCCTAGTCTCCCAAAGTGACTGGACACGTCCCCACGTCCCCACGTCCCCACGTCCAGTCATGGTGAGGACCCTATTTCCTTGGATGCTACTATCTATGCTATCACCAGTGGCTTATTTTTCCATATGCCTGTCACCTCTAATGTGTCAGCAGCTTGGTCTAGTCCCTCATCTCCCCCTGCATGGATAATGCCAACAGCGCCTGGCCGGTTCCCTTTGATTCCAGTTCCTCTGTCCTTTACTGCAAACTTTATACCTTTCGTTCAGTCAACAGGTAACTGTGATGGTGTGTGTTCTTCTAGTTTATTTCTCACGATTGTCGATACACGTCTCTTCACCTTGACAGGTCTCTTTACTGGGTTGTACTGCCATACCTACCTATATTCATTCACATCCCATATCCTCAAACCCCTACTTCCCCTGGAATACCCTCCTCTTTTTCACCTGAGGTCTACTTACCTTTAAGGCTTAACTCAAGCCTAGCTTTTCCATGAAGCCTTCCCAGACTACTCAGCCTGAAGCGATCTCTCTGAATTTACATTCAGCTCTTATGCAGTAGAATGAGTACCATGATTTAACTCTTTTTACCATGTGTTATGTTGTTCCGTTCTTGCTTTCTGAGTTAGACCTGCCCAGCTGACTCCTACTCACCTCTCCTGGGAAGTCATCCCTGATTTCTGTCTGAGCCACGTGCTCTTCTGGGCTCGCACAGCTCTCGTGCCTACTGCTAACATACCTCAAATCGTGCTGGGATCCTTACCGACTTGAAGGCACGGCCTAAGTCAACTAGCTTCTAACAAGTGCCTAGCACTTAAAAAAAACAAGAAGGAAAATATCAAAACCGCAGTAATGGATTGCTACTTCTGACAGCATGGATAAGAGAAAGGGCTCTCCCATTAAAATACAACTAGATCCTGGACAAATTACAGCAAGCTTGATATTTAGCACGTCGCTGGGCTTGCTAGAAAGGGAAGTCACCAAAGGAAGAAAAAGTAACATTAAGTTGAGACCTATATGAAGGATAGACCAACATGCAGTAGGAAAAGCAGGTTTGCCCTGGGGACAAATGTCAATGTCAGTCTTATGAAGAGAGCTGAACCTTGCGTCTAGCCAGGAAGGGAAGGAAACCTGGGACCCCTGCTTTAAACCAGGACTCCTGATGAGGCTAATGCAGCCCCAGGTCAGGAGGGCCTGTGGCTCTGGGCAGAAGCAAATGCAAATCCTCTCTGGAGGAAGCTATTCTCAATTTAGGCCCTCTGGATTCCCAGGGATTAAGTTTAACAAAATATGAGTTCAGAACCCCAGAATACAAAATATATAAGACACAAGCTACCTTGGCAAAACAACAAAACAGATTTGGACATGTGAGGTAAGTTACAGAATATTAAATAACAATCCAACACATTTCAAAGAACTGGTATCATAGAGACCACATTCTCTGAGCACAAATGGTTAAGCTGGAAATATAAAATGTAAATTTTTCAATATCCAGACATTTGGAAATTTAGAAAACTTTTCTAAATATTTCATGAATCAAAAAAGTCACAAGGGTAATTTAAATATTCTTAGAACTAAATAATAACTAAAATACTTTACAACAGAAAAACTTGGGTAGAGAAGCAGGTCCTTAAAATAGGCGGAAAAAAGACAGCTTGAATATTAATTAGATAAGTGTCAAAACTGAAATGTTATAAAAGAACACAAATTAAATCTAAAGAAACCAGAAGAAAAATACTATAGATAAGATCCATAATTAATGAAATGGAAAACAAATACATAAAGATGATCAACAAAGCCCAAAGTAGTTACTAAAGACAGACAAGTAAAATGACAAATTTCTAGTACAAATGATCAAGGGGGAAAAAAACACAAGTCAAAGCAGAAATGAAAAGGACATGACTATCCAGGGCAGAGGCAAAAAAGAACATAGAAGAAATTTCATTTTTAAAAAAGGACATAAAATGCACAAAATCCTAGGGAAACACTTTACCGAAGTTGACTCAAGAAGAAATAGAAAGCCCACGTAGCCTATAATTATTTAAAAAGTTGAATCAATAGTTAAAATTTTTCCCACAAAGAAATATCAGGCTGAGACAGCTCAATGGGGGAGAGTTTCACCGAACTTTCAAGGGACGGTTCATTTCAATCTGATGTAAATTCTCTCAGAGAATAAGACAGGAGGGAACAGTTCCCAACTCAGAGGGTGTACAGATCAAAAGAACCATCTCAGAAGACTTTTTAGAAATCTTACTGAAAACAAAGGCACTAACATGTACGGCATAGCAGCATTGTTTGTAATAGCGAAAAACTGGAAACAACCCAAAGTCCATTGATAGGTGAATGGATAAAAACTTGTGGTTTGCACGCTTGGTGGACTGTCACATAGATGAACATGAATGAGTCATAGCTATCTACGACATAGACGAACCTTAGAAATAACGGTACATCAAAGAGAGCGAACTACATGGTACTATTAAAAACTTTTTGTAAAGCTAAAAAGCAAAACGGAACAATAGATTTTTAAGGGCATATCCATGTACGGTTATATACATAGGAGATAATTAATAAAGACAAAATTAGGGGAGGTAGTTGCCTCTAGGGAGAGGCAGGGGATAGGATAGGAGAGGAACACAAGGAAGTCGATGGTTTTTCTAATGTTTTAATGGATACGTTGGGTGATGGGTCATAGGTAGTCATTTAATTATTAGGCTTCATAACTTATTCATGTTAAATATATTCTTTATAGATATCGAACATTACATATTATACTTTTTAAAACTCTGCTGTGGCGGAACGAAATGAACAAGTTAAGTCTCCCTGAAAGCAAATCTGTGTTTCTGGGGAAGAGCCAAGATTCCCTGACAGAAGCTACCCCTACGCAGAAGCCAAAGTGAGTCCTCAGGAAATGCTGGCCGGCGTCTGCTTTTCCCGAGGGTGCACCTGGAGCGTCTCGAGTCCCTTTCTATGGGTGCACAGAGCCACCTCCTTCCACAGAGCTGACCTACCCCACAATCCTGGCTAGTCCTGACACATGTATGACAAGAGACTGACACCTGGTGGATACAGGATGAATTTAATAAGATGACTAGAAGTTAATCGCTCTGTTTGGTGGAAACGGGCAGTGGGGTGGGAGATGGGGAGGCGGAGATGCGGAGAAATGAAAGCTGAGAGACAGCAAAGGAAGGGGCTCCATCTCGGAGACAAAGGTGGGGAAAAGGGACCGTCATCTGAGTGAGACTAAAGAGCCAGCCCCTACAGGAGAGTGACTTCCCTCTCGTTTCCTCCGAGAGCAGAAGAAGAGGAGAGAGTGTACGGCTTGTCGTAAGGAGAATGCAGGACTGAGGAGAAAAGCAGGTAAAGCCGAGGCCAACCCAGCAAGCCAAGGCCACGTGTAGTGCATGGTAGTGGCCGGTGTCAGCCGCCTCCCCAGAACGTCCTCCCAGTTTCCATTCGGGGATCTCTGTGATTCTAAGGAGGCGGATCCCACCCTTTTTTTCCCACAGGTGCAGTCCACGATGTAGAATAAGTAAGTAAATTAGCGTATACCATCCCCCTGGCCACAGGGATTCACTAGGGGTGGACAAGGGACACGGGCTGGCCTCACGAGCGAATGGGGGTTTTTACTGGGAGTCCTGGCACAACGATGCCCTCTGTTTCTGGCTGGGCATAAATGAGGAAACCTGTAATTCTAGGCATGCTGGCAGCCACAAGCGGCCCAGGCTTATGATCCCACGGAAGGCAGAGCAGCGGGCGGGGTGCGGGGGAGTCAACCCGGGACTTAGAGACGCCCAGGGCCACCGATCAGCTTGACCTGGAGCCAGCACGGCCTCTGGACTTTCCAGTTACGTGAGCCATAAATGATTATCTTTAAGCCAGTCTGAGTTAAGTTTGCTATGACTTCGAACCAAACGGTCCTTATACATTCATCATACTCCACCCGTCTTCCCACGGGATAGCACGGGGATCTAGGTAAGGTCACTAGAGAGTTATGAGTGACTCCAAAGCCAAGGGTATTGAGCTGAAAAGGTGAGAGGCAGGAAGCAGGCACCATGCGAGACAGGGAGCCTCAGCCGTCTCTGCAGAGGAGCGGGAAATCCCTTCGGAAAAGAAGAGCCAGGTGAGAAGCAAGTGCAGAGAAGGGGCTCGACTAGGCCGACAGGTGGAGTCCACGCCTGAATATGAACGC
>NW_006442103.1:19169656-19190388 GCF_000325575.1 Pteropus alecto
GCTCTTCCCCACGTCCCGATCACGGGGGCGTTGCTCTGGGGTCTCTCCGCTCCTGGGACGAGGAACTTTGAGGCACGTGCCCCTTCGAGTCTTTGTTACCCTGTGCTGCCGAGTCTACCTCTCCCTCTACCGAAAGAGCAGCCTCCTTGTGGCTTCTACTGCCCTTTATGACGCTCACTTTCAGTGGGGAAAGAAGAGTCGTATCTTCTCCTCCTTTGGCATAGCGGGAACTGGGGCCCCTTCCTCCTCTAGAAACAGCGCCATCTTCCTGACCTTGAGCAAGTGCCGTCCCCCTCTCTGCCTCTCCCCCTGGCCCTGAACTCTGGGACCCCCCAGCCGGGGCGCTTCCCGCCTCAGAGGCCCATGTCTCCCGCGGGAACCTCGAGGCCTGGGCAGAGTCCACGGCAGCGGCTGCCTTGTCAGGGGTGGAATTACTTTCCCTGCTTCCACCCGATTTTTTTCGAGGGCGCCCCCGTTTCCTTTTGGCGTCGCTTCCTGTACCCTCTACCTCCTGCTTCGCTGCTTTAGCTGCCGGGTCCTGCCCGTTGGCCTCGCTCCCAGGGACTTCGGCTGTCCTCTTGACACCCCTGTCCTGGGGCCGCGGGCCGCCGCCCACGCCTAGCTCCCTGCCCTCCGGGCCCTGCAGCCCCGCAAGCGGGGCCTGCCCAGGCCCAGGCCCAGGTCCAGACAAAGCGGGAACGGTTGGTAAGATCATATTAATGATGGGCACGGCTGCCTGGGGGCCCCCCGCCCTGCAGGGCAGAGGCAACGCGGCCAATTTCAGAGCGCCCGAAGGCTTGGGGGCCAGGATGGACGGGGAGACGCGGATGGGCGCGATGAGTGCGCGAGGGGCCCGGGGCAGGAGCGGGGGCAGCCGGGCCACCAGGGCGTTAACCTGCGGGTTGGCGGCTGGCGCGGCGGCCGGGCTCTCCGCCGCACTCTTCCTCCGCTCTCCGCGTGCTGGGGGACCAGCCCCCGCCCGGGCTTCCGGCTCCTGAGGCGGCTAAGAAGTAAAGGGAGGGAGGAAACACAGGCCCAGGAGGTGACACAGGAGGGGACCCACGGAGCGGGGTGCATTAAACCCGCGCGGCCCAGGAGAGCAAGGTCAGGGGCACTGACTTCCTTACCTGGGCTGGTCTCTCTTTCTTCTGGGCTCCGCCCTCCGGGGTCTCGACACCATTCTTGGGCTTCGAGGACCGTTCCCGAGGGGCATGTTCCTCCTCTTCTGCGGAAGTGCCAGAAAAGGGAGTCAGGTGAGGACAGAGAACGGAGAAGAGCAGCCATCTGACTGACTGACGGGTAGGGGCAGGGGAAAAAAGGAGCTCTAAGGCATGTTCTAGAAGGGTCTCTGGGAACAGAAGGCAAATCCAAGAGGTCTCTATCTTTGGGCAGGGTGGGGGGTGGCTTTGAGGTTGACAGTGGCAGAGGGTTTCTCGGCCGGGCAGTGAGCAGGGCAGCGAGCGAGGGCTCACCCACCAGCAAGCCCCACGGCCTTGAGCACGTGGGCGTGAGCGGACCGGGCGGAGATGAGATGCTGCTGGAGCAGGAAGCGGGCGACCTCGACGATGGAACCGAAGGACCGTTTCAGGATTCGCTCTGCCCAGTCACAGGTCAGGGCACAGGCTGCCTCGACCAGTTCGTCCCGAGGTGCTGGGGTTACTTCTGGGCCCATTTCCGGCTGCAGTGGGGGAGGACGTGCCCATCGCATTCCACAATACAGGAACCTCGGCTCCTTGGTCCCTCTCCAACACCCATGTTGAACACAGGAAGATCGGACTGGGGGTGGGCGCAGCCTGTGCCAGCCCGTCCCAGAAACCCAATTCTCTTCATCCTCTGCCTCAGCCGTGGGGTGGGCACAAGGCATAGCCTATACACCCAGAAACTACGTGCACGAAGACCTAGGCGGTGTCGGCCCTCAAAACATGTCCCGAAGACCTCTGACTTCAACCTCGGGGAGAAGAATGCAATCAGAGGGTTGTTACTTACACTCTCAGAACCCTTTAGGTCAAGGCCCGGCAAGGGTGGCATCGATACCAAGGTCTTTCTTCGTATGCCACTGTAGCAATATCTGAGGCAAGTTAAGGAGCAGCCGGCATGGAGTGGGGGTCTCCGAGCCCCCTCGGAAGGTTAGGCTGTTTGCCCTCCTGGCTCTCCACACGCACACGTCCTCCTGCCCAAGTCCTCCCGTCCCAGCCTCTCTAGTCAAGGATACTTGGACTGGCCCCGGCCACCAAGCCTTCGGGCCTTGATGTCAGGGAATATCTCTCTGATGATTTTGCCAAAGTTGGCTGTGCTGAGTGGGCGGCAACAGGCAAGGCTCTCACAGTACTTCCTGAGTGAGTGGAGGGGAGGACAGAGTGGGAAGATGCTCAGAGAAGGAGGTCACGGATGGGGTCAGAGGGTCCCTGGGGATCAAGTTTGGGACAGTCTTTAAGAAGTCAGGCTCGTCCAAGGCAGGGAGCTCTCCAGGGGCAAAGAGGAAGTCCTATGCCCACCAGCCCACCCTCCGCCCCCATCTACCCACCGATAAGCATCATAAACGCTTTGCTTTGGCAGACAGGTGTCGGTATGCTCTTCTAGGTGGTTGCGGATCCACCTGTAGGCATACATGTACTCCTCATTGCTGAGTGTACTTGGCTCTGAGCTACAAGAGAAATAAAAAAGAAAAGCAATACTCAGACCCCAGCAGCTGGCCTGGCTCTATGCAGACACCGCTTCAGAAGTGCTGGGCCATTCACCTTTCCCCAGTAAACCAACGCAGGACAGAGATCTTTCTTCTGGATCGAGGACAGACATGATGAGTGTTCTTATTCACCCCGCCCTTTCCCATGAGCCTTTGAGAATCGGAAGCTCTGATATCTAAAGGTCTAGCACCAAACCTACCTTTTGTCTCCAGTACTGGGCCCTGAGGGGAGCTGAAGGTAGAGATACAGCTTGTCGTTGTCGGAGAATTTCTGTACATCTTGCTGAGGGAGGGAAGAACAGAGGCAGAAGTAATATGGACAAGAAGGACCCCAGGTAGGACTCTCTGATCCTGACCAGAAAGCCAGGCTGACTCAGACTGTCAGACTGAAAAAGGACCTGGGAATGATTTGAGGATGGGTGCTCACAGTGCTCTGAGGAGCACTTATGGGTCACCATGGTGACAGAGGAGGAGAGGGGATCAGCTCCGATTTTATTTCTTCTGGGCTTTCACACAAGAAGTCTGAGCAAGATCAAGTGAGATGCTCCAGGTCAAATCGCTAGGAAGTTACAAAGCCAGTCATCTTCGGACAGGGGGACAACACTGTCTCTCCCACAAAAACCTTCCGTTTTCTCATGTCCTCACCAGCCTCATCCCCCACCTATCGCCCCCTTCCCCAAAACACTTACCAGGATTCCCTCTACTTTGTTCTGCACGGCCTTGCTGTGAAGAGAAGAAAGACAGAGGTCAGACACAAGATTTTCCCCATCCTGTGACTGACGTGCCTGGCAGGTGCTCCAGAACTGCCAGCGTGGGGAGAGCCTCCCCCGGTCAGAAGCACCTGCTTGGGGAGAGGCAGTTCACAGAGGAGGTGGCTGTTACAGGGATCTAGACCCAGGTCTGGGACAGGATCTGGAGGTGGTGGTGAGTACTTACGAAATGGTACCTCGGAGCCTCTGAAGGAGGGTGGTGGGTTCCCCCGCCTCGGCGCCACCTGAGGGGGCCCTTCCCCCAGTCTTCGGGCTCTTAGCATCAGGTTCATCTTCTGCCATCCCGGCATGAGGGCTAGAGTTGACAGGACATAGGACGGGAAGATTTAACTCCCCTTCCCCGGGGAACCCCAGGGCACCCCTCATCTCTCTGCCCGGAAAGAGAGAGAAATAGAAGTCAGCCTCCCAATTTCTCCAAATATTTGAAATTATCCCATTACTCCTCCAGGCCCCTAGAGACCCCACAAGATCTTTGGCGGCTCCATTCTATCTGCCCCGCTTCCTCAGCCTCCTAAATGTCTAAACCTGTAAAGGAAGGGCTAGGGGGATTGGGAATCCACGTTAGAGACCAATTTCCATTTCCGCCTCTGACCCCCAATGCTGCCTTCTCAAAGACAACAGACACAACCACGAAATAAAGTTCTGATCCTCTAATAGACTCGTCACCACTGAATCTGCCTGGGAGGTCAGAGAGGATACGAGCACATTCTGCCCTTCCAGGCTTGGAAAAAACTGGGCCCAAGTTCTCATTACTTAATCTCGCCACGGCTCCCCCCGCCGCTCCCCCTCCCCACGCCGCCGGCCCCTACGTCATCTCCCTCGACACCCCATTCGGGTGCGCGCCCCCACCGCCCGCCCTTCCCCCTCCATCCAATCCCGCGTTGCTGTAGAGTAGGGGGGGTCCCGGCAGCGGAACTGCTGGGCTGGGCGTAGGAAAGCCGGTGGGGGGAACGAGGTCCCAGATTGGGGACACGTGCACATGGCGAAGAAGCTGTTGAAAATACAGCTCAAATCTGTTTCTGCTCTCCTCCCAACTCGTATCGCCCCCTCCCTACCTTTGAATGGTCGCCCTTCCCACACAAGCAACAATAAAGGAAAAGGGAGAAAGAGAAACTACCTCGCAGCCACCTTCACTCCAGCCCAGCCCCACGGTCCTGGCCCAGCGGGCTCGTGCGTTGCTTTATTTTCTTTTTTCTGAATGGCTGGAGCAGCCCCGATCTGCCTAGATACTCGGACGGCCTGCTCTCTGATTGGTCGTTGCTGCCACCCGGAGACAGAAGGCGCCGGGCTCACACCCGCGGCAGCTGAAGTCTGCCTGGTAACAGAATCTGATTGGTCAATAGGGGAGGGAAAATCCAAAGTTGGTCTTATTTGAGTCAAGAGGGGGAAGTCCGGGTTAGGTTTCGGTTAAAACTGGGGTCGGTTGGGACTGCCGGTCCCGAGAGGTTCTTCTCTTAAAGGGACCGCAGGACGAGAGACCCAGCGCCTGGCTCCCATTGGTGCTTTCTTTTCTTTGGCTCTCTCCTTCCGTGTTTCAGTTTTGTCCTCGGCCGTCAGAGCTACTGGAAGACTTAATGGATGATAAAATAACTAGAAAATTAGGGGTGATAGTGACGGAAGTTTGCTGTAAGCTCACATAACCCCCTTTTGATGAAAAACAAGTTGAATCATTCCTCCCTCCCGCCCCCCCATATGCGTACAGGTACTCAACCTTCAAATGGGCTCTCTGACCTCGTCGTTGAAGGCCTGAAACCCCAGCAAGCTGTGCTATATAGGCCGAATTGTAAGCTAAGATGCTCGTAATGTTCCTTGGTTTCCCGCGTATATTCTATTTCCTTCCGAAGAGTTGCTAACGCATTTACATCCCATACTTCTGCACTGACACTAGAATTTTCGCCTGACTCTTCCAGTGGGTGCCGGATGCCCACAAGAACTTTTTACTCTTAGAGAACTTTGTATCGAATAGGTAATGGATTCTTAACTCTCTTAGCTAAGGTTTTTTAAGGTCATGAATCAGATGAAAGCAATGAGCTGTGAAATTTAGAAAAGGAAATTGGAGTGGGGAAGGTCTCTAGAGGGAGCTCTCACACCCGGTTCCCCCCAACTGGAAGAGACGACCTTGCATCTCCAACAGAAAGGCGTTTCTGCTTTTACTACGCTGTAGGAGAAAGGGAGATTTTCTTCTCGCCCGACCAATGGAAAAAGTGTAGCTCAGGCAATGAGAAGCTGCCGTCGGCCCGAACTCTTACTTTCTTCCATGAACTTCCATTTTTTTTCTTTTTATTTTCTAATGGCATCCTTGCCCCATCCTCCTTTCTGTAAAACATTTCCATTTTTTTTTATGACTCCTCTAAGCCTCGCTCTACTTCCTAGGCGAGAGGCTCCTGATCTCATGCATTGTTTAATAAAGCCACTTAGATCTTCAAAATTTACTTAGTTGAATTTTGTTTTTTTAGCAGAACCCTCTCCCATGACAAATGCACATGCAGATCAAGTTTTGCATCTGTCTTAGGTCACGGACTCTGGGTTAGTAACTGTTTGAATGGGTGTATTTGGTTTTGTGCAGCAGATATGTTACACCCAAAACTATACTTGAATCCTGATTTCTGATGTGTTCTCCAGTCTCACCATCGACGTGCTTTGGTAAAGAGGACAACAAGTTTCTGTGGTACTGGGAGAATTGCTGGAATAAGGATATGCCAGCAAGAAGGTTTTCCAATCACGGCTGTAATTTATTTGGTGTTTGCTGAGTGTCAGATACCGTACCAAATACTAAACACCTCATTTAATGCTCACAGCAGCTCTTCGAAGTAGGTACTATTATTGTCTCCATTTTACTCACTAGGAAACAGATTTGGAGAGGTGAAGGGACTTATCAACAGTTGTATATGTAGTAAGTGCTGGCTGGAATCAGGATCCAAATCCGGGCAGTCTGCCTTCGGAGTCCATTCTCCTGAAGACTGCCCCAGCTGTATGTATATATATTTGTAGATGCTAATATATAAGTTTGGGTACAGACTGATGGAAAGATACCCCGAACACCACTTTTTGGTATGAAGGGAAATATTGGGCACTTTGATTGGAAAGAGTTTGGGGTAAATTCTGCTGGCTCAGAAATTTGCAGGTGGCAGGGAATAACGGGAAGCTTTAGTAAAGGGAAGAAAAGTGTCATAGCTACAATAGGGAGATTATTTTGACAGCACTGTAGAAAGGTAAGGTTGAGTAGAGGAGAATGATACCCTTCATTTGGGCCAGGTGTTGTGCTAAGAGCTGAGGATACAACGCCGAGTAAGGTATGATGGTCCCTGTCTTAGAAGTAACAATGAAAATGGCCTGATAAGCATCATCAAAATAATGGCAAATATTTATAGAAAGTTAATATGTATTGAGGATTGTTCTAAGGGCCTCGTATATGTTACCTTTTAATCTTCTGATATCTCTATCAGAAAGGTATTATGATTATCCCCATTTTACAGATGAGGAGACGGAGGCATTGAGGTTAATAATTTGCCCAGCGTCATGGAGTAAATGATGAGCTAGGATCTGAACCAAAGTTATTAGGCACTATTATACATTGCCTAATAATAGTGGGAATGAATTTCTTAAACAAACACAAGAATGCAAACCATAAAGGAAAATATTGATAAATGTAGATACATTAATACGAAAACTTAAATTCATTTAAAAAACCACTATAAAAAGGATTCGAAGGCAAGCTACGAATTGGGAGGAGATATTTTCAAGACTCATAACTGACCAAGGATTATTATCTGGAATTTATAAAGACTTCCTACTAATAACCAAATAGATTGATAACCGAATAGAAAAATAAGCAGAGGAAATGAACAGGAATTTCATAAAAGAAGCAGAAATGGCTCATAAGCATAAGAACAATTGTTCACTGTCTATAGTAAGCAAGAATACAAATTAAAACCGCAATAAGAAACCATTTTATACACAGAGAATTGGGGGAAAAAATCAGCGGGAATTCTCTTGGGCTGAAAGGGAGGGCAGCTGGAGCCCCAGACATCCCTCTTAAAGGGCCCACACATGGACTCGCTGATGGACTCGCTTTCTCTGAGCTCCAGGGCTAGGGAAGCAGCCCGAAAGGCACCAGGGACATATGGAGAGGAACTGTCTGGCTTCAAGGTAAGGGCTGAAGGTGCTGCTCTCTCTGAGACTAAAGGGTCATTGTTCCTTTGCCGAGCCCCGCGCCCCACCCCACCAACTCAACATGTAGGTGGTACAGGCAGGCACCATATCTGAGTCTCCATTAACTTGGCTAACATCGCTCTTGACCCACCTTGGTGATTCTCTGAGACCCCACCCAATTCACATGCCTGGCTTGAATCTCTTTCAGAAGCTAATCCACACAACGATTACTTTAAATGTAAATGGACTAAATCGAAAGACAAATGAATAAAGAAGAAGTGGTACATATATATAAACAATGGAATATTACCAGGCCATAAAAAAGAATGAAATCTTACCATTTGTGACAACATGGATGGACCTAGAGGGCATCATGCTAAGTGAAATAAGTCAGACTTAGTAAGACAAATATCATATGATTTCACTTATACAGGGAATCTAAAAAACAAAATAAATGAATGAAGGAGACAGAAACAGACTCATAGATACAGAGAACAAACTGATGGTTGCCAGATGGGAGGGGCGCTGAGAGGCTTGGTGAACAGGGTGAAGGGATTATGAAGTACGAATTCGCAGTTACAAAACGGTCGTGGGAATGTAAAGTACAGCTTGGGGAACACAGTTGGTAATATTGCAATAACTATGTATGGTGTCAGGTGGGTGTAAGACTTATTGGGGGGGTCACTGCATAAATTACATAAATGTCTAACAGCACACCGAAACCTAAAACAAATATAATATTAAATATTGACCATAATTGAAAAGAATTAAAAAATAAAGTACTGCTTAGCACAGTGCATGGCATGAAGTCAGCTTTCAATAGGAAAAAAGAAAGAAAGAAAGAAAGAAAGAAAGAAAAGAAAAAGGAGGTTGGTCCTCGCTCACCCACCCCTGAGATGAGTGTAATTGCCTGGTTGCCCTTAGGGACTCGCTCAGCCGCGGTGTGCAGAAGGGCTAATCACACCTGACGAACCAACGATGGGGCAGGCATCGCCCAATACTCTCTCACATTCTTTGTTGTGGTGGACTGGGGCTATGGCTTTTCTGGAGGTGTCCCTGAGCTCAGCAAACTCTCTAGAACCTTCCAGATGGCCTCACTGGCCCACATGTGGAGCTGACCGTGGTGCTGGAAGGACATCCTGGATGATAAGCTGGACATTTCCCACGGCTCACTGTTCTTGCTTGGCCAGCCTGCAGCTGGGAGTGGGGCGGGGCGGGGCGGGGGAGGAGGGTGGTGGAATCTTTGTGAGTACAACTGAGAAGTCTTGTCAGGCTGTGACAAGTCAAACTGCTATGAACAATTGATCTCGACGTGACCATTCTTTGTCAATTCTTTGGGATAAATGCCCAGGAGTTCAAAAGGTGCATCATATGATAAGTGCATGCTTACTCTTTATAAGAAACTGCCAAACTATTTTTCAGAACAGCTGTACCGTTTTACATTTCCACCAGCAAGGTATGAATGATTTGTTTTTTTTCTCTCATCCTCGCCAATATTTTGTGCTATTACTATTTTCTATTTTCAATATTCTGATAGGTGTGTAGTGATGCCACATGGTCTTAATTTGCATTTTCTTAATGGCTAATGACGGTGATCATCATTTCATGTGCTCATCTGCATTTGCATATCCTCTTGGATGAAATGTCTGTTTATGCCTTCTGCCCATTTTCTGATTAGAATGTTTGGTCTTTTACTGTTGGGTTTTGAGAGTTTTTCATGCATTCTAGATACAAGTCCTTTGTCAGATACATCACGTGTCCTTTAGACATAACCCTGATAGCCTCCAATAGTTTCCTTGCTTTCTGGTATTAAAAGTACTCAAGATCCATCTTGTCGAATAGAGTCTCAAGCATCTAGAAATATGTAGAAATGATGTCGAACTATATGATCCTTTCAGTTTGTGAAGCAGTTTGGTTATTGAAAAGGACCAGGCAGAAACCTCGGAGAGAAACTTCTGGTAAGATCCAGTAAATTCCGAGTTTCCATGTAACTCTTTAATCATCCCAATCTATTATCAATCACCTCCTTTCTACTCTTTTACTTATTGAAGCACACTTTGTGCTAATATCCCAGCTGGGTGCTGGGAATAATTGGGGAGATTTCAATTCACCGTGACATCTGTTCATGCTGAGGTTAAGTGCAGGTTAAGGTAAGAAGACTTGCCAAAGGGTATGACGACCTGGCCCAGATGGCAGGTACGACAGGAGGAGGGAATCAGGAGTCAGGTTAGGGAGATGTTTCAGGAACATGATGAAAAGACCTCAAAGGGAAAGAAAGTGTGACACGTCTTTGGGGTAGTCCCAGATGACGCCCGTGTTTAAACAAAGACACCGTCGTGGACGCCGGAAAAGAAGGCAGGTTAATCCCTGAGCGCCGCTTCGCCGTGTCTTGGGTAGAGAATAAAGGAGTCGATTGAATTACTGCTTGGTTGCTGTCTCCCTACACTCCCATCCCATACCTTTTGTGAGGAACTTAAGCCCTGGCACAGAGAAAGGCAACACCTCTGACTTGGGCAAGGTTCGAAAACACTGTCCCGGTGAGGAGACGAGAATGCAGGGCCTGGTCTGTTAGGCGGGTTCGTGTTGATGTCCCCAGCCCTCCTCATGGGAACGTTCCTGTCTTCCAGGTAGGAGGTGACACACCTAACCTCCCGCCACTGTGTGTTCTCCAGGGGGTTTCCCCAGCGGTGGAATGGGTTACGCTATCTTCATCAGGGGTCTTGGGCGGCTCCTGTGCGGGGGTACATATTACATTCTCCTGGAGGTGGTGGGTGAGATTTTAGGTTCATTAAAAGAAAGCTCAGATTTAAAAAAAAAATGTTTAGGAATATCAACTGACATTCTCTGTCCTCAGGTGTCCTGTGACAACCACATCTAAATTCTTCAGGTTCTGTCTGACCGTAAAAGTGAGATTTTGGGCACCATTAGCATCATACTGGAGTCACTGGTACGAACTAGCCACCGTAACCCCTGAGTTCTCCTCAGCACCTTTCCGTGCAAGATACAAAGCGTCGGCAGAAGAGGAGTCGCAGGCCCCACACCCCCAAAGACAAGGTGACCTCAGGAATAGGTTTATCGGTTTATTTCTTGATGAAATAACTCCCGAGAGCTCATGTGAAAACAGCAGGGTGAGCAAAGCACAACAGTGGTCGGTATCCGGAGACACCGCCCAATGCATGTCAAGGGCCTCAGTTTGGCTTCGGTAGGACACAATGCAAGGGTGGGGGCCGAGAGAGCGCAGGGCGAAGCCGGGTCCCCGTGGGAGGGAGGGCTCGGAATGCAGCGTGAGGCTCGGGGGTGAACTCAGAGCCAGATGTCAGAGCTGCAGTCGCCCCCAGGATAGCGGGGCTCGTGGGCCAGGACTGGGCCGAGTGGCTCCTTCCCAAAGTCCACCAGGAAGTTAGGGTTCAGCTTCAGCCCTCCATTTACTGTGTTTACATCAACCTGCAGCATCACAGAACCTTCCCTGGTGGCAATCAGGGGGGGAAAAGAGAGAGGTCAGGGGGCCGCCCCTCCCCCGGGCTTTGTGCTGCAGGAGAGGGTGGGTCCGGAGGACGAGGACGGAGCAGGTTCTGTACTGTGGGGGCAGGTGGGGTGCCCGAGGAGTCTTCAGAAAGCCACATGACCCCTCTGGGAGAGGAGGGCCGGGAGGGGAGCCGAAGCTGTTTGCTTCTCACCTGATGAGCTCGGGGTAAAACTGCTTGTCCCAGGCACTGTACAGCGACGTGGTGACATAGAGACGCTTCCCGTCTAGGCTAAGCTGGATCATCTGGGGGCCTCCGACCACCCGTTTCCCCTTGGGAAAACCAGGGGTCAGTCCCCAGGGCAACACCCGGACACCAGGGCGTGCTCAGACGCTGCCTCTCCTCCCCCACACTCCTCCAGCGGGGTCCTGAGGGCACCCACAAGCAGGCAGAGACCCTCACCTTGACCACCAGGGGCTCGGGCTGGGCTGTGAGCTCCTTGTCCTCCAGCACTTGCACGGGGCCTCCCTTCACAATGCTGCCCCCCAGGAAGAGCTGGGTGGGGAGTGGCAGAGAACAGAGGACCGTGTAGGATAGGGAGCACAGCTCGCCTCAGTCGGACCTCTCCCTCCTCCCCACCCCTCCTAGTACCACGGAAGCTGGGGCTCCCCATGGTCCTGGCCCAGACCATCCCTCAGCCCCCCTCTTCCTCATGCAGCCTCTCTTCTTCCTCCCTCCCTTCCCCCGTCCGGGCAGGGCCCCCACCTGTCCCGTGAGGCGGGGCTTCTGCGGGTCAGAGATGTCATACTGTCGCAGGTCCCCGTGCAGCCAGTTGCTGAAGTAGAGGAAGCGGTCATCCAGGGACAGCAGGATGTCGGTGATCAGGCCTGGGGCGGGCAAGTGGTCCAGAGGCTATGAGCACTCCCGGTGCCCAGGCTAATGTCGACCTTCAATTCCCACCGTCCCCTGGGTACCCACCTGGCATTTCGGGCAGCATCCAGCCCTTCACTTTCTTGGGGGGCACCTGGATCACCTTCTCCACCGACCAAGTGCCTCCCTGGGTTAGGAGGCAGAAGTGAGTTGTCAGGGCTGGGGGTGCGGGCAGATCTGGGTCTCCCCAGGGCCCGCTGCCTACAGAGAGACTGTGGCTACAGTGCTTCCTTGCCACTAGGGTCTAGTTCTGACGCAGGCCCCCAAAGGCAGGGGCTACGTGCCCAGCATCTGCACAGTGCCTGACACAGACGCTCGCACAGTGTTTTTTGAATGAATAAATGAATGAATGAATGAATGAATGAATGAGCGTGGCCAGTTAGGGTTAAGGAAGAACTAGCCTAGAGCTGAGAGTGGAGAGGCAGGTATGTGGCCCGATTTCTCAGTCCTGGCCAAGTTTGGGCTGGCGTGGCCAAGCAGAGGCTCCTGGTCACTCGTAGGGACGGGGGGACGTCATGCCCACAGAAGCCCGGGCGGAGGTGCGGACAGCACTCTGGGAGGATAGGGCCAGAGGGCACATGTCACCTTATTCTTGAAAAAGCGCTGGATGGTGGAGCTGAGGGCACAGCCCACGAAGCCCTGGGCAGCGGCCGGGTCATGCAGGAAGCGGATCTCCAGGGGGCTGAGCCCATCCTGCAATGGCAGAGTCTCCACGATCTCATGGCGCTGCCAGTCCCAGACAGTCAAGAGGCTCCCATATCGTCCTGGGTGGAGACGGGCCGGTGAACGGACTCAGGATCGGGGTCAGAGGGCAAGGGCCATGGCCGGGGCCTGGCCGGGGGCGGAAGGTTGAACACGGATTGGAGGGATGAGGAGGGAGGAGGAAGCGAGAGCTCGAAGCACTTCCTGTGCCATCACTCAAGGCCTGGGGGCCACACGAGGGAGACGAGAGTGCCGGAGAGTGGGGTTTGGGGGCAGAAAGCGGGGCATGTGTGCCCAGGCTCCTGCCGGCCCACGGGGACTGCTCACCTGCCTCTACATCAGCGAGGTTGAAGCCATCTCTGAAGACATTGGGAGCTGCCCATTCGGTGCTGATCATGACATTGTGTCGAGGCTGGTACCAGAAGTCATAGCCCAAAGGCGCAGCACCCCCAGGCCGCTCCCACGTCCCCTTCACCTCCAACGTCTCTCCATCCAGCAGCACGAAGCCCCCTAAGAAGGGCATGGAGTAGGGTGGCAGTAGAGACAGCACCTCCCCCAGCCCTCACCCCCAGGTGTGTTCGAGAGGCTCCAAGTCCATCGCCTGCCGCCCCCTCCTACCCCTGCGTTTGTCAGCGCCTTCAACCAGGTGTGTAGTGGGTCCCACCTCGAGTGTTGCACAGCAGACATTTTCTAAGTGTCAGCTCTGATCGTACCATAAAAGACACAACGGATGTGGGGATCATGAGCCCCAAGGACTGTGAGATTTGCTCATGAATTCACAAAGGCTGACATTCGAGGCGTGCGTTTTCTGGGGCCGTATCTGTGCTCACATCCCCCACAGCAGACTGTTCCGATTATAACCTTAAAGTGAATTCATAGGCGAAGGCCCATCTTTATAGAAATGATCGAAACCAATGAAGTTACTTGACTGTAGTTTAAATATTGGATGAGACCCGGCCCCGCCCCTCCCATCCCCCAGTTTTCCCTGGAAGGTTGTGCCGCTTCTTCCACAGGGAGCAGTTGGGACCTGCTCCCCCCACGGATGCGGCAGCAGGTACCTTTGCCATTGCCCTCCAGGTCTCCCAGGCTGCTGATCATCACCTCGCCGCTGGGCAGGCAGTGGCTGGTGTGGAGGTAGGCCAGGCCGCACTTGGCGTGGATGTCCTTGGGCTCAATGACCTGGAGAGCGTAAGGCCGTCAGACTCTTCCAGGGCCGGACGTCCCCACTCCCTACTCCCTCGCTCGCTCGCTCACTTCTATCTGCTGACACCACGCTCTTTTCCTTCAAAACATGGACACAATTGTCCCTGTGGGAATATAGCGGAAATTCGGTCTGGTCACTTCTGCAGAGCAGCAAGGGAGAGTCAGAGAGACTGCCAACCTCCCCAGCCGGAAAGCACTGACGTCTCCCCGGTCTGTCTTGAAGACACTCACAGCCCTGGGGGACCGTAAACCCCTCCTGGGCCCGCGGACAGCTTTGTCTCACCAGCAGCCCCCTGCCGAAGGGGAGCCCTGGGCTCCTGCCTGGGAAAAATGGCTCCTTCCCCACTCAGAGTAAAAGCGAGAAGCCAGCCCGCTCCTTGCCCTGTATCTCCCTGCCCCATGGCGCTGGCTGGTGACCACTCAGAACGCCTCCGAAACTCTGCTCTGAATCATCTCTCCTCTGGTCCCTGCTCCTGAGCCCACACCCGGCCCGAGAACTGGAGGCAGCTGAGTTGGGCTGGCCTCCTGCCCACAGGGTCTCGGAGGGGCAAGGGCAGGGAGCGCGCCTTGTGCAGCTTCGGGGCGCGGGGCTCGGCGCCCACATCCACCACGTAGACGCGGGAAGATATCAAGCAGGGCAGCACCAGCTTGGTGCGGGACTTGCTGCTGTCCCCGTAGCAGCTGCTGCACGTGTTCCATCCGGAGTGATGCAGCTCGTCCTTCAGGTTGGGCATGGGCAGCCGGTGGATGACCTGGGACCGGGGTGGGGTGGGGGTGGGGGGACAGGGTCATTCTGGCTCGGCCACGCCTCTCTTCGCTTTTGGAAAAGGCGCCCACGGGACTTGCTGTGACCTGGCTGCAGGCGCACGCTGGATTTGAACCCACTGGGCCCCTCCGCGGAGGCCTCCTGCAGCCGGCAGCGCCCCCTCCGCCCCGTATGCTCCCCGCCCCGCCCCCGCCAGACCCAGGGCGGGTTTAGGATAGAGCTGGGGAAGGGCGTCCTCAGGGCCAGTGCTAGAGGACAGGTCACGGGCTACACCTCACCTGGCAGTACTGGGGGGACTTGGGGTCAACGTCCACTGTGGCTAGGTAATCCGGAGCCTCGATGTCCGTGTTTCGGTAAACACAGGGCAGGTAGATAATCTCCTCCCTGGGCCCTGGGGGTAGAGAGCAGACAGTGGGGATGGCAGGCTGGAGCGGAATGGCAGGGTCAGCTGGATGTGCCTGAGGGTGGAGGCCAGGGTTAGAGATCCCCACCCCCATCCCCGCCCCCCCGCGGCGCTGGCATCAGTAGAGGGCGCCTGCTCGCGGGGTCCCTTCCCAGGTGCTGGGGTCTCAGACGTTGAGCGCTTACCTTTCATGGCCTCCAGAGGGCTAGGGTACCCGGGCCCACACTTGCCACATCCTGCTGCTGTGGAAACAACGGGGCGTGTTGGCTGGACCACGCTCTGGGGGGAGAGGGCGCTCCCCACGTGCTGCAGCACGTCCTGCCGGCGGCCACGGCAGATGCGCTGTCCCAGGTCCTCGCCCTGCCCCAGCTGCGTCAGCCCTCTGCCCCTCCTCTCTGCCCCTCGAAGCCCTGATAGTGTGTGGACGTGGCCGGGAGAGCTGCGCAGATGCGACCCGCAGGTGCACAGACGCTCGACAGGGCCCACCCGGGGCAGACTGGGGGGCGCAGTGGTTATGACATTGACTTGGGTCTCGATCCCGGCTGGTCTCTGGCTAACCGGGGGAGCTCGGGCACATAACCTCCTTGGTCTCAGTTTCCATGTCATCTATTAAAGGAGGGTAATAAGAAGGCCACCACGGGCTTTTGGCAGAAGTCACCACGAAAGTGCAGGCAAGTGTGCAGCTCTGTGCTTGCTGTTTGCAGCCAGGGCACCCTGGCTGTCCCCGAGGAGCCAGCGTGGTGCCAGTTCACTCTCTCCCCTGAAAGCTAACTTTCCCAGGGACGCGGACACTTCCTGCTTTTCTCCCCTCTGGTTCTGACTCCAGGCTGCCGGCCAGGGCCCGGATTACATAACAGAGGATCTGGTTAAGGAATAGAAAGCTAAAGTTCAAGGCTGCAGGGCTGGTAGCTCCTGGATACCCTTAGACCAGTTTCCACCCCTGGGTGGTCCCCACTTCCATGATCTGTGAAGCAGGGTGTTGGGCCCAACTCGGGGGAGCTCAGAGGCCCGCACCCCAGAGCTAGGGAGTGTGGCTGCCCTGACCCCGGAAGTCTGGAGACAGCAGGGAAGTCGCTGCCAAGGAGGACAGCTGGGGGGGGGGGGCTTGGGGGCCTGACCAGGAGGAAGGGCGAGGAATAGTGGGAAGCTGTCCCCACTATAGTGGAACCCCAGAGTGGAGGCCGCAGGACTGGGCATCCCTCCCTGCCCAGTCCCAAGGTCAGTCTGGCCTCTGTCCTGACCGCGGGGCCCTGCACACGGGGAGCCGGGAGGAGCCAGGTTGAACCAGCGCTGGTGCGGGGCCCAGGCCCTCGGGCAGGAAGCAGGTCCTCCTGCTTGCGGGAACCGAGGACTTGGGAGGCCAAGAGGCAGCGAGAGCGCTTTGGAGTCCAGAAACCAGGTTTCACGCTCCGCGTTTGACACCCACGCTCTCCGCTTTCGCCCCTTCATTTGCTACAAGGGGATAATGTTCTACGAAGTCCGGATCAGACTGTGTGCAGCACTTCTGCGAGGGCGAAGGGCTGTACCAGCATAGGTGGGCCCTGCCAGGAAGGGGGATCCCAGGTACCACTTGGTGCTAAGGACGAGGGTGGGGGCGGGCTGAGGGAGAGAGAGGAGTTAAGGAGACTTGCGTCGCTAAACAACCAAGCTGTCAGGGCCCAGAGTGGGGCGAGGGGGAGGAGACGGGGCTGCCGGACACAGTGGGAAGGCAGCCAACACCCCAGACACGAAGACAGAGCTGCAAATGCGGCCAAGCCAAACGGAGACTGAGAAGCGACAGTGTGAAGGAGGAGGTGCCGCCTGCATCACCGCTCCCCCCGCCCCCTTGTACCCCGCTTCAGGAAAGGTCTCTGAACATCTTGGCTTCGAGATGAACCCAAGGAAAGCTCGTGAAGTTTCCCCAGTGCCAGGCTGGCTGCTGGGCATCCTTCCTGCCCAGGAAAGAGCCAGCTCCAAGGCGACTAGGACCTCAGCTCTCCAACCAGACCCAAACTCCTCCTGGTCTGACATCCATTCCCACGCGTGGGGGATAGGAAGCCTTCGGGAACTGAGAGGGTGGGGGTTGCTGCGACAGGCCCCAGTGAGAGTGTGGGCTTCTTGATCGGCCCCCTGCAACCCACTGCCACCCCAAGTGGCTGGTGATTCGGGGCAGCTGGAGAGCAGGCCCAGACATGGAAGGCGTGGGTTCCCTATATCCTGCAGGGGAAGTTGGCCCAGAACTGAAATCAGGATTGTGTCTTTTAAGGTAACAGCCAGGGACATAGAGGTTCCACACCAAAGTACCCTGCACCTGCTTTTCTCAGGTGTGGAAAGGCACCCTGACTCCAGGCCGCAGCTGGGGAGCTGGATGGAGCCCAGAGCCACCCTTCCCAGAAGTCCCTCTACCTTGCCTCCAAGTGTGTACAGAACTTTGGCTAAGCTGGGAAATGCACAAGTGGGGGTGGAGCGTGGACGGCTGAACAGAGTCCAGCCGTCCATCCCTTAACCAGCTCTCACCCTCACTCAGGCTTTTTCCACTTCCCGGAGGGTGGGCTGCGGTGGGCAGTGGGGGCTGTGGTGGTCGGAAGCCCCTCCTTACCCATGCTGCTGGCTGGCTGGCTTTGTTCTTGCCGGAGAGAGCGGAGGACGGAAGCTGTGCGGGCGTCTGAGGCAGGACGGACTGGGAGGCAGAGCAGGGCCCAGGGCGAAAGGGAAAGGATTTATCTGACCAGCGGGGTGGGCGGGGCAGTGGGAGGGCCAGGGCTGCACCCCAAGGGAGTTGGCAAGGTTGGCTGGCCAGGAATCTCTCACATGGCCTGGGCAGCTGGTATCTGAGTTATGGGGGGGGGTGTGTGTGCGCACATGCGCCTGTGCCTGTGCACATATCTCTTTGGTGGGTGCCTGGGCGTGTGTGATTGTGTGTCGCTGTGTGTGCCTGATCCCGTGCACCTGTGTCGGCCGTGTGGTGGTGTCTGTGTGTGCGGCTGCATGCGCGTGCCTCTGTGTCTGTGTGGGAATGTGTGAAAACCTGTGCTTGTGTAAGTGTGTGTGTCCGTGTCCAGACTTGCGCCTGTGTGATGTGTGCGTGTGGGCACGTGCGTGTGCACGTGTCTCTTCCTTCTCCAGCCTCCACACACGTGTGTCTGTACCTGGACCCGTCTCTCGACATTCAGGGGGACCCAGGGCTGTGGGCCCATGTGCTCCTACCTCCCCAGCCAGGGCTGCTCTCCCTAACGTCAGCCTTTACTCAGACTTCTGTGCTCCAGCAGGCACCATCCTACCCCCTCCCAGAGCCTGCAAACTCTTTCCTCCTGCCACAGCTGCCCAGCAGCGACCAGGCTGGGCAGCGTGTCCAGGCTTGCTTTCCCCGGCCCCATGTCTTCCTCTTAAGCTTTGAAATGGAAGGAGAGCCCTCAGTGCCCATCATCACCCTCATAAGCCTCAGGAAGGGGAGGGGGAGGGGGGCCTCGCCCTCCTGTCCCAGCCTGGCTCCCCAACAGCTCCCCAGGGTTGGGCAGCAAGGCCCATGGGCAGCCAGCATGATGCCACTGTCCCTAGTTTGTTAAGAGTGGAAAATTTTCAAGTGAGCAAACTAGCTAAGTCAGCTACGGGGAAGAAATATCTTTAGATATCAGAAGTTGTCCTACTTGCTTGCGTGTGGTTTAGGACGTGTATTGTATAAAATATGTAGGTGGCCGATGTCTGCTTCTGTAATCCATTTACTTGTTAACTAAGGGTGTTGTTCCGGGCAAAGATATGCTAAAAGCCAACTTCCACTTCTGTAATCTGCTGGCTCGTTCAGGAGACCACCAGGATATGGTCTTGAGCTTTATCAGCTGCCTGCTCTGAAAGCTCGGGGCTGATCTCCTCTAGTCCTGCGTGGTAGAGAGTCAGTCGCCGGCCGGCTAATAAAGGCTCATAATTAATCTCAATTGGCTCCGTGGGTCTCAGAATCGTTCGCGCCATAACAAGTTGAGTATGACAAGTCGCAAAACCTCCAGGGTCTTTGTGTATCTAGGAAGGAGTCCTCCAGCTGGAGGATTCGATGACCGCCAGGGCGCGGAGCCTGGCCAAGCCTGTGAGTATAGCTCCCGGGGACACTATACTCCATGACAACTGCTTGCTGAAGAGTCACCTGAGGCTTGATCTGCTAACCCCTCTTGGGTAGCCCCCTCTCTGGAGAAGCCAGGGTTCGAAGGGCTAGACAAGTGATCCCCCGCAAACTGGTCTCCATCCTGGGGCCGAGGCTCCTTCTTTCCCCAAAGGTGAAAGGTGACCTGACAGGTGACCCCTGCCCACTCTTTGATGAACCTGCTGATTCTGTGACGACAGAGCCATTTTCATCTCCTTGCAAGAAAGCTCTGGGGTGACTTTTTTATTTTATAGCGAAAGGGACAAAGTCTGGGCTTGAGATTGCCAGCTCAAAGAGATTTATCAGAAGAGACAAATGGAAAGGTTTGGTTCCCGAAGCAGAGTGGAGGGAAGGAGAGCCGAACTGGTCTGTCCTCCTGGGTCCCATGGGTGAGGCGCCATATGCCCACAAGGCAACATCTTCTGTGGCCGCCCAGGGCAGGGGGCCTCCCTTACCCCCAAGTCACTCACCCCTTGCGCTCTCTCCCGTGTCCGCATCCTGCCGTGCGCGTCAGCCAGGCTCCCTCAGTCAGCCTCAGGGTGCAGCTGCCCCACAGGGCCGCCCCTGAGGGCGCTTCCTCCCCTTTGCCGGCCTCCTGTGTCCTGGCTGCCTCCATGGACGCCTTCATCCTGCCTCTCTGGTTCTCTTTGTCCTGGAGGCTCCAGCTCCTACCTGCTGCCCACCCTCCTGCTTTTCTGCTGGAGGCAGCTCAACGCCCAAGACCTGGAGAAGGAAGAAACCTCATCCCCACACTCTCACCGAAAGCGCTAGACTTAGCCGTCAGCCAAGGGGTGATTTGGCTTGTCCCAGTCCGTCCTGTCACAGGGTGTTTCGCGCCCCGTGCTCTGACCTGGCTGGTCCCCAGGGGCTCCTCCACGGCTCCCCTAGCCTCAGGATTTATACTGATTCATCTGGCTCCGGAGCTCACAGTTTTCCCATCAGTCCGTGCTCTTTCTTGCGTGTTCTGCTTTGCCCGTTTTGGTGGGGAAGCGGGCGGGGAGGTCCGAACCAGAAGGAATGGGGAAGACGTGGTGTCCTGTGTCTGGTAGTCTCTGTCCTGAGACACTCTGAAATGGGGAGACAAATGCACAGGTGCCTCCCAACAGAGCGATGAAGTCTATGGGAGAGGCGGGGGGGCGGGGAGGCCTGTGAGGTAGGAAAGTCTGAGGCTGTGCTTCCACGTGCTAACCGTGGCTGCCTTTGCTGAGGCACAGGAAGAAGAGATTGATTTTCCATTTTCACCTGTATTTCCGTATTTTTTTTTAAAAATAAGCATGTATTACTTTTGTAACCAACACCCCAAATAAAGCTGTGTATGTGTATCTATATATATATACAGTATCATAATATTTATATAAAAAGAAGAGCAATCATATATGGTATAGGTGAGGGCCACCGTGGGACCCCATCCTGGGGAGGACTGGCCCTGGTCCCTTTCACCCTGCAGCTGCCCCACCAACCTGCCCGCTCTGTCCTTTGAGAAAACACATATGTGCATGGTCATTCATTCATTCGTTCATTCAATCTTGCACTCCACAAACGTTTATT
>NW_006442103.1:19190403-19196604 GCF_000325575.1 Pteropus alecto
TCCTTCAATCGCCCTCCACCAACGGTTCTGGAGCCATGGTTTTGGTAGGGGAAAGTGGTGAACAAGGCAAAGCTTTTGCCCTTACAGACATGACATTCTAAGGGGGACGGCTAATAATCAAGTAAACAGGGGAGTGGAGGGGAGACCAAGTGTGCAACGTTAAATAGGGTGTCAGGTATATACGGGTCAGGATTCGCATGCAACCGTACGGCACGTACGACTAAAAACCCCACAACACGCAAATGTACACAAACTGTAGAACATCAGGCAGCAGCCTGTGGTGGCCTGCACAGGACTGGTCAGCTAGGGTGACGTTTCACCAGCGAGGCAGCGTTTCTGAGCCCTGACACCCTCGGAAGCACAAAGTGGCATTTACTGAGAACTCGTTACCAGCAGTGAGCTCAGGTCCTCATGTGGCAAACCTGCACAGGTAAGTCACTTTTTCTTCATCTCAGATGGAGGAGACAAGAGTTTCGCTGATTGATCCAGCTGCTCGCAGCATCTCCCAGTCCCCGACCAATGGCAAGTTCACGCCTTCCGCTCAGGGCAAAGGCAAAGCTCAGAGAAGACAAAGAAAATAAAAAATGGTCCGTGTCCCTTGCCGGGGCTTCCCACAAAGGGCCTGGTTTGGGAGGCACGCGGAGGACTCCTTCCCCGCCCCCAGTCACCTTACCCTGCCAGTTTTCTTTGTGTTAGGGGGTGGCCCCCTCTCACCCAAGGGCTGCAGGACTCACCCTGGGCGTTAAGCTCCCAGCCTCACCAGCAGGACTGATTTTAGCAAACGCACGCATGCCTTCTGGTGCACAGCGCTGAGTAGCTCGTGGCCTCAGGACCCGGGCAAGGGAGACACTAAAGAGGGGAAAGAACAGTTTAAAGGCAAGCGTGACCTTCTTGGCCACTTTATCCCCATCTCTTGAGAGAGAAGAAACAAAGAGAGAGAATCTCCCTCTCTGTGGAAAATTTCGATAAATAAAAAAGGACACAGAAGATAGGAGCCTGAAGGTAGACCTCCCACCTTTAAGAAAAATCAGCTCATGACCCACCTTGTTAAAATTATACCTCCCGGCCTCCTTCCACCCTGGATATTTTCATGCAAACCCTAGACGTTATACTCCGTCTCGCATTAATATTTCAGTATGCGTCCCTTCCAGAAATGTTCTTTTTAAAACCGCATCACCCTACTAACCCCTATGCAAATCAATGTCTTTACTGTTATCAAATATCCGCTCAGTGTTCAGAGAGCCTCTGCCGTCTCGAGTTTTTGTTTTATGCGTTGTTTATTTGAATCAAGACCTGAGGAGGAGCCCGACCTTTCCATTTGTCTCTTCTGATAAATCTCTTCAATCTCTTTAATGTACGGGCGAGACAGGGAGGTCCCCTGAAGCCCGATTTCGTTAAAGCGAAGAAGGGTCAGCCCAGACGGAATGTGTATCTTGTTAGACGTCTAATCTGCAGGAAGAAAGGTGAAGTGGGTTTGAAAACCGATTTCGTGGTCTAGAAGAGGTATCAGCAACATCGGTTACAGGGACACAGGCAGAAGTCTGCCATCACCCCCGCCTTCCCTCAGCCTTCCTCCTGGGCCAAGCCTGGCTCCAGAAGAGCTGAGACGAGGGCCATAAAATGGCTTTTATGCGGCCACCTCCACCTTTATAGAGGCCCACTCGGCTTGCACATTCTCAGTTAAGAGCCCGTTAAGAAAGAGTTCCATCAGTCTTGCTTGATGTCCCCAATTAATGCAGCAAAACCCTTAATAAAGTCTCAATTTTGGACACATTGCAATACTGTAATTAAAATGTTCAAAGGAAAATAAAAGCCATTCTGTTTGAGGCTGGAAGGACCTTTTGTCCCTGTAGCCATCTCTCTGAGTCACTTTCTCTACGAGGGCTCAGGACAGGTAGGAACAAATCCTCTCCTTCGCTGGGGAGCCCAGGACCTGTGTTTTGTCACCTCAGCACAAAGATGCTACCTGAGAAGAAGACAGGGGATACTTCTAGATTCCCAGAAAGACCCGAACACCCGAGGCTTTGGGAGATGCGTCTTCAGTTCCACGTGGGATCAGAGAGAGGCCCGGGAAAGAGCCTCAGTGCCTGTCCTGAATCCTCTGTCTCCCACAGGCCACGGCTTGAGCTGCTATTTCCAGGAGACTCTGTCCAGGGCCGCAGCCACGTGTAGAAACGCGGGAAAGGAATGTTGTGGGACTTCCTCCCTCGCCTTAGCAAAAGTCTGTTCAGAACCCAGAGTTTAAAGAAGATTAAACTGAAAAATACTGATTGCTCCCGACACGCGAAGGTCACCGACCAGTCACGTAGAGAAAGACAAATGACACAAGAGGAAAATAGTCCACGGATCTGAAAACGAAAGGTGAACAGCTGACACGAGGCAATGAGAGAAATTCTCGTGAAAACGCATGGTATTATTTTCAAAATAAAATGATCGATACTCTTGAAGGCTAGAGGGTGTGTGGGGGGAAGGGCACTCATGCTGATGGCCAGAGGATCACACGGTGGACCTTTTTTTTCTTTTTGGTCTTATAATGATTTATTATTTCTCGCCGTGCTGTTGATTGACTAGAAGATTCTTCTTCCCCTGGCGTTGGCTAGGGTGCTGAGATAACCGATCACAGTGGCCTTCTTCACGGTCCACATGGCTGGCAGGTGATGTTGGCCAGACGTCCAGGTCAGGCCGTCAGCTGAGAGCCTCGGTTCTCATCCACGTGAGCCTTTCCACGAGGCTGCTCGAGTTTTGTCAGCGTGATGGCCAAGTTTCAAGGAGTGTTCCAAGCAGAAAAGCTTCCAAGCAGGAAGCTTCAGATCTTTTAAGGCCCATCCCCAAAACGGCGGGGTCACTTCGGCCACATTCTGTCGCTTCCACTGCTCCTTTATGCCTTTTCTTCTATCTTTAAAGTTTCAGGTGAGGCCCCTGGTGGCTTTACGACCTATTTCCGGAGCAGGTCAGAAAGTCCTTCCTGCACCTGCCATTTTGTAACTGCAAAACCAGCTCAAACTGGTCCTATCCCGTTTGAGGAGACACTGAGCTGCTTTTCAGAGACAGCAGATCAAAACCCACGAGTCACGCGGCTGGCGCATGCGCAGAGGAGACCACGGCGGACCATTCAATTAAAGCTATCTGTAAAATTGGCTAGTTAAACCATACGGTTTTAATTAATTAATTGGAATAATTTATGTTAGTAACTAATTTAAATTAAGTACACAGGGTTAAACGTTTATAGAAGAGAATTTGTAGAGAATTTGTAAAGCTTCTTTTATCATGCCAAATGCACCAAATGGAAATACGGCCGTCACCTCTGCGGACCTGGATTAATAGTATGCAATTTTTATTCTTTGTAGTATGTTTCAATTGTGTAGTTTAAAATTTTTTATAGTAGGCTTGAAGTACCTGCCTAATTTAAAAATGGAAATAGTGAGATTCCGTGAGAATTACTCTGAATTGTAAATTAATTGGGGAAGACTTCTTACCTTTATACGTACATCGTTAGTAGAAAAAGCTGGATTAGTGATAAGCCTTTCCAATATTCTTAAGCTGGGTGGTTTTCCAAGTAATAAACTAATGAAGAAATTTAATAAATAAATAAAAGTAAAAATGGAAATAGTGAACAAATATAATAACCCTGTCTCCTATAAGATGAGCAAAAATTTTAAAGATGAAAATCCAGTATTGCACGCTCGTTCGGGATTGGTGGGTGTCAACTGGGGCCTTATTAACAACTTAATTTGTCGATACCTACCCGAGCTTAACCTGTGCATACTGTTTTACCCAGGAATCCCCCTTCTGGGATGCGGTCCACAGAAGTACCTGGCCACGTTGGCAAGAAGCAGGGAAAATGATTATGGCAGCAGGTTTCACTAGGGAAAGGTGCCATGTGTCCTAGGTGCTGTCTAAGCACTTTGAGCATCAGCGAACCGCACACCCTCACATAAAAGCTTACTCTGTGCTCTTTACCCTAAGCTCTTTACATGCTCTGCTTTAATCCTTACAAGCCTGTGAAGTAGGTACTCTTTTTTTTTTTAAAAAAAACACCTATAGCACCTGGTATTCTAGGTGGTCTCCCTTCCAAGTACTAACCAGGCCCGACCCTGCTTAGCTTCCGAGATCAGACGAGATCGGGAAGCAGGTACTCTTAGTGTGCCCATTTTATAGGTAAGGAAGTTGCAGCATACAAAAGGGAAGTAACTGGCGCAGAGTCATGCAGTGAGTGAGTCGCAGAGCCCGGGATTCGAATCCAGGTGGTTAGCTTCAGACTCCACACCTGTGACCCCTATGCTCGGATGTCCTAAGTCACATAACCTTAACAGCCACTCCTGGAGACAGGTTGTTTTGTGTTTTGTCGTTTGGGGCCGGCCAACACACATAGCCCTCTTTATGTTTCTTGGGGGACGGCGCCTGCCCATTATGGAATTAAAGAGGTCACACGCTCACTCTCCCAGGTCCTTTTGCAGATAAGAGCAAGCATGTGACTCGGTCTTGGACAGCCAGGTGTGCCCAAGGAGGACTCTGACACGAGGGAGTGGGGACGGTGGGGAGCGGGCTCTGTTTGATGAGGGAGAGGCTAGAGCGGGAGTGGCAGCAGTGCCGCGGAGGCGCCAGGGTCCGGCGTCAGCAGGGCTGCGCTTGACGTTGAGGTCTGAGGGGCAGAGGCAGCGTCTGGGAGTGGGTCTCAGAGAAGCAGGGACAGGCGCTAGGGCTGCTCTGAGCAGCGGTTCAAGCCCACCTGCCCCCGGGTCTCATGGCTCGGGGGTCCAGTGGTGCTTGACCCAGGAGGCTGCGACGAGCAAGGCCCAGGAGAGTCTCTTGGGGTGGCCCGAAGGGGTGTCGAGGCCAAGCCTGCTTCGGCAAGTAGCAGTTCTTCTCTTGGTAGAGAGCCTCTTGTGAGCTGCTGGGTCCCCAAAGAAACCAAACATGGGACCCCAAGTGACTTTGAGACCCAAGGCCATCATCTAGTAGGCCCAGGGTCGTACACGCCCCAAGGCTTCTCAACCTCAAGGAGAGCTGGGTAGAGGCTGAGAACACCCTGACGGCAGAAAGAAGCCACACAGTGCCCTGGCCTGCCCTGTCTTGTGGACCGGTGTCATCTTCCTCATTCCATTCCCATGGCTTCGGGACAGAAGCATTCCGTCTTGTGTTATAGGGGGCTGGCTTTCCGCCACACACCGTCGCTAGCCAGGAGTGTCCCATTATTAAGAGTTACAGCAAGAATTCTAGAACCAGACTGCCTGGGCTTGCATTCTGGTTCTACCAGTTCCTAGCTGCATGAATTGGTGCCCTAGCTGTACCTCAGTTTCCTCATCTCTAACAGAGAGAAAATAAAACTATCTGGCCTCACACATGGTTTTGAAAACTCATCAACTTAATCTGTAAAGCCCTTACATGGCACTTGGCACGTACGAAGGGTCGTTATTGCAGCAAAAGGGCCCGGCCGAGGAAAGTTCTAGAGATGGTTGCACAAGTCCATGGCTGAACCGACACTTAAAAAGCAGTTGTGGTTTCACAATAAAAAATGTTATAAAAGTTGTGAAAACAGAAGTTTGGATTTGTTTGTTTGTTTTGTCTGTTTTTGTAGCCAAGAAAGTAGAGATTTCGTTAAGGAGAGGAAGCCAAGCCTGAGACATAGGCCTGCTTCCAAGCAGAGGGTTTAAACGTGGCATTTTGTAATTAAGGTGTTCACTTCCGAATCTAGAGAATCGGCAGCCCTTTCCTTAAATGCGGGTGATTAATAAGTGCCTCTTTATTTAAAAATAAATAATGCCCTTCCGAGAGATGGTCCTGGGAGGCAGTCAAGAAAGAAAATCCTCTAATGGGCAAAATTTCGAGTCGATCGCGTCACGGTCTGCAGATCTGTACTGATTTCTGAGCAGGGCTGGCGGGTGGGCTGGGCAAGCTGACTTGGACGGACAGTCGGAGGGCTTGGGAGAGAGGCTCGCGAATGGCCCCCGCAGGAGGGCAGCAGGATGCTCCGCGAACGAAATGACCATGGCGGCAAGAACACAGGCAGCACGTGGCCTTTGCGGGTTGGCCCGCTGCTCATGTCCGACCCGGCGGGGCCTGCTGCTGAAGGTCCACTTGGCTCACAGAAGCTACACCAGGCCACCACCTGGGGGAGGGTGCTTACGTCAGCTCTCGTCCAACAGGAGGGGGCAGAAATGTGTTCTTCCCGGTCAGCAGTTACATACTTGGATTTTCCCC
>NW_006442103.1:19196631-19208237 GCF_000325575.1 Pteropus alecto
CCATGTGGACACCCCAGGTGCCATCATGGTGCCCCATGCGACATGGCTGCTGACAAAGCTCTCACTGTGCAGTGAAAGAACCTAGCATGCGACATGCTTTCCGAATGTGAAGTCATCCAATCGTTCACGGCAACCACATGGAGCTAAATACTACCATTATCTCTGTCTTACAGAGAAGTTGTGCAGATGGCTCCGAGTCAGCAGGAGGACCCTGAGGGGCGAGGCCTGTTTCTGGATCCGGGCTCTGGCGTCTCCGCTCCTGCCCACGCCTCGGCTCACCGGCTCCCCTTCTCACAGGCAGCTGGCCACGGGGACACTGGGTTATGGCAGAACCTACTGAGGCTGGAGTGCTGACCACAGAAAGCAGTTTATGCTCTGGACCAGCAACCGTTCTGCGGCCGCGTTTCTCTCTCAGCCAGACCATGACGCACCCAGGGAGAGAGTGTTACGGCGCGAACGATTCTGAGACCCACGGAGCCAATTGAAATTAATTATGAGCCTTTATTAGCCGGCCGGCGACTGACTCTCTACCACGCAGGGCTAGAGGAGATCAGCCCCGAGCTTTCAGAGCAGGCAGCTGATAAAGCTCAAGACCATATCCTGGTGGTCTCCTGAACGAGCCAGCAGATTACAGAAGTGGAAGTTGGCTGTTAGCATATCTTTGCCTGGAACAACACCCTTAATTAACAAGTAAATGGATTACAGAAGCAGACATCGGCCACCTACATATTTTATACAATACACGTCCTAAACCACACACAAGCAAGTAGGACAACTTCTGATATCTAAAGATATTTCTTCCCTGTAGCTGACTTAGCTAGTTTGCTCACTTGAAAATTTTCCACCCTTAACACACACATATACTTACAGAACCAAGAATAAAGTGGGGTTCAGAGGAAATGATTATAGTACAATGGCTGTGTGATCTGATAATGTGATACAGTACAACGGGGGGAGAAAGGAAGAATACAAAAAAATGTTTGAACTGTTTTTTGTAAATTAATACGCTGTACAAGCTTGCGGCCTATGAGCAATGGTCTATAACACACGGCCTAGGTAGTACTCACTGGAGTAGCACTTTTAATTTCCTTCAAGAACTTTCCCTCTGCATTCACAGCTTGAGTGTCTGACGCAGGAAGCCTGGCTTTGGGCTTATCTCAGCTTTTAAGATGCATTCCTCATTTATCTTAATCATTTCTAGCTTTTGATTTAAAGTAAGAGGCTGTGTGACTCTTTCTCTCACTTGAACACTTAAGAGGCCATCGCAGGGTCATTCATTTCAATATCGCTGTATCTCAGGGAACAGGGAGCCCCCAGGGGTAGGGTGTGGGGGGTCGGCCAGCTGGTGGAGCATCCACAGCTAATACAACGTTTATTAAGGTATAAGTCTTATATGCGAGTGCTTCGTGGCACCCCGCCAAAACTATTACAATAGTATTATCGGAATTCACTGATCACATAACAAATACAATACTGAAAAAGTTTAAAATATTGCGAGAATTATCACAACGTGACAGAAACACGAAGGAGGCAAATGCTGTTGGGAAAATGGCACGCCTGACTTGCTTGAGCCAGGGCTGCCACAAGCCTTCAATTTGTAAAAAACTTAACAACTGCAAAGCTCAATAAAATAAGTCACCACCGTACAAACATAAGAGATCCTGGTTTACTGTTAGTTTCATGTGGGGCTTTTACTATGGACCCAACGAAGACGGGAGAAATTCCGCCTTCTCCCTCTGGGTCAGTGTCCTGAAGCGAACCCCCATTCCTACCTCCCACACCATCCTTTTCTTCCTTGAATTTGTGCCTCAGAACAGTCTGATCCAGTCCACATTCCACTGCGACCCCACGCGCCGCCCAATTCCAACTATCTGGCTGTCCCCGCCCCCCAGGACCGTGGTAGGATCCTCTTGACCTCACCAACATGGCTGCTGGAAGCGGCTTGCAGGAAAAAGAGGGGCGTGGTCCTAAGGATCACTTCCGCTTCCGTCCGCGCAAGCGCTTGCACTTCTGCTACCGTGACTAAGATGGAAGCGTTTGGGGAGTCGCGGCTCGGACTCTGGGCTGGGGGTCCGGCCCCCGGGCAGTTTTACCGCATCCCGCCCACTCTGGGTTCCTCGGTGGACCCCGGGTCCGCGTTCTATCGGGGTCCGATTACGCGCACCCAGTAAGCCCTGGGCGCCTCGGCCTGCGCGGGGGATGGCCGGTGGGGCCTGGCGCGACCGGCGGGTTCCGAGGGCCGGGGAAGGCGACGAGGAGCTCCGGGTGCCGAGGCCCGGGGAATGACAGGAGCCTCGGAACATTCGCAGCGGAACCCCCTGCGCGGAATGGGACTCGGCTGTCCCCCGCGCCTCCCCTCCAGGCCTCCCTCTCTCTGTCCAGGAACCCCATGGTGACCGGGACCTCGGTCCTAGGCGTGAAGTTCGACGGCGGAGTGGTGATTGCCGCAGACATGCTGGGCTCCTACGGCTCCTTGGCGCGTTTCCGCAACATCTCTCGCATCATGCGAGTCAACGACAGCACCATGCTGGGCGCTTCCGGAGACTACGCCGATTTCCAGTATTTGAAGCAAGTTCTCGGCCAGATGGTGTAAGTCAGCTAGAGAACAGGGGATCCGCTGTTTCGTTATCCCCTTAAGAAGTCCCCTTAAGAGGCTGCAGCAGAGGACAGGGAGAATTATTGGGGCGGAAGATGTGTGTGCAGCAGCCAACTTGCCACGTTTACGGGTGTAAATCGGGGGCGACTTTTATGCTCTCCTTTTTTACACCATCATTTAATTTGAAGGATCGATGAGGAGTTGTTGGGAGATGGGCACAGCTATAGCCCTAGAGCCATTCACTCCTGGCTGACCAGGGCCATGTACAGCCGCCGCTCCAAGATGAACCCCCTGTGGAACACCGTCGTCATCGGAGGCCATTCCGACGGAGAGAGGTTGACTTGAATACAAATAACTTATTTCCTTCACAGCCTAACCTCAAGTGCCCTGTAGTGTCTGTCCCTCACCCCTAAGTAAATCCCACTTCCAACTCAGACCCCACGGTCCCATCTTCCAGGTAAGGTACGTAAACCTAAGGTGAAATGAGTTCTTTGACCTACTGTGTCTTGTTAGCTTTCTCGGTTACGTGGACATGCTTGGTGTTGCCTATGAAGCTCCTTCGGTGGCCACTGGTTATGGTGCATACTTGGCTCAGGTAAGTAGTCAGTTGAGAGGTGGGGGAGAGGGGAAGACAGTAGGCAGTGGGGGTTAATGGGTTGTGTGGTTGTTCTTCCCTTGAAATTCTGACGTGAGGAACAGGCTAGGGTCCCTCCTGCTGGGCAGATGGTTCTCTGTGCAGTCCAGAGGCCGTGAGTGGAATGTTCAGGCGTCAGTAGGCATGTGGAGAGGACACCCTAGGTCTGAGCACAAGCAGTCAGTTATGGTGTGGCAGCAGGTGGAATGTCATCTCCCACTCATTTGTGCATATTACAAAATCGGTCTTCAGCCCGATACCTCTCATGTTCTCGCCCCCTGATCTCCCTAGCCTCTGCTGCGAGAAATCCTGGAGAAGAAGCCAGTGCTGAGCCAGACCGAGGCCCGGGAGCTCGTGGAACGCTGCATGCGAGTGTTGTACTATCGGGATGCCCGCTCGTACAACCGGGTGAGGAGGGGCGAATAAAGGGGCTGAGGCTCTAATCGCCAGGTTCGGACACTTGCAAATGCCTGGGGCATCTGAGCTCTGAAGAACAGGTTGCTTCACGTCTGGCTCCTGTTTCATGTTGGGGAAGGCCCTCTACTTGACCCTTTCATGTGGGGTTGGGCATTTTTATTGAGAGCTTCTTTCTTCCAGTTTCAAATCGCCACCGTAACTGAAAAAGGTGTTGAAATAGAGGGACCACTGTCTGCAGAGACCAACTGGGATATTGCCCACATGATCAGGTGATTGAAATTTAAATTATAGTAGAAAAAAATAGGTGGTAGAGTTGAGAGGCCCTTTGGCTTGCACGAAGTTAGATTTTTCTGGAAATCTCAACCCAAAAGTCCTCTGGGTGGAATGTGTTTTGGTTGGATAGAACTGCTTTTAGGTGTTGATTCCTCTATGGTTTCACAATTTTATTATGTTCTTCCTTTTTAGTGGCTTTGAATGAAATACAGGTGGATTATCCAGAACTGAAGTTGTGTCCTCCTTCTTTGAACTTGGCAGATTCAAAGCCACTTTTCTTTTGTAAAATAAATCTTTTGGAATGCTTGCTGAGTGGTTGTGTTCTATATGACTAGGTCACACCAAGAGCGAAACCCCTAAGTACTGCCATGTGCTATCTCTCCCCCTGGTCAGAGAACCCTTTGGATCTTGGTTCTTAAAGCAAATAGAGTTCTCTGCTTGACAGTACAGAGGATGCACTGTCTTCACTTGGGGCTGTACTGAAGGTAGCTTTGTGTGGAAGCCAGGTTAGCATTTCTCTTCAACATTTCCACCCATTACTAGATTCTGATACTTTCCGGCTAACTTTGGCTGCAAATGTGATTTTAGTTAAGACACTTTCAAAGACATAGTCTCTAGTAGAGCTGTTCTGTATAAGGTTACCCCCAAGCTGGAACTGATGGCCTCAGTCCCTCCCCCAGTCTACTTCCACGTGGGGAATACTAAGTAATTTCAATATTTAACCTAAACGTTTGTCCAAGTCTGCTACTAATTTCTGTCACTGTCAGAAAACCTCTTGTAAGTTCTGTATATTCGTGAAAAAGTCCTAAGTGTGGCTGTGAGTCAAATCGGTTGAAGTATTAGCCAAATTCCATCCCTAGAATGGTGTTAAACTTTAATTTAAAAAATGAACATCCTAGGTAATTCTGATGCATATCCTCGCTAAACCTCTTTTTGAGGTTAGTACAGGCAGCACACCCAGACACTTACCAGACACTTCAGTGGCGTGAGAGCTGAGGGAGAAATCAAAACATCTCTCCATGATTACAACAAACTAGTATATTTTAGCAGAAGAAAACCATGAGCTTCCAATTGGAATATTCTACACATTCAATCTCAACACAGAAAGTAGTCAATAAATACTTGTTTATTGATTAAACTGAATTATAAAAAACAAAACAAAAAAAAACTTCCTTCTACTACTAAGCCATGCAGGCAGAATCCACAAAGATAACTTCCTGGCCAAACCCCAGCTGACCCCACTGTTGGTTCTCTGCTCTTAAAAAAATTACCCATCAAAGTCGTAGTGTGTGCAGAGGCCAGGAGCCCAGCTAGGCTAAGCCCGGGTCTGCTACAGAGACTACCACAGAAGAGTTAGGCCATTGTACATAGAGTTGACCATGTTCTTGATCTTTCTCAAAGGCAAAGGGTTGAGTTCAAAGTCCATATTCTGTCAAAATGGCATCAGGAGAAAAGCTGGGGAAGAGAAGCCCAGATGGATCCTCAGTTCAGTTTTCAGATGCCACGGGTCACAAAGCTGGCCAAGCTGTTTATGGGAGGGATCACTCCAGTTCACTATATTATAGTGTTCTGGGGGTTAAAAAACAGACCAAAAAACGAAAAAAACAAAAAAACAAAAAAAACAAAAAACACGGGTGAGGAGAAACAGGTGGTAACAGACATCACACCTGTACCACCAGGCCCATCACATCTTGAGCATCTGCCAGTCTGTGAAAGCCTATTAAAATAGGTTTACCTAGAAAAAAAAACCACGTTGTTTATAAACCCATATCCCCTCATCTTATTAAATGTTCCACTTATGTACATTCTAAAGATGAACGATTTACAAGCCTGTGCAGCTCACCTCCTTGGCTCACAGGAAGGAGACGCTGCTGAAAGCCTCAGGATGGACAGGAGGATGGTGTAGCTTAGGAAAGGTGGGCTTAGATTTTTGTTCCTTTTCTCTATGTTATAGTACATTTTTGTTTATAACCATGAGTACATATAATTTAAAAAAAAAAAAAACCCTCATGCAAATTGTAGAAAAAATTTTCCTTGAAGCTGGCATTGAAAAATAAAGAGTCGTGTCTTTCTCTGCGCACACCTGTGTGTTTCTTCTGCAGGTCAGATTCTTCTCTAAACATTAAGAGAAATAAGGGAGAGCCACAGGGTAAGCAGGATTTCGACGAGTGGGCTTTTTAAAGTTCTACATTTAACTTCCTGCACAATTAGCTCCTGGCTGTGGGACACGCGCGCGGTCTCCTGAACAGGCACACTGTCCACTTAGCAGGATGAAGTTAAAGCATGGGCTGCCCCTGGGGTCTGCAGGACGGAGACCCCACGCTGGGAATGGCTCCTACCTACCCCGACTCTGTCATCAGCTCAGTACCTCGACACGTGTGATCCTTTGTCCTGAGTGATGGGGTGAGGATGGGGAAGGGGCCAAGGACAGCAAGTGCAAAGGATATTGGTTCTGTCGTGTTTTTGCTGGAGGGAGGATGGTAGGGAAAAAAAAAAATCTATTCATCATTCTGGGTGATTAAAGGTTTCATGCATTTTTAAAGCCACGATTCTGTACCTAGAATTGCTGGAGAAACCAAAGTCTCTGGAGAGGTGGGGGTAAGAAAGGAGAAGGAAGAGAGAGTTCAGTGGGACTTTTTTTTCCATTTTCGTTTTTATATAAAAGTGTTAAGACCACAATGAAAAAAGTTTTTTTTCCATATATATAATAAACCAGTTTGTGAGCTACATGTTTTTGTCTTTCCCGTCTTCGGAAATGCTCTCACATTGACAATGGTTGGATGGCATCAGGCCCCAAGACACTGGCCACACAGTAAAACAAACCAACAAACCCAGATGTGCTATGATACAATTGAGGTAAAAGGGGAAACAAAAAATTTAACATTCGCCCACGAAGGATTTTTTTTTCTTTTCTTGATTTTGTCAGAAAAATACCAAACACAGTGATTTAAATTTAAAAAAAAGTCACAGAAACCTGTTTTTAGCACAAGCGAATGACCAGTGGGCCAGCTCCTTGGCTCAGACGTGCTCGCTGTTGGCTTTCCTAATAATCCACAAATCCACAGGGAAGTGTCAGTCAACATCGGGGGCAGTGGTGGCATAAAATTAAAAAATATAAACCAAATACCCCACTTGGTAGACCCCCTTTCCCTAAATCCCTCTCCCTCCCTCGCACCTTCCCGCCCCCGCTTCACACCCCCGCTGGACCCCAACGCTCAAATCTCCATCAGATCTAGGTCAGCCTCTTCAAAGCCATAGAAGGACTCGGTCTCGCTTTCGCCCTCAAAGAGCTGGTGAAGGCTCTCAGGCTCGACTGTCTCTTCAGGAGACGACCTGGGTCGGGGCGTGGAAGCTGAGGGCTCCTCCGACTGTTCCCCACTCAGCTTCAGCTGCTCCTCCAGGGACGCGATCAGCTCCTCCTGCATGTCAGCATTTCTGGTGGGCGAGTTCATGTTGCCGTCGGGGCCAGGCAGAACGCTAGCCACGAAGAAAGACCGCTGAACCAGCTCTGGGCAGTCCCCGATGACGGCCAGCACCTCGGCCAGCCAGGCCAGGACCAGCTGCAGCAGGAACGCCGAATCCCACGCAGTGTCGGCCATTTCCCGAGCCCGCTCCTTCCACTTTTTGTGCAGGAAGTTCTTGACCGTTCGTTTGATGCACACGTCCAGTGGCTGGATTTTGGAGCTACAGCCGGCTGGGACGACCGCGGGCAAAGTGCTGGAGGCACTAAGCATAGCCAGCACCTCTTCCGACAAGTGGGTGCGATGGCAGTCCATCACGAGCATGCCCTTGCCGCGCTGGCAAGCGGTGTGCTTCTGCCACACTCGGGTGGACCACAGCTCCATGATCTCGTCATCGCTGTAGCCCGTCTCCTTTGCCTCCAGCAGGATGGAGTCTGGCACGTCGGCGGGCTGATCCACTTGTCCTCGGCAGAACACCAGGGTGGGGAGGACGGTGCCGTCCGCCAGAATGGCCAGCACCACGTCGCACCAGGGTTCCCCCGTGCCCACGGTCTGCAGGGCGTTCTCCTTCCGGTCGTCGCTGCTCAGCACCTCCGCGTCCAGGAACAAGGAGATCTCGTCGACGGCCACGATCATCGACAAGGGCAAGTCCTGCTTGTGAATCTGCCGCTGAACGAACTCGATAAAGAGCCCCGCGTTCTCCGCCACGCCCTTCGGGAGGCTGTGGGCCACCGCGCGGCGCGCATGGGGCGTCAGGTGGTGCCGCAGCATGAAGCGCACGGCCCACTCGTACGAGATCTTAAACCCCCCCTCCAAGGAACGTCCTATCTTGGTGGCCTTCTGGAACAAGGTCTCCTCGTTCACCGGCAGCTGCTGCTCGCGCTGGGTCAGCACCCACTCGGCCAGCTTCTCTTCCGCCTCCAGGCTCAGGTACTTGCCCTCCAGGTGCTCCCCCTGCGAGGTCTGGAAGCGGCGCAGCCACCGGCGGATGCGCCGCTGCGGGTTCCGGAAGTGCTCGGCGGCCTGCTCCGTGTTGCAGCAGAGCGCGAACAGGACCACGCGCAGCTTCTTCACCGACAGCTGCTCCTTCCTGCCCAGGCCGCCGCTGTTCCCGCCCCCCGAGGCCGCCTCCGGCTCCTGCAGGCCCGGGCTCCCCTCCTCCTGGTCGTCGACATTCAGACACTCGGCCCCCTCTGGAGCCGAGGGCGGCAGGGCTATCGGCTGGGGGTGAGTGGGCGTCGGCGGAGGGGTCGCGGTCGACGCCGGTGACGGGAGTGCCTGGGCCGCGGGAGCGAGGAGCTCTTCGGGCTCGGCTGGGGTGGCCCCCGCAGACTTCACAGTGGCCGCTTTGTGAGAGGGGAAGGGAGGAGGAGGGTACAGGTTCTTCGAGCTCCGGTCGTGCACGCGCTCCCGCGACTGGCCATGCCTGCGGGGTCAGCGTAGAGGAGAAAGCTCGGTCAGGCCAGGCGGCGGAGCGGCAGCAGCAATAACAATAACGTTAAAGACCAAACGTACTGCAAAATAGAAACTAAACCACGAAGTGGGTTTCTGTTACCTTGAGTGAGATATCCAAGTGAGTCCTATGGAAAACGAGACAGTAAAAAAATGTTAGCTCGGCGAAGAAACAAGCCTTCCGAAGACAGTTCCTTGGGACTGCAACCAAAAAAGCAAACCTACTGCCTCCCCGGGCTCACGCAAACGTCAGGTCAGAACGCACCCAAAGGAGTGGAGTGTGTCAAAGGGCGCCGCGCTAGGCCCGGGAAGCAGGCTCCTGACTTGCCGTCGCCTGTGTCCTCCCCTCTCTTGCCCTCCCAAGCCCCGTCCGGCCGGCCGACTCACCCCGTGGCAGGACGCTGCTGGACCCGTGAGAGGGGTTGAACACCAGATGCTTGGCCATGGCGTCTCCCACAGAGGTGACAAAGGTACAAGAGCTGCAGGCCAGCCTGATTCCACTGCGAAGAGCCCAGGGTGAGTGAGATGGACACAGCAGTGACACCAGAGACACTCAAGCTGAGGCCTAATGGAGTGTCCCTGCTCTCTCTCATACCCACCCCCCTAGACAGTTCAAAGGATCTAATGCAAAACTTGAAACGTTAAGAGGCCATCAGTAACTGCTTCCTTACCTCACGGAATTTTTAAACAAAGCCAAATACTTGGGGCTCTTCCTTGGAACGTGGTTGCTGAGGAAGACAAAAAGTGGTATGAGGTGCAGGGTTCTGCTGGCTACACGGGAGCCCCCCAGCCACGGACAGTGCCCCAGCACGAGACACCTCCGCAGTCCATCCTGACAGCCCAGGCCAGTCTTCCTAGCGTAGCGGGCGCGGGAACGAGGCATCTACGAGAACGCGCACGGAGCCGGGGTGGGGCCCAGAGGCTCCCTTTCTAGCAGGCTCCCCCACGGTGCTGCTGGTCCTCAGACCGACCTGGCGCAGAAGGTCCCACAAAACCAGAGCACGGACCGTCAAGCCACATGAACATGGGCTGGCCCCTGAGCCTGCTCAGAGAGACACCAACAGCTCTGAGCGCTGGAGAGAAAACACTGTAAGCGGGAGGTCGCGAAGAGTTCTGGAGAGCCCGAATCCCCAGCCACTCACTTGATCATGTGGTTGGCGTATGCGCGCGAGCAGCAGGTGCTGTAGCGACACAGAGAACAGTGGACGTAGGTCGGGAAGTGATTGGGGAAGTCGGGGATCTCGAAGCTGCACTCCAGACACGTCTGCCGGCCCATGACGCTCCTGCCAAGGAGCAAGGAAGACTCGTTACCGCCTCTGGGTCCCCAAACTATAGGGACTTCAGACGACAGATCCCACTGAAAGGGGCCATGGCACACTGGCATCGGGGAGTGCCCACCCAGCCCCCACTCGCGGGGAGGCCACTGACATCTTCCTGACGGCTCTCTTCTGGACGTTGCGCTGGACGGGGGGGTAAAGGAAGACTGGCAGAGGGTCCGTCGAGGCCAGCGGCCCCGCCTCCTGCAGGCTGCTGGGAGGTGCATCACCGGAGGAGACAGGTGCGGTTCGCGGCTGACCTCGGGAAGCCCGGATTGTCACCTGTGGGTCAGGGGAAGGGACGATCAGGCGCGCTGCACCTCGGACACCGAGCGTCTTCATTCCTCCTGGACCCGTAACGGCGATGCCGACAAACCCCTCACCTTGGTGCCTGGTTTCAAACCTTCCAGCTGCTTGGGTTTGCGGAAGGTTTTATGGTGCTGAAGCTTGTGTTCGATTTTGTCCTTGGCAAAGAGAAACTGCAGCCGGCACTTGTTGCAGTGATAAACATTCCTCTTCTGAAGGGGGAAAAAAGAGGAAGACTCTCTGAGTCACTCCCGGCGAGTGTTCTTCCCTGAGGAGACAGACCCATGCCAACCCTGCCATTCTTCCCGCCCTTCCGCTGATAACTTAATACACAACAGCAAAACCTAGCACTGAGTCGTCACCTCCCATTCTCCCAGAGAAAGGCGGCCTTCGTCCCCAAACCGTCTCTTCCTGACTTGCTTTAAGAATCTAGACATGTGGTTTAAACCCTACTTGTTCTTACTATCTTCCCATGTGGACAGCGCTACTACACGTCTGGACATTGTTATTCCTTATTATTTTAATATGATAAAATGTACGTGGTAAAAAAGAAAAAAATCATACTTTTACTCTGTACTCCTTCACACTGTAAGTTTGTCTTCGACTGAGACCCTTTCCACAGAAACAGCCTGTTACCAGCTGCCATCATGACAGTCTGTGCATATAACCGTGTAACAGACACCTATGCCCCTCCCCGCCACCCCTTTCCCCTTTACGACAGAAAGGGCAGTACTTTTCTACGCCTTGCTGTTTTTCCTGCTGGCACATCAATCGAAACAGAAGTGCCTCCCTGTGAGCCACACCATTGTGAGGATTCAGACTGCTGTGTGGTGAAGTCGGTCACCAACAGGATCTGCATCTGTGATTTCTTCCTTAGGGTAGGGGGCTCTTGGACCTCAGCTGAGTTACAAGTGACAGCTCCCATGCAGCTATTTGGAAATACACTCGTGGCATTTCATCGGCAGTCGCTAACTGTGCGCGTGTGTGCGAGAGGAAGAGGGTGGCCGCAGCCAGTGGGCGCGTCCGCACACGCGCGCCGTCTCCGTCCGTTTGCACTCCCCTCGTGGCGTGTCATAGCGAGGCCACGTCTATCCTGTCCTAAACACAAGAGCAGCGACGACCACGACTCCTCCCTTGCTACCTACCTCTTT
>NW_006442103.1:19208297-19227339 GCF_000325575.1 Pteropus alecto
TACGTCCTTCAAATCCGACTTCTGCCCTGAACAAAACGCACCAGTGTGAGGTCGGCCTCTCCGCTTCCACCTCGCCCGACACCGGCCTGCAACATGCTGATCACGGCCTTTTCTTCCAAATGCTTTCTCCTTCCCTCGGCTTCCCTGACGCCAACAGCCTCTGGTTTCCCTTAGGACTCCTGTCCTGGCTTGTGGACGGACACTTGGGGCCCCAAGCCTTCATCTTACTCTCAGCGGTCGGGAATGAGGATGGAGCGTGGCGGAGGCATGGCACTTAAAAGCTTAACCCCACTGGAGTGACAGAACGGTGATTACCGAGGACCTTTTCCACAACCCGGGCTTTCCTTCCAGGCCTACACGTGCAAGCACCCGTTTAAAGATGGCGACACCATGTCGCGGATTCCAACTCCGAATACCACATTTACGATCCTCCCTCCAAACTTACTTTCTCCAGATTCTCTCAATAAACATCCCCCCGTTCATCCAGGTGCCTGACGCAGAGTCTCAGGCACTGATTCTTAACTCCTCCGCCACCACCTTCATCGTCCATCTCGAAATCATGAACTACTTACCTTCTCAGTATCTCTCAACTCCATCCTCTTTTTCCGCATTTCAAAGGCCAAAAGCCATTGTCATTGTTCATCTAAACCGAAAGGCCCTCGGCTGGTCTCTCTAACTCTGATCTTGGCCTCCACTCATTCTCCCCGGTGCGGCCAATGTGATCAAAAGTAAAAGCAAATCTGAACACATCACTCCAGGGCTTAAAAACCCCTTCATGGCTTTCCGATGACTTGTTATACTGCTGAAACTCCTTTTCATGGTCACAAGATTCCGACAATCTGCTCCCTACCTTCCAACCTCGCCCTGCACCCTACACTCCAAGCACACTCAACTCTCTCCAGTTCCTCGAACCTCCACGCTATGTGCCTGAGATCACAGTTGTACCCACCCTGCCCGGCTCGTCCTTACTCCCCCTTCCGGTCTTGAACACCCTTCCTCCTGGACGCCTTCCTCGGCTCCCAGAGCAGGTGCTTGCTTTTCCATATCCTGTATTCCCCCTAATGCAACATTCTTCGTGCTTTATTGTACTGTTTGTCTTGTCTGCCACTAAATCTCAAACACCTAGCCAATGCAACGCGTGTCATCAAAATTCAATAAGCTTTTGCAAACACGTGTGTATCTGCCTAGCTCGGCTCTGGCCCCGGCACCCACACATTTTAAAAACGAGAAGATGGGTGTTGCTCGGTGCCCGGTACCTGGTGCCTCATGTAATGCTGCTGGAATGCGTTGCCGTTTTTGAAGACCTTCAGGCAATACGGGCAGAGGAGATGCCGAGTGTCCTCGTGGATCATCCGGAAATGGACGTCCACCTCCGAGTAGAGCGAGGAGCGATACTGACACACCTGGGCCACAGAGGAGGGGAAATAAGCTCAGAGCGAAGCCAACAATGGAGGCCTCAAACGAGAGGTAGCAACAAAAAGGTTAAAAGGTGGAAAAAATTTTCCTAAATGCACAGAAATCAAATTATTTTTCTGCCTTTGTGATACAGGGCTATGTCTGTGAGGAGTTCTCTGTCCGTCTCCAAAGGGCTCGTTCTGGAGACAGACACTGCCTCGGTACTCGCGTGTGCACCTTTATGTTTTTCTCCTGCCTTGAAAATCCTGAAAACAGAACCTGTGTTTACTTTTTCTTCTCTATCCCCTGAGTGTTCCTAAAACTGAGTGTATCGAGTGTGCGGCAGGTATTCAGCAAGGGTCACTAGTGGGTTTTTTATATTTAGCCTTCGAGCAAAAGGGAACAAAGGCCGCACCTGGCAAACGTACGGCATCTCGCCAGGCTTATGAGTGTCCTTCATGTGCTGCAGGAAGAGCGGCGCTCTCGAACGCCCACTCGCAGATCTTGCACTTGGCTGGAAGAAGAAAAACAATGAATAAATCTGCCTGAAAACAAGACCACGGTCCTCCTGACTCATTGTATTTCCTGTGATTTCTGAATCTCCATTTTCAATAGTCTAGATATCATTAGGTCTTTTCTATCCTTTAAAACGGTTTCCACCTTAACATCTGTGTTGCTGATGCCAACTAACCTAGTCTCTAGCTCGACTTCTTACCGAAGCCCCATTCTGGACCCTGAACTTCTGAACTGGACATGCTATCATCACCTCTGGCTTAGAGAAGCACCCTCCTGCTTCCCATGGTTTCCCTTCTAACTGCCCCACCTCCTTCTGAGCTCAAAGCTTAGGTACTATCTGACTCCAGACCCATGTTCTGTCACCATTATTTCAAAACGCACTTAGGAATTGTCACTTCTCCATTCTCGCAGGCAAAAACGTAGAAGCCCACATGACTTCCTACTGCTAATCAGCCAACTTCCAATACCTCCTATTTCTCTAATAAATATAGTGTCTATTTTTTCATACCACTGACAAATGAATTCTTTCAAAATACTATTTTACGTCATTCCTCTGCTCAAAAATAGACAATAATTATCTCCTATGAATAATTCAACAAACATTTATTGACTATCTACTAAATGAGTATAAATAAGAATTTGTCCTCAAAAAACAATCACGAACATAAGTTTTTACCTTGTTATGAGTTATTGTGTTATTATAGTATTAACAAACTTGAGATAACTCAACTTTGTAACTGGCCATTTTGTGACGCTTATAAGGTTGCAATTCTGAATTTTTGGTAAAAATCTTAAATGCTACATATTTTGAATTACATAAGGAAAATAAAGATAATTATTTGGACTTTTTCTTATTGTCAGTGGAATTATTTTCAAGTTTTTGCAACTATGGAAATTGTAAATTTGAAGCTTTGAGCACTTGCTGGACAATGTCCAACCCCTGCCCCCGCCAAAAGATGAGTGAAGTTGAGGTAATTCCTTAAAGTAAAACATACGAAAAAACGAGAGGTTTTTCATTTGAGGTCCAGGTAAGAGGTCTCAGGAAATGCAGGTACCCTCTGAAATTATTTGCAGAAGAAAAAAATGTCTGTTTTTCTGAGAAGAGGAATCACGAGTTTTGTCCTTAGTCTCAAAGGGGTCTGCAACCTGTTCAGAACCACGGCCTAGAGGTACATGAGGTGCCACGAGGGCGTGGATGGAGAGAGAAAAACTCCTGCCTCGACGAATGAGGAGAAGCTGTGCATGTGTGAGCTGAGCCCTGAGAGGAACAGGGCTTTGCGGACAGAGGGGCCGAGAGCAGAAGAGCGAAGGCACGGAGGGGCGCTAGCGGGAAGTGTCTGGAACACGGCAACGCGGACATGACAGCCTTTCCTCCCGTTCTCCTCTCCTCTCCTCTCCTCTCCAGTCCCTTCGCTCATCTTCTTTAATCCGTTTTGTTCTTTTCTAGAACACATTTAAGCACTGGTGTCTTCCAACCTTCTGTCCGAGCCTTGCGTATTCTGCACGTTTTCCCTGGGCGATCTCATTCAACCTCAAAGGCTTTTCCTACAACCTATGTTATCAGCTCAGCTGTTACGACTGTCACACAACGTCAATGACAATTACATTTATCGGGCAATTTCTAACACACAAAGACCATGCTAGGAAATCGGTGAGATAGGAACCTAAGACGTCAGTGGACTTTCGAGATTTCTAGTAGCCTTTTGCATGTCCTCCAGGGGAGAAGCTGGCGGGAAAACTCCAGGGGAGAGCTGACTGATTTTCCGCAGTGGCTACCCTGACACGTGCTGGCCGTGGAGAATCCGGGGCCCGCCCTACACCAAGCTGGCTGCTCCGTCACTAACCGCAGGGTTATGACGGCTGATTCTGATGCCCTCTCTACTCCTACACGAGCAAGCCCGAGTTCCAAAGTCCACTGTCCAATATGACAACCGGCAGCACAGGTGGTCAGCAAACACCTAAAACGCGCTGAGCCCAAACTGAGATGTGCTGTGAGCGTATACCAGATTTCAAAAAAAATGTTTTAAAAAATTTATTTTTTAAATTTATGTACAATTGGTATACATTATATTAGTTTTGAGTGTATGATATAGTGATTCAACATTTATGTATCTTAAATGTGATTATCACACTAAGTCTAGCAATTATCTGTAACCACAAACTTATCTCAGCATTAAAAATCTGGTTTACAGTGTAAAAAAGATAAATATCTCATTAATTGTGTAACTTTGATTATAAGCTGAAATGATTATACTTTGGATGTGTTGAATTCAATAAAAACCATTAAAATCATTTCACTTTTTTACTTTATTTAAAATGGCTGCTGAAAAGTTGCAGGTAAAGCTGACACCGTATTTCCACTGACCAGAAGCAGGGTAAGCCGCTGGCGACAAGCCCACCCCTGCCAACATGACCCAGGCCAGGGAGGGACAAAGGGAACGCAAGTCCGTGTTGTAGGAAAGACTCGGGAAAGACGCGGGAGGATGCGGTCTCTGCTCCACCCGCACAGCTGCGACTGAATGCAACGCCCGAGACGAGACGACCACAGCCGCTGTCTACGAGCCAGGGACAGGGAGATGCTGAGCAGCAGAACACTCAGGTCCCGGGCCTGCTGGCCTCTCAGAGGACACGGTACATGTCCTTAGTGTTTCTAGTCAAGGTGTTTAACTTGCAGCGGAAGTACCGAGGTCACACACGTCTCTCCGGCCTTTATGCATTTGCTTGTGCTGTCACCTAAAAGCTTTTCGTACTTCTTCCCATCGATCACGACCCTTCTTGTATTTAAGACCCTCAAATCTAAGCACGACCTTCTGTGACATCTGGCCACAGGGGCCTCTTCCCGTCTCTGAACTATTTTATCTACTATTGGTATCACCAAAGCACATGATTGTAACATTCTGTGTTGTTCTCACATTTTCCTAGTTACACAGTTTTTGTCTCTTCAACAAAAAAAGAAATCCCTTGAAAGACACAGGAAATATTCTACAAGATTGGGCTCGAATTCTCATGATGTCACCTTACTAGAAGTGTATGCTCTTAAGCAGATGACTTAATTTTCCTGAGCTTGTGTTCAGCCTACATTCCCTCATCTGTACGCTGTACAATGCGGACGACAGTCCAACTCGTATTTCACTGAAGACACTGTCTCGACGGTAAAGCGCTTTACAATACCACGTTTTATTCTACATAAAGCCTATCGAGGGACTAACTGAAACAGATCTGAATACAGACGCTCCCGCTATAAAGGATTTAGGCAATACATTCCGCATATCTCTCCTCAGGGGTCCTGAACCTGAGCCCCTATTAATGCAGGATCCAGCACTGAATTCACACTGAACAGAACGGAAGTCAGGCTTGTAAGATAAGAGGGCGAGTGAAGTAAGGAACTGACATCAAACATGCCAAGAGCTGCTTTCACAGCGGTATCCACACACAGCAAACGCGCTGGCTCCCCTTGGAGCCACCGTGACAAAGAGCTGAGCATACCCTGGAGTTTAAGAGTTTCCCAACTTACTAGTCGATTCATAGGGACTATGAACATTTTCCAAGTGGCACTGGAGCTGGAAGGGAGTGGAAAACTGGCGATAGCAGTGCTGGCAGATGGTGTGACCATCCACCTCACCATTCTGCTGATCGAGTTCTACGTGGTGTTTCATATGGTTCATGAATCTGTAGCACAGCACAAAGTACAGAAAACATACATAAAATCAGTAGCCTTGGAGACATGAGACAGCAGAATCACAGAACAGCCCTTATCTGCTCCCCGCTCCCCCAACTTCCTGTTGGGGAACCCAGAAAAGGCTTCCTGACACTAACAGGGTGCCGTGGAAGGAGACACACTGTCTCCCTCACTCTGCCCAAAGTCCTCTTATTTACCACGACACCTGTTTCTTTAGCACCAGCTGTTGAGTTCACGATAACCCTTAGCAAGACGGGGTGACAGGACCATTCTCCCAAGAGACAGACCTGAACATACAAGGAAAGGCCAGTCTTCCCCTGTCCGAGGTAACGTCCAAGGCTCCCTGACACTTACCGAATGTTGTTTTTTAGCCTTTTGGTACAGTGTGGGCACCGGAAAGATGTGGCGACCTTGGGGAAGTTCGTGAGCTGGGCCACTTTGCCGCCATCCCGTCCGTAGTAGAAGTCATCGACCAGCATGATGAGCTTGGTCTGGGCAGCGTCGCCCACGGCCTCGTTCGGCTCTGGTGCTTTGGCAGGTGGGGACAGCGCAGGGATTGGTGTCGAAGACGGCGTGGAAGCAACAGGAGTCGTCTTCTCGGGGGATGGGGGCTTCGCTGCCGACGGGACGCTGGGTTCGGAATCCAGAGACTTCCCTTTCTTCTGGTATTCAACCATCTCCGGGCAACAGTACTAGAAAAAAGGAAGACATCCGATCATTCTGGTCACCCTGGGGACGAGGGTGTCTAACCCCCCAGCCTCACCAACATTCCCTGGTAAGTCTGGTTCTAGGTAATCCCGCCAGCTTCCACCCTTCGGTTTCCCAGTGTCCCCCAGTCTCTCTCTTTCTAGTGTGTATGGATACAGACATTCGCCATCCGAACGCCGTACCTTACACTTCTCCCTCCTGCCTCAGCTCCTTAACCACTCACTAGCATAACCTGGCTCCGAGCCCCCTGCGGAAGCTCCGACCTCTGCATCCAGACTAAAAGCAAAAAGGCCAGAAATGGAATCGGGCTAACGGCTCCCGATTCAGTCAATGACACGGCGAGTAGAAAATGAACTGAGGCCAACTTGGTTTGAGTTCCAATTATCTCATGAACCTGGCCCCAGGGCGGTTCGAAAATCTACAACCAAGAAATTAAGACTATATGGGTTCTGATGAATCTGAGGGTCTTTACACGCATCCTATCACGATCCGAAGGGCATCACTCTTCTAAGACAACCCCAAAGAGAAAGTGACCCTTTAGAAAGCTTCCGAGCCGGTCTGGGGCCCGCTTCGCAGTGAGTGGGTGCAGCCTCCGCGGGCGGGACCACTTACACACATGTGCCCTCTCAGAGCTTCGGTCACGCGGAACTGAGCGCTGCATCGTGGGCATATCTTCCGCCCGCCGTCTTGGAGGTCAAACACGGGGACAGAAGAGGTCACTGGAAGAAATGAGAAGCATTGATGAGATTAATAAGGTACTGGACAAGGGTTACTGGCCTTCTGGGAAAGGGTGCACACTCCCTGGGAGGCACATCGCGGTTGGTGAACAAGCCTGAGAGACAACAGGGAGGCAGGCGCCTGCCCTGCTCCTCTAACTCAAGGCCAAGGTCAGCAAACCAAGGCTCATAGGCCAAAGCCAGCCAGCCGCCAGTTTCTGTATGGCCTATGAGCCAAGAGTAGCTTTATTTTTTTGCTGTTAGTTTTTTCTTTAATTGTGCTTAAATTACATAATATACAGTTTATATCTTAACCAATTCTAAGTGTACAGTCCGGCTGTGTTACGTAGGCACCTAGCTGTGCCAGCAGTTGCCAGAAGTCTTTTCATCTGCAATACTGACACCCATTAAACGACTCTCCACCTCCTGTCCCCACAACCACCATTCTACTCTGTCTCTCTATGAATTTGACTGTTCAAGGTACTTCATTCAAGTGGATCACAGAGTACTTGTCCTTTAGTGACCAGATCACTTAGCATAGCATAATGTCCTTGAGGTCGTGAATGCTGTAGCATGTGTCAGAATCTCCTTTTTAGGCTGAACAATACACCATCGTGTGTACACGTACTACATTTTGTTTATCCATTCATAGGTTGATGGATATTTGGGATGCTTCCACCTTCTGGCTATTACAGATAATGCTACGAACAGGGGCGTGCAAGTATCTGTTTGGGTCCCTGCTTTCCATTCTTGGGTATATACCCAGAAGGGGAACTGCTGGGTCACATGGTAGCTTTATGTTTACTGTTTTGTAGTAAATAGAAATATCAGTAGTAAAAATCATGCCATTGGATATTCCCACCACCAGCACTGCACAAGGGTTTCGGTTTTTCCACATCTCTGCCAACACCCGTTACTGTCTTTTGGGTAACGGCCATCCTAACGGGTGTGAGGTGGCAGCTCACTGTGGTTTTGATTTCCATTTCCCCAATTATTAGTGATATTTAGCATCTTTTCATGGACTTAATGGCCATCTGTACAGTATATCTTCTTTGGAGAAATGTCTATTCAACTCCTTTGCCCATTTTTAAAGTGGGTTGTTTGTTCTGTTGTTGAGCTGTAGAAGTTCTTTATATATTCTGGCTACTAACCCCTCATCAGATACGTGGTTTGCAATATTTTCTCCCTTTCAGTGGGCTGCCTTTTCAGTGTCCTTTGATGCCCTAAAGATTTTAATTTCGATGGAGTCTTGTTTATCTATTTTTTCTTTTGTTGCCCGTGTTTCTGGTGTCACATGCAAGAAATCATTGCCAAATCCAATGTCATGAAGCTTTCCCCCTGTGTTTTCTTCTAAGTTTCAGAGTTTTAGCTCTTATGTTTAGGTCTTTGATTCACTGAGTTAATTTTTATATATGGTAATTAAGGGTCCAACTTCATTTTTTTTTCATGTGGATATCCAGTTTTCCCAACACCATTTGTTACAGGTTTTTAAGTTTTAAATGGTTGAAAGAAAAGCAAAAGAGTAAGATCTTCTGACACATAAAAATTATATGAAATTCAAAATTCGGAGTCCGTAAGTAGCTCTGGTGGAGCGCGGTCAGGCTCATTCATTTACACACTGTCTGTGGCGGCTGGTGCATCCCAGCGGCAAAGCTGAGGAGCTGTAACACAGATCTTATTGTGCACATGGTGCTTTACAGAAAGGTTTGCCGACCCCGATATAGACTGTTGAAAATGCTCACGCTCATTACATCCTTCTATACCCGAAAACCGTTCCACCAAATTCCGCCTTTAAAACCTTGTTTGGATATCCACTTCCTCCACGAAGCCATCCTTTGACTGCCCCACCCATACCCGATCAATCCATTCATTCCACTGATCTGCAAAGCACGACTGCAGAATTCCTTGGAGGTGACTCAGTTATTCTGTCCACAAGCGGCTATCCCCTTCACTAAAGTTTCTGTTGAGAACAGATTGTAGCGACTATGTCTTATTTGATTCCTCTACGCCACAGTAGAGTTCTGACACAACATGTATTAATGTTTCTAAATGACCGGCTGCTCAGAGTCTTTCAGGTTATTGTACCTTTCATTGAAGACTCAGGTCCGCTGGTTCTCTGAGAGCCATGGGCAGAGCTGTTGTTGGACACCACCATCGGCCCGGGACTCTGGCCCAGGGAAGGGATGGTGTTAAGGGTATTCACCAGTTTGGCCACTTCATTGCTATTTTCACCTGTAACCCCAGGTCGCTTCACAGTGACAAAGCTGGTAATGCTCACTGCAGGTGGAGAGGGGAAGGAGGGAGCTATGTTGGCCAAGTGATAATCGCCTGTTCTCCGCCCACCACCCGTCCCAGCTCTGCCATCTCCCCTTCCCACGCCTCACCTAGCTTGGGATTCGGGGTCTGGTTGGACTGGCCCGGAGGCTGGACGGCTAGCTGCCCCAGCGAGGTGGGTGGCGTGGCGGTGGGGGTGGTGGAAGTACTGGGAGTGGACTTGGTCTGCTGGGCCTGGGACTGCGGGACGGTGCTCCGAATGGTGAGCGTGGCTGGGATGACGGTGGTGAAGGTGTTGGTGGTGGGTCGCACGGGCATCGTGGAGCCGGGTCTCACGGGGGCCATCTGAGAGAACACCTGGGGGACTCCCACTGTCGGCTTCACAAACTGGGTACCTGGGGCTTCGAAAGAGAGACAAACAAAAGTACCAAATCTTGGTCAAGAAGCTCACCTGTAATACATTCCCCCATCCTTACTGGAAATATTGGAATAGGAAAAGATTATTTCCCCAAATGGATTGGCGGCCTCATTGGAAGTTGCCAAGAGTAGCATGGATGCTGATATCTAAGAAAGTAACTGGTGTCCAAGCCGGCAAAAGCAATTAGCTTAGATATCCAGCCCTGAAAACATTCAACTGAAGAAAAAAGATACCCATCGACTCCTCCCCAAACACCTCCCCACGCTGCCTTTTCTATACTACGAATGCAGTCAGGAGTAGCTTGACCTTGGTACTGGAAGAGAAAGAATGGGTATAGAGCAGGAGGTAGTACGGGTATGCACGAGCCCAAAGGACGGACTTGGTCCTGAAAAAAGCAATCTTTCCCTCTCAGAATACTAAAGGAGTCTTCCATTCTCTTACGTAAACTCAAATAGAAGACCAACTACGCAACTCTACTAGGCTCTCCCAAAGACGAGAGTCTCCTGGCTCAGCTATAGACAATTCCACTGACATTTATGTAAGAAATATCAGAACTAGGTAGCATAAGCTCAACAGGCCAAAGGCCAAAAAAAAAACAACCCCCAAACAAAAACACCCTGTGGGCTCTGAGAACAACAAAAAATTGAGGAGGACAAGCTACAGAGACACCCTTACAACAACTAAACTAAGATATTGCTCTGAATTGTGGTAAACTTAGACACTAAATAAAAAGCTAAGGGGAAATTACAAAATTTTTAAAGAATGACCTTTCACTTCAGTTTCTTAAAAAAAAAAAAATACTAGTCATTGGCAATATTTATCCTCAAAAGATATATCATTTGGTTAATTTATATCCAAAATCTATGCCATAAAATTAAAGCAATTTAAGTTTATAATCCCACTATGTATACAAGTAGAATTATAAGGAATACAGAATTTTCAAGATTGCATTAATAACATCCCTTCAAGATAAAAACTTAAATGCTGATTAAAACATGAGAAGCAAAAAAATGACTATATAAACCTGTTTTATTACCTCATGAAGGGTGGTAAAAAGTTAAAAAAATATATAAATCAAACCACCACCCTGGCCAAAGGTTAGAAACAGTTTTCAAAAAGCTGGGCTTAAATACACTTTGTAAATGACCTAGAGTACTTTGAGACAATAAAAACAAATCTGGATGCAGGTTTATTCCACGTGGACAGACATTTTTCCTTACCTGGGACTAGTGTGATTGGTCTAACCGTTTGGCCTTGCTGTACGTTCAGCACAATCCCAACCTGATTCATTGCATTTTGTACAGGTCGGACATTTCTTACAGGAAATCCCTGCATTAAAAAGCAAAATGATCTTTAACATGGAGACCCGCTAATGCTAGCAGAGACTGCAGTGAGACCCACATCCAAAAAAATCCCCACGCCTTTATCTAATGGTTCCTTCTCTAGAAAGAGAGCTTTTAAATGACTGAGATGGAGAAATTTAGGAATTCTAGCAAACTTCCGAGTGATAAAATACCAAAATGGAGAATAAGCTTTGGTGCATTATGAACAAAAATGAAAACCTACTTCCTGTCTTAAGAAAACCTCAGCTTAAAAATCTCATCCAAAGACTGCCCTGTAAACTGCGAAACACGTAGAAGTTAAAAAAACCCCGACACTAATGACATTCACTGCGGTGACTCAACATACTGCCTTGCACCCTGTGTTCGGCAGCGGGCTTCCCACTTCGACTCACCTCGCACGGCGAGTAAGTCATCCGTCTGCCTTCTCCAAAGATCTGCCTGCACTTTACCGATTTCATACACATTTTCCAGAAATCAACTAATTCACCCCATTTTAAGAAAAACAGCCCAAGCAAAGGGTGAGACGCCTTGAGGGCCAAGGGTGAAGCTTTTCCACTAAGTTCCGCCCAAATCTCATCAAATCACTTCACAGCCCTCCAAGGGGCATAAAGGAAACGCCCCAGCTGCACGCTAGGCTTTCTGCAAGTCAGCATCACCTTACGAAGCAGAGGACAAGGCCAGGTAAAAACAGGACTTGGAGCCACTTCCAACGGTGTTAAAGGCTCTGAGGCAGAGCCTCCAGGGTTCACGTGATCTTTTTCGCCTCCCTACCAAGGCCCAGCACCCGTCCCACTCACCTGTGTGGTGATGAATATTGGCTGCGAGGCCACAGGGGAGCTAGTCACGTGATTGGCATTCTGCATGACCTGGACAGGCCTCAATACTGGTTGACTAACCATTGTGCCCAGACCCGGGGCTGGATTCTGGGTTAGGATGAGTGGCTGTCCACCTTGCTGGACCAAAGAATTGCCAGCTAAAGAGTAAAAGAGAGAGAAAAAAAGGAATGTAAGAGAAAAGAAACTCACATTTGATAAGAAACATGATCTTAGATAAGAAATGGTGTCCCAGATACCAAAATATCCAAGACTGTCACTCACCTCAGGTTTAATGTCACCAAATTCACCAAAAATTTAAGCTTCACCCAAATCTACAACTAACAGAAAAACAGGTAGGTAGGGGAGGTTCACTAACATCCCCCCTAGGCATCTTAACCAGGCATGTCTTAACACAGTAAGACTTCTACGTGGCTGTCACTCTGACTAATTATTTAAGTGTGCACGCATCATCTCCCATACCAAAACAGCGAAACAAAATAACGTTTCTTTTTCCTGAAAAAAAAAAAGAAAAAGTTCTTTTGTCTTAAAAAAAACAAAGACACTATATTTTAACCTATTCTGTCAGAATGTAATTTGCTGCTGATGCACCCTAACCTTTTTACAAAGAACATTCATCAAGAACATTAATTCGGCAAATACATAGAATTTAAACAATGACATCTCTTCTGAGAGTGTCAAATCTCAGAAATGCAAGACTAAACCACCATTGCCTTGTACAGGCACGGAACACAGAGACAGGCCAACTACCTTCTCCCTCTGCCGTTAAGACTGATGAGGAAAAGTCCTGGTCAAAAACTAATCAACGCCAAGTAAAAATGACATGATTTCAAGAGATAATGACTCAGTCATGAATATTAATATAATAAATACTAATAACCTGGGCTAATTGTTACTGAAATATTTTAAGTTCTTTTTCATTTGTGAGAAAAGCAATTTTGTATATGTTTTTAAGTCCTCTACTACACTTGACTAAAAAATCCTTAATATTACGTTTCCTAATTTACAAAGAATATTGCAAAACTAGATAGAAGACATGGTTCCATAGTGTAGAAGTTAACACGTCTGCTTTATACGCAGAAGGTCCTGGGTTTGCGCCCCAGTGGAGCCACGGTCCATGGTCTACAGCCATGCCACCCTGAACAAGCCCGATCCCGTCTGATCTCAGAAGCTAAGCAGGGTTGGGCCTGGTTAGTACTTGGATGGGAGGCCACCTAGGAAGACCAGGTGCTATAGACAATAATAATAAATAAAATAATAATAAAACAAAAACTAGATAGAAAATTTCAGGGAGCCAAACAATATACCTGAATCAAAGATTAAAACGAAACACTGCCTCAACTTTACCTCAATTCACAATGGGATGATCTCCTCTGAACGGTATGCTCTCCTTGACAGACGGAGTCACGGCCGTCAGCTGCCAATTTAATTAGACCAGCAGAGTGGCTATGCAGGTGGCTATTAATGGGCCAACAGTGGCTTCTCCCATATTCTCCCAGAAACTGGGAGCCCATTGGTGGACCAGACCCTCATAGTTACTGAGCCAGCAGACTAGAAATTGAGGCTGACAGATTAACAAAAAATTCCAAGTTCTATCTATGCTAACTATGCTGACAATTTATTGACTACACAGATTTTAAATTTAAGTATTTTATTATGGATAAGTTATAAGAAATATATATAATTAGAACACTAAAATGAATCCCCATGTACCCAACACCGCACCAAGTTTCAACAATTATCAACTTATGGCATATCTTGTTTCATCGGCACCTCCCACCCACTTACTAGTTCCCATGTCATTGTGAAACAAGTTCCAGATCATATCATTTCATCTATAAATTTCATTATGTCTCTAAAAGAACTTAAAAAAAAAGTGTCAACACCATTATCGTGCCTAAAAATATAATAATTCTGTGACTATAGGTGATAACACTGTATTATAGAAGTGAAATTTGCTGAGTAGGACTTAAATGTTCTCACTCCCCCACCAAGGTCAGTATATGAGGTGATGGATGTGTTAATTAACTAGACGGCAGGCATCCTTCCACAATATAGATCAAATCACTATGTACACTTCAATCTTACAATTATATTTGTTCATTATATTCAATAAAGTTAAATGTGTAAATACTCTTTAATATCAAATACCAAGTTAGAATTCAAACTGACTGTCAATGATTTTTTAAAAGAGTTTGTTTGAAACGGGTTATAAAAGGTTCACTACAGATATGCAACTGAAAGACCTCTCTCTTAAGTCTCTTTTAATCTATAGGGTCCCTCCCCATCCATCTCTTTCACTCCTTTACAATTTATGGCTGAAAAATATTGACTAAACAAAACCAAATATTTTCCATTCATTAATTTAACTGCCTGGGTAAAAAAAAAAAATGTTATTTATCTAAGACTAAATTCTTAAGATAATCGCTGACTCAACATCTCAACTACATATAGGAAGAAAACGATGGAAATGTTTTGCATTTATGTGAAATCAACCAGCATTAGCAAGTCTGAAAGGCAGGCCTGGTTCCCATATAATCTGCACAAACCCTACTACTATAAAGAATGTCAACCTGAGGATTTTCTGCAAATATTCTGACATCAGGGTCATATTTGAATTTTGGTGGATTGTCAGGGCTTTTCCAAAAACACCGTGCAAACAAAAAAGTGGGTTTCTAAGTCGAAATTAGGTTCACAATTCAACTAAAACCAGCATATGAAAAGTCACATTGGGTAAATTAAAGGATATCTACTTATTTATTATTTTTAATGAATTATTTGAATGAATTTCAATGAATTCTAACAATTCTAATGAATTTTTAAAAATAATTTCTGCATTTTTCTTAATTCTTTCCTCAAAGAAATTGTGACAATTCAAAGGTCACACAAAGTTCTATTTCCAGAGGATGAAAGAGGCAATCAGAACTGGGAGGCTTAAAAAAAGGCTTTAAAAGAATTATCCAACGAATCTCTCGCCTCTAAGTTCACTCTCATGTGTAAGGCTAGGGTACCATAGCCATGAACTGACGAATGAGCAAAGAAGATTCAGAGCGGCTTCTTTCATAGTATGCTGTTCGTTTTACAAATCTGGAGGTCTTGATTTTTTTCCGTTATTAAGTTTACTTACACAGCTTTAAACCCCAGAGATAAGAGGGCTAAAATGGAGTCGAAATGAGCTGAAGTGGACTTGAAAATCATCACTAGTTACGCAGTAAGAAATTATAACGTTAAATACGCATAATTCACAGGTCAGAATTAAGCAGTGGTTTATTTCACTTCATGATTTTTTCCAATGCGAACGTATAATCAGAGCTATAGGAATAGTTTTCTGATGAGGAGTGATAGATTATGAAGAAGAGCAAAAAGAATAGCAAAAATTTTTGAAAAATTTATTCCTGACACATTCTTAAAACAAACATACAGTTTTACTGATATATAATCCATATACCATACATAACACCCATTTAAAGGGTACAATTAAAAAAATAAATAAAAGGTACAATTCAGAGGTTTTTAGTATATTTGCAAGGTTTGTGCAACTATCCCCACTACTTAATTTCAGAACATTTTCATCACCCCCAAAAGAAACCTGCACCCGTCAGCAGTTATTACCCATTCTCCTCTCCTCCAGCCCTGACGGCCACTAATCTACTCTCGTCTCCACGGATTTGCCTATTCTGGACATTTCATACAAATGGAGTCATACAATATGTGGCCTTTCGTACCTAATTTCTTTTGCTTACCATTATGTTTTCAAGTTTCATTCATATTGTAGCATATGTCCGTGTTTCGTCCCTTTTTCTGGCCTGATAATATTGCATTGTAGAGATATAAGATATATACATTTTGTTTATCCATTCAACAGTTTAGGTTGTTTCCACTTTTTGGCTATAAAAAATACTGTTGCTATTAACATCTGTGCACAAGTATTCGTGTTTTCAATTCTCTCGGGTGTATTAAGAATAAAATTGCTAGGTCACATGATCACTCTGCGTTTAACTTTTTGGGAAACTGCCAAACTATCTTCCAAAGCAGCCACACCATTTTACATTCTCATCAGCAACACGAGAGTTCCGATTTCTCCACGTTATCACCAATACTTGTTATTGATCACCTTTTGGATTCCAGCCATCCTAGTGGGTATGAAGTGGTATCTCCTTGTGTTTTTGATAAGCATTTCCCTTAGTAACTAATGATGTTGGGCACCTTTTCATGTGCTTATTGGCCATTTATATATCTTCTTTGGAGAAATGCCTATTCAGATCCTTTACCATTTAAAAATTGGATTGTCTTTTTTATTACTGGATTGTACTAGTTCTTTATATATTCCAGATACGAGTCCCTTATTGAATATATTATTTGCAAAATTTTTCTCCCATTCTACGGGTTATATGTTTTCACTTTCTTGATTGTGCCCTTTGAAGCATAAAAGGTTTTAATTTTTATAAAGTTAAATTTATCTAATTTTTCTGTAGTTTCTTATGCTTTGGTGCCCCATCTAAGAAGCCAATGCCTAAGCAAAGGTCATAAAGACTTACACCTGTGTTTGCTTCTAAGCGTTTTACAGTTACATAGCTTTAGCTCTTACATTTAGGTCTTTGACCATCTACAGTTAATGTCTGTATATGATATGAGGTACAGGCGGCACTTCACTTTTTTTCGATGTGGAAAAAGTATCCAGTTGTCCTAGTATCATTTGTTTTAAAAAATGTATTCTTTCTCCATTGTATAAGAAAAAATTAGATTGTTTTTCTTTTAACCAACTATCACTCTCCATGAAACAAAAGGTATTTTGGAGTCTAGGACAAAATTGTGTCCACCCCTCGCATTCCATTTATTCTTTTAAAATAATATTCATCTTAAATATATTTTAACATTTGATCCATAAATATGTTAAATAAATTTAAGTTATGAAGTTTACCAATAAAACGAACACCACCCCATCTAGGACCAGGCCATTATCAACAATATTAACATACTCCCACTCTTTCAAAAAAAAATGGCTCCCCTCACATATACAAAAATGTTCCTTAAAACCAAGAGTCCAGTAAATGCTTTTTCACATAGAAGGGCAAGGTAAATAAGAAAAACATGTAAATTATAAAAACCAGTCAATGCCCCCAAAAGGGACAGTCTTTTAAACCTAGTGCAGTAAGTGAAGCATTATTAAATTGCTCAAAAGTTATTCTCCCTTGCTATGTTATTAATGTAATAAGTAGACAATACACAAATACAATCAAACTGAAAGCTTATAGGGGAACTGGGCTGTAACAGAATATTTTTTATCCACTCTTGTGAAATCTTAACCCTACATCTTATTCCTATGCTAGCATTCCCAGAGTTTCTTATTAGAAAGTTATAGAATTTTATGTATATACCAAAAAAAAAGGGCTAGAAAAACTAAACCTATTAATGTGTGCTTATCAATGCATGAACAGGTTTTAGAAAAATAGACAAATGTAACTAGTTACCAGTCCATACCCATTTTTTTCCAACCATAAACTTGAGTTAACGTTTTCTTTTGCATACTAGAGGTTTCTGAAATAAATAAAATCAATTTACTTATACTGTATATTTAAAAATTTGTACACAGGCCTTAAGAAGGGAAAAGAATCGCATCCATTCAAAGAGCCAAGGAGACTAAGTCATGTCCGCATGTCACAAGATGCTCATCGGGGCCGTGGGACCCTCAGATCAGAGAAGTTTAACTAAACTGGTTGCTAAGAGAACTTTGATAGATTATTTTAAGAAAAACCATGGAAAGCAGTAAGTAAAATACAGTGGAAAGGCCACAAGCTTTGAAGTCTAGATCATTCAAATCCATTTTGGTCACGTACCAACTATCTGACCTTTAAGCAAATTTAGACTCCCTAGGCCTTGGTTTCCACATCAATAAAAATGAGAGAATTCTCTAGATAGTGGTGCCTCATCTTTATACATGAAGGCCTTCATTTATAAGTTTGAAAAAATTCTAAAGGTTCTCACATGATAAAAATCATATTTTCAGGACCCAAAGATTGAAAAAAATACCTATGGAAATTATAAAGATTTACTTTTGATAGTACTTAAAGCTGGCAACAACATTAGGAAAGAGATACTGGTGGGCACCTTTTCAGAGCCACCTGTTAGGGCCATCTGACACTGTCTATCAGTCTTTGAACACCTGACCCAGCTGTCTCACTTTTATGCTGCAGATACGCTTATCTAGTGAGTGATACAATGCCCGAGAATGTTCACTATATAAGTCTGTGATCACAACAAATTGGGGCTGTGATAAACGTCCAATGATAGGGGAATAAGTGGCTATATCCAAAATAAGAACACCATATGCAATTTGGAAATATAAACTGATACGACACTTCTAGATGGCCAATCCAAAAAAAAAATATTGATCGAAATCCTTAAAATTGTGATGACCTTGGATCCAAAAACTTGACATTTAGTTCTGTATTCTCAGAATTAAAGATGTGACACAAGACAGGGACAGAGATGTTCACGACAGCTCTTTAAAATAACAGCATACCCTTTTACAACCTATTGTTAATAACAGTTAATCAAACAACAGGAAATATAGTTGGTCATCAGAAAGATAAATATTTAGAAAAATGAGAAGATATTCACTACATATCGAAGAAAAAAGGAGGCAAAGAGTGATATAGTCTGTATGATTCATTTTTGTAAAAAATAAATCTCCACATGTACATGAAGAAGTTTATAAAAGTACATGTATGCAGTGGCCAGGACATGGAAGCAACTGACGTGTCCTACGATAGATGACTGGCTAAAGAAGCTGTGGTACATACATACAATGGAATATCAGCCGTAAGAAGAGATGAGATACTGCCATTTGCGACAACATGGATGGACCGTGAGATAATCATGCTAAGTGAAATAAGCCAGACAGAAAAAGTTGAAAATCACATAGTATCATTTATATGTGGGATATAAACCTAAAAGCAACAAATGAACAAGAGAAACAAACAGAGACTCAGGGACATGGACAATGGACTAGTGGTTACCAGAGGGTAGGGGGTGGGGGAGGAGGGGAGAGGTAGACGGGATAAAGGGAGTCAAATATAGGGGGTTGGGGAGGTGAAGTGGGTAAAGGGGATCAAATATATGGTAGCTGAAGGAAACTGGACTTTGGGTGGTAATCACAA
>NW_006442103.1:19227385-19242849 GCF_000325575.1 Pteropus alecto
ATTAGCGATAAAAAAAGAAAAGTATGTGTATGTACAGGATGAATCATAAATAGTTATCTCCAGAAAGTGGGGTTCAAGGTAAAAATTTTTTCTTCCTTTTATTTTTTTTCCTGTCTACTTTTTCTACAATGCATATTATTCTTGCATTAATAAAGCTATTTTATTTTTAAAGAATATAGAATAATTAAAAACAAAGTCCTTTGCAGCAATGCAACGATTCCGTGAAGGTGCTTATTCTAGTTTTGAGTCTTCAGGCATAACTTGCTAATAACTCATCCTCAGAGTACAGAAACGATCATCAGAAATGAAATAAAAACTAATACTATACAGCCACTTTAGTCAATAAATACACGAAAAACACCATCTTTCACCATTTCCTTCAGGGAGAGAACGACCCTATCCTACTTTCAATACCCAGGGGCCAATAATCAGATAAACCTGCCAGAGACAACTCAGAACAAAGCTGCCCTGGCAGATTTCTTACCCAACTAGTGGGGCCCTTCTAATTAAAAAAACAAACGAACAAAACAAAAACAATCAAACGAAAAACCCAGATCTCTTTAACAGTTACGAATAGTTGGGGTTTACATTCTCTGCTAGAAACTGTCAGCAGCCAGAATCGGCTGCGCTGACTTAATCACAGGTGTGATTCAGCACTCACGCAGGAGGAACAGCTCCGCCTCTGAGTCGCCTCCCCAGGGCGTCCTTACTAAACTGCTCTCCAGCTAGAGCCACATCAGGCGCGGCTGTTCCTAACTAAGACTGTTTTTATTCTCGTGCCCCTCTGACCCAGAAAGAATTTCCCAACAAGCCCACTTACCATTGTTGTTGGCAATTAGTGTGACGAGAGTCTTCTTTGTACTGTCGCTGTTCTGTGCCCCGCTGCTACTAACGGTGGTGGATGTAGAGAGGTGGCCAGCAACAGAAGCATGGGCAGCGATGGGCACTGGGGCCGCGGCTGGCTGCTGGCTCACGGACACTGTGGGGAAGCGGAGGTACGGTCACTTGGAGGCAGGGACAGATGACAATGAAGGATACTGTTGTAATCTTCCCTCTTCATCTTGTAGGTCTCCTGCTTTATTCAGAAATCCAACTGTTCATCTGGTTTCTCCTCCTCCTTGTCCCTCTCTCCACCAATAAGATGCAATGCATTCTTTGTCTCAAATTTCCTGATTAAGTTAAACCACGAGCTCACGGAACCAGGATTTTAATGTACTGTTTATACAACACAAGTAAACCACAACTGATATTCCTAACCATGCACAGAAAGCCGGCAACAAGACCTTGCATTCTGCCCTGTTTCAGCCCAAAGCAATGCTATCTTCAGGTCTCAAAACAAGGAAGAGAAAAACAGAGAGCAACAGGTATAATTTGGGGGGGACTACCACCCACTTTCTGAGTTCAGGGCAATCTAGAACTTTACCCTGCAACATCGCCTTCTTGAAAGAGAAGCTAATAAGCCTAAGTTTATAAACCGTCCATGAAGGCAGACACAAAGCAAATTCTCACAGCTCACAAATGAAACCAAGTTCAAGTGAAAGAAGAAAGAACGGGCAAAGCCCGAGACTACAGGACCCTGCTTTGACCGGGTCCATAAACGAGCAGACACTCACCAGCACTGCGCTCTGGGTCATACGGCATTTGGTAAGAGGGCTGCTGGATGTTTAGTAAACATCGGTTAACACGACTCTCAATGTTTTTATTGACTCAAATACACTGTTTCTAGCGTTACCCTAGAGGAAACTGAAGCCCTTACAGGTTAGAGCGGGGAAGATAAAGGTCGCACCAGTGCCGTGAGGGGCCATCCCTGGATCTTTCCCACCTCACGCTTTCTCAGCAAAAATGCCATTCAACTGAGTTGATTTAAACACTGTAAAACCAAAAGAGTTTCTGTTACCTGTAGTAGTTTTATCCACTGAATTATAATCTTCGACTACAGAGTCCTCGATGACATCACTGATTTTCTGCCACGGCTCCAGCTCCTCCTCCTCACACTCCATGAACAGGTCGGTGTCCGCCATGCTACGGGAAGAGACATTAAATAAGATGCTGACCTCAGAATGGAAGAAATTGTTTTATACAAAATACAGAATCACATTCTTGAATTCGCTGGTAACCTACCCCTTGTGCTCCCTCTACCATTTCCCCAACCCTCCTATTTCTGAGGATCCAGAATTATAACCTTTATTCTTGAAAAAAATTTGTGGAAGAATCCACAGCAAATTCTTCAATAATTAGGATTATAAAAACTGAATCTGTAATACCTAGGGCTGGGATTAGGGTATGATGAATCATGCAAATGCAGGGTTGGATCCTGTCTTTATTAAAACTGGTATTTCATTATGAATTTTTTGCATTAATATTGATCTTTGAAAAATGATGTTAAAACACTATCAATTTTTATTACTGAGCCTTTTTGTAATCTCTTAAACTTTGTACCCAAGATGAGAACCTCACTTGTCACACTCTAGTCCCATCCCTACTACTGCTTTGTACTCCACCATGATTTTGGAGTTGACCTTTAACTTGAAACCTTACATGCTTCTTTTAAGAATAAAGCCTACATCTCTGCAATGCAAACAAAAAGCTATTGCTATTGCCCTCAAAATCGGCTGACTAAAGGTCAATTTCTTTGTCTTGGAATGAGAGTAGCACCACTGCTCAATGTTCAAACAAAACCGTTGAATGCAAAGGTTCTGCGTGCCCTTAGTATTTCGGTTAAAATTTCCACCGCATCCCAAGCCAAAAAGAAAACGCAACCACCAACCATACAACTGACGGCATTACTTTGTAAGATGCCCAACAGATGGCGTAGTTTCCTTGAAAATTTAAAACACCCAGGCAATGGCCCAGCGAGTTAGCAAGCCACAGCCAGGTAGGTGTCCACGGTTTAATAGGTAAAGTGCTTAACTTGACTGCAAGTGGTTTCTAACGTCCTACTGTAATTACTTCCGTCTTCCCAAAACCACAGAGGGAAGAAGGAATGAGCAAGGAAAGAAAAAGATCTAAAGTATCAACTTAAATTTTCTTAGTTTCATGTTTAATTTACGTGTATAAAAAAATGCTAGACAAACTGAATTAAAAAGAAACCAAATCCATCACAGTCATTCTTTGAGCCAAGACTACACAACACATTCTGTATGTTGCAGTTTAGTTCCACAGAAAAAGATAACACTCTCACCTTTTCCCCTGACTACTTAATTTTATACACTGTTCTCTGTGGAGAGCCCATGGCCAACAGATGACTAACAAAGGATTGACGCAGAAACATCAAACACCCGGCAGAACGAGTCTCAGCCGAGTCTCAGCCGTGGATAACCTCCACAGATGGTTTTCAAGGACCTTTCAGCTCTCACCAGCTGCAAGCAAACTCTCTACACAAATGCTGAGCAGTCTGTACAAAACTTTCCTTCAGCTTTAAGAAGTAGAAATCCATGAAATAATGAATTTTAATAATAGTGAAAGTTTCTTCCACCTGACATCAAACTGTTATACCTCCCATGAAAAAGACACTCTGAGAAACAGAAAGAGTGGAAAGGGTGGACTTTGGAAAGACAGCAGAGAAGGATGTTTGCGTTCTAACTTGTTTTTATCAGGTGAGAAAAAAAAAACTCCTCAGGTAAATGCTTTGTCAAGACAACCAATGTAAATTAAAAGATTCCGAATGGAAAGAAAATTCAACTTACGGACTATTTTTCAAGTTTTTTTTTTACAGAGAACGAGAGGGAATTAACCAATAAGGCTTGCGAACCTAGAAAATAATTAACTCTGCAACTGAGCATACTTCACAGACTTACACCCAAAACATCTCTGAAAGACAGAAAAACTAAGTTTTCAGTTAGTCCTCAATTCTGATCTAGACTCTTACCTCAGAATGTGATCATTCTGTTCATTCCAGCACCTACGGCTCAGAGTCCAAAAGATTAACTCTACTGAAAAGACAGGCCACAACAGAGGTATCAACCTAAATACCTCACAGACATTAAAAATGGAAAAATGCAAATTGAGCATCCTGCCTGTAGTTTTCCAGTTATTAAAAAGAAATCGTCACTAATACGATGAAATGCTGTTCAACATCTCCACCAAGATGCTCAAGAAACGCCCTCATTCTCTGCAGTCTTTCAAGTGGTCCATGGCCTTTCAACTACTTTTGATCGAAGGAGACAGGAATTACCATATATGCAGTACTAAAATGTACAGATCTCCCCAAACTATCATTCTATGCATGTTTAACCTCCTTCCAAACCAAACCTTTAACTTAATTTCTCACAAGAAAAAAAAACACAAAAACTTTTTCTCTTGCCTATTATTTTGCTATCAAAGATAAATGTACCCACAGACTCAGATACCTCTCACACTAAAAAACAAACAATTCAATCCTTACTCAAATTAGAGTCATTTTCATTTCTTCTGAGAAACTGCCAGGTAAAAATGTGCATTTGAAAAATTAAAGGCCAGCAAACGGGAACACAGTGCTGCATCAAGAGGAAAACTTGGATGGACAGTAAATTTAAGATTCATAATGTAACCAAACTTCCATCATGTTACAACTATGTGTCTTTAAATCAAGACGTAGTGATTCCTTTCTCTGCTATTTTATTTTATTTTTTAATGCCTACAGCACCTGGTCTTCCTAGGTGGTCTCTCATCCAAGTACTAACCAGGCCCAACCCTGCTTAGCTTCCGAGATCAGATAAGATCGGGCACATTCGGGGTGGCATGACTGTAGACTGTTTTCTATTTTAAAATGAGATATAAATTTTAATTATAAATAGCAGACGTGTATCCATCATCCAGCTTCAAACATTATCAACTCAAAACCAATCTTGTTTCAGCTATGCCCTCTCTCTTCCCTGTTATTTTGAAGCTAATCTCTAATATCACATTCATAAATATTTTGGCATGTAGCTCTAAAACATGAGGACTTGAAAAGATTATACACCAAAAAAAAAATAAAATCAGTATCATTACGTGCCTAAAAAACTGATAGTCTCTTAATATTAACTATCTTAGTCAACATTCGAATTTTAAATTCTAATACCAACTTTCAAACGTTTATCTGAATTAGGATCCAAATAAGGATCCATAGTAATGATTATCTAATAAGTTTCTTAAGTCTCTCGACATATATCTTCATCTTTTTTCCCCTGGCAATTTGTATGCCTCTGTCCCCTGTATACCCTGAAACTGACGGCTGGCGCTAAAGGCGTGATTAGATGCAGGCTGAACCCTCTCCCACCAACACCACGTTTAAGGGGGGTATTTTCTTACATCAGGAGGCGTGCTCAAAGTCTGGATCCAGTCATTCTAAATCTATCATCCTTCCTTAACTGGAACACTTCTCTTAAAAAAACAAAAACAGAAACAAATCTACTATTTGGTCACCCAGTGATGCAGTTCATAAAGCGAACGTCTTGATTCTTCTGTATTGATTCTTGCCCTTTATTTTACCAGTTTTCAAAACAATGAGTCACTGTACAAGCATTTCTCTAAAGTGACCAATAGCTTGTTCTTAAACTATTGTTATATCACAGACTTAAACACACTTGACATATCTTGATCCACTGCAGTTATCTTTACTGATAACTCAAAGTGTGCTATTTTGGCCCAGAGAGAACTTCTCCAGTCGGCTCCTGAGTCCTGGACAGAACCCTTTCTAGTGTCTGATAAAACCCTCGCTATCTGATATACAAGATGCTCCAGGCTCATCTCACACATTTCCTGCTCCAGACCTAGAATCAGCCATTTTTCCAAGGAGCTCACATTCCTTTTGGCGAGGAATGCTATTCCAAAGCCACAGTCTAGATGCTAGGGGCCTTTCTGCTCATTTTAAATAGAAACTTATCTCCATATCAACCATTAGTCAGCTATCTTCAATTTCACTCCTATGTCATTTGGCAGAAAAATTCCACATCCACAAATATTTGTCTTAGAAACTTAAAATTATATTTCCCCTGAAATTCTTGAGCTGTTTCAGTCTTATATTTACTTAAAAGTTCTCATTACTTCCTCTCTTACCCTGTCTCAATTGTATGTATTTCCTTTCCCTTCCTGTAACAAGATGCCTAGATCACTTTCCTGATTGGCAGAATTTTTACAGAGTTTAAAATTTTTAAGGGCAATCAAAAGTTAACAAAGAGGACACACTTCGTTTAATCAAGTTCTTTAGCAAGGAACTACTCTGAAAAACTCTCTCTCCTTGAATGTCAAGATATAGACATGGATCACTTCAAAGATACCAAATTTCTCAACTACTCCTAACAGGAATTTTATCCACAGCACACAGCCAACAAAGTTGTTTTCCAAGCAAACTGGGAGGTAGGGATGGGGAGTAGATAAAGCGGAAGGCTTACAACTGAAGGGCTCATTTCTACCTTCGGCAAAACTTCCAATAGAGCTAAAAACTTTCATCGCCTTCCCGTGTTCTCCAACACACAGCAGGCACAGGCCGAGTTGGACAGCACACCTGCAGAGGGGACCTGGACTCCATAGTTATACGACGGGGAACCCAGTGCATCAAGGACATCACGAACGCATCTCCACACCTGCCAGTGGGTTTTACTCAACTCGGTGATACTGGATAAGGGTACTCTGGCCCCAGAAGACGTCTGGCGACTTCTGGAGACATCTTTGGTAGTCGCATCTAGGGGAGGAGGCGGGGGAGGATGCTCCTCGCATCTATCCAGTGGTAGTGGCTGGGATATTAAACATCCTACACTGCTCAGGCCCGCCAGGGACTTACCCGGCTCAAAATGTCAACAGTGCCAAAATGAGAAACACTGATCAAACAGAATCCATCTTCTGAAGGGGAAAACTTTTTAAAAAATCATCCCACATTCTATCCATAAAGAGCTATCATAACTTTTTAAAATACTTATCCTTTCTGCAACAGAAAAGTGGGGCCGGGTCTTATAAATAGTTCAAATGGTTACATCTTCCCCAGTAAAAACATTTCTATAAAACTCATATACATCTAGTTTGCGTCGCCCTACAATCATCTCCCAGTGAAACTTGATTTTATCCTCATGGTCATGACTTCTGTGCCATTCTCATTCTTGCCCAACTACACGATTTCTCCTCATAAACCTGAAGCATCATGATGTTAACCCAAATTATGGTTACTACCAGTATTCTTACTACCAGTATTCATACTATCAGTATTGACTGGTGAGTAATTTTTGTGAAAATAATTTCCCAGAGACCTTTAATCTAATCGCCATTTCTAAAATATCTGGTTGTGATCCCTTTAAAATTCCCCTATGGGTTGTTTTTCTTAAAATATATCGACCCTTGTTGCCTCTTCAACTTCTGAATCGTTTTCTCAGAGGGCAGGGAACGAACACCGTGATGCAAATCTATCTGTGTTCTTCCTTAAAGTCTTATTGATATACTTGAACTTAAAGTTTTAAAAGTAGTTCTGTATCTCAAAAGCCAACAGTGTTATCGGTAATAAGTTTAAACAGAAAAACATTAACCAATAATCTAAACTCTACCTGTCATCGGCTCTTTGGTCTGTACTTGTTCTTTTGTGAAAAGCCACTGACAATGTTTACTCTAAATCAAAGCGAGCATTTAACTTCCAGTTTATAGGAAATACATCAATAGAGGAATAAGTAGCACCAAAAGGAAAAGAATGAGATAAATCCAGAAGGTGGGACATTCTATAAAAAATTATCAGACAAATGCATAATACAGAAAATAAGACGCGGTCTCTTTAAAAATGTCACACACACACACACACACACACTCTGAGAAGACCAAACTAGATTAAAAAAAATATAGAGACATAACAAAATGCAACAACTGAACCTTTATTGAATTCGGGTTCATAAAAAAGCTATAAATGACATTCGAGGGACAACTAGAACATCTGAACACAGACTACAGGCAAACCTCATTCTATCGTGCTTTGCAGGTAAGTTTTCTACAAACAGAAGATTAAGTAAGCCTACTGGTGCCATTTTCCAACAGGCTCAGGTGATGAGTAGATTTTTAAGTAAGAAAGTATTTTTAATTAAGGCATGGATACTTTTTAAGGACATACGTTATTGCACTTAATAACAGACTACAGTATTGTATAAATATAACTTTTATATATATGCACTGGGAAACCAAAAAAATTTGTGATTCCCTTTGTTTAAGATAGTCTGGAAGCAAACTGGCAATACCTCTGAGGTATGCTTGTAGATCCTACATGACATTTGAGAATCATTTTTAATTTTCTTAGAAAGGATAATGATATTAGAGCTATGTAGGAGAATACGTTTATTGCTAGCGAATGCATGAAATGTTTAGTGTCATGTTAGAAAGTGTCATGACTATGACCTTTAAGTGGTTTGGCAAATATACATATATTGTGGCATTTTCTTATGGACATCGATATGCTAACATGTTAAAAATCGTTGTGTCTAGGTGGTATAGGTACTCCTCATAGTATTCTTGCACCTTTTTTACATACATGAAATTTTCTTAATAAAAAGCTGGGGGATCAGATAAACAAGGTCCAAGGATCTGATGTAAAACATGGTAACTACAGTTGATAAACACTATCACATAATTAAAATCTGCTAAGCCAGAACTTAAATATTTTCAGCAAAAAAAAAAAGCGGGGGGGGATAAATGCGAGGTGATGGATGTGTTGGCTAGATGGGGGAACCATTTCACAATGTACACGTGTACGAAATCGCTGTAACCTACACTTTAAACACCTTATAATTTTATATGTCAATTACACCTCAACGAAGCTGAAACTGGGGGGAAAAAAGGCTGGAGGGAAACTACCTACTCATATTTTGGTTGCAATATTTTATACTACCATATACTGTCATTATCTTTTTTTGCCATTTACTAAATCAAACTGGCAGCCTCGTTTGTTGAATTTTCTGTTAATTTGTTACTTCTTGAAGCAATTTTCACAAAGACTGTATGTATATATTTCTTAAGATGTAGCATAATAAATAATATTGGAAAAAAGGAATGAAGCTAAGGTGGGTTACGCAGGCTGTCCAGGCAGCAGGCCCCTAAGATGAGATGGACCCCACCATCTGCCATTAATCCAATCCATTATTTGACAGCTTGGCATCCTACATGGCTTCTCTATTTTACAGCAGTAACTGTACTAGTAACGTGATTTCTGTGCACTCAGTGGGCTTCCCTCAACACTGCAGCTCCCACAGGACTATTAGCAATTCTTGTAGTCTTTTAAGGATTTGTCACTCATCCTTCCATTCATAATACGGGTGTACCAGATACATACTTTCTAGGGAGGCTTGGAGTGTACCTTAAATGCTGACAAATACGGTAGTGTACTTTCTGCTCAGGTCTTATATAATCAGGCAGTCAGTAAAAGGCTACATAATTGACACAGAGAGACACCGAGATGCTTTACAAACGATGTTATTTAAAAGCAGCAAAAAGAATCCCACAGATGTACCTGTCAGTTTACTTTTAAGGTATTTAACGGGCAGCAAATGTTGACTTATCTTCATCTCAAAGATTAAGAAAACATGTTTTCTACCAAAGTCCCCAGGCAGATTTGGCTCTTGAAACTTTGAATTCCTCTAATTTGTCTGATGCTCTCATAGCTGTAAATTCCAGGAAGAATTCAGAATCTAACATTTCCAATTCACTGCTAGTACATACCCGCCCATAAACCAAGATAAAAGAAAAGAACATTTGGAACACGAAAAATGTTTCCAAAAACAAACAAAGTTTTTAAGAATACCAGTCTCTTGGCTCCAGGGTGAGAAATAAACAATAATCCTCAAAACAACTGGCATTTATTTTCAAGTTACCTCAACTTTTGGCTTTAAAGAGGATTAATTTCAGAAAACCTATAGGGCCGAATCCTTAATATGACTGTAAAACAAATTATTGTTAAACCTGTAATAACAAGCTTTTACTCATCCAATCCTTTGCATGGTGCATTTTGTCCTTCGCAGGCTCTGGTACATACGGTGTTCACCATGGGTTCTTAAACAGTCTTGAGGACATAGCTAATATGCTATCTGATAACCTAACGTACACAAAATATCTCCCATTTCTCTGGCAGCAAACCTATCAAGAAGTGCCCGAATATTAGTAATGTGCTGTTTACTAAAACAACAACTAAAGTGAGCAATATGTTCCCTATTTTTTAAGAGTTTAATATTCAGGAGTCCCATTCCCAAGAAAAAGCTCCTTTTTTCTTCACTGACAGTTGTCTGCTGTCTAAATTTCCCTTCTGCTCCCTCGACTGCATTTAACTCTGCTAAATACGAGCAATTCACTAGTCTATCTCCCTTCACTCCTCCCCCGAGTTACGTCTAAAACTGTTTTTGTGGATATGGCTTAATATCAACAAACCAAAATGCCCAAGAATCTATCCAAATATTACCATATTGTCACAACAAAAGAACTAACCAGCTCTAAGGGTTTTAATCAGAATTTAAATCAGAAATCTCCACCTCAACAAAAAGACATATATGGAGAATAAAGACTCGAACATTGTCTGGAAATATACTTAATTTTCCTGTGATATGGCCAGGCATTATTATGCACTTCACATTCATTATCTCAATGACTTCCCACAATTTTATGCCCTAAGTACTACATTTGGCAAATGAGGTGTCACAACGAAGGTTCGGAGAGACAAGTAACTTGTCCAAGCTTACTGTTAATAAATGTCCCAACCAGGATTCAAACCAAGCTTTTCTGGTCTAGAATTCTTTCCCGAGTTACTGCCTCTTCTATTATTAACTCCAGCTAACATTTGTAAATTCGCCAGATATTCCTAAATGGAGGCGGATTTGGATGATCTCAGGAGCAGCAGCATAGGGCAGATTCTAAAATTTTTTTGGTCTTGGAACCTCTACACTCTTCGAAGAGCTTTTATGTAGATTGAGCTGGTGCTATTTACCATTTAGAAATTAAAACAGGAAAAATTTGAATACTTATCAATACATTTTTAAAAACCCATTACATGTTAACATAACATTTCAATTAGAAAATACTATTTTTTTCCCCAAAGTAGTAGGAGAGTAACACCATTTTGCATTTTTTTGCCCATCTTTTACGTCTAGCTCAACAGAAGGCAGTTGGAGTCTCGTAGCTGCTTCTGCATTCAGGTATATAATGAAAATCACCTGGTATCACGCAGAAAGCAGGAAAGAGAAGATATTCTAAAAACCTTTTCAGATAGCTGTGTACATTGATACAATACGATAACTAAACAAATGGTAGGTTCTTAAAGGACTTTTGCAATCTTGGACTCTGAAACCCTACTAACAAACTTTTCTTACTTTGCTGTATTACAATCCACTGGTGTATCTCGCACTTTGAAATATTTTTTTACCTATGGTGATTCTGAAACATCACACATTGGTCATTAGAAAAAAAACATATTTACTGAGTTATGCTATCTTCTTAATGTTGACATATTTTATTACACATTAAAAAAATCAGTCATTAACGTTGTTACAAAAAAAGTCTTAAATACTAGGAAGCTGTCAAACTTGAGATGTCAACTTTTTACAAATTCTAATTTTCACTCTCAAATTTTTATCATCGATAACAAATACTGTCAATTGTTTCCTCAAAGGGACGAGCTCACTTCATTTACAAGAAAACATCCTCCAAACACTCAAGTGTAAAACACTGCAGTCAGTTGTTCTTACAAATAAACATGCTGTTCCATGAAACGAGCAGTTCACAACTCAAATGTCACAAGTGCTTTTCCTTATGACAACCATCATGCCTCGATAGCAGCATAGGTGCTTTATGCATACTTCCCATGTGCTCAGAGTCTTAAAAAATAAAGACATGTACCCAAGGGCTAAGATTTCATAAAATTAATCATTTTCACTGCTTTATCAAGGACATTCTCAAGGAACTCCCTTGCTTCGTACAACGCACCACCAGTAGTTTAAACCCAGCATTGATTTTGGACCATGGGTGCGACTCTCAGTGACGATAAACAGTGCCTTAGTGTGACCTCGCCACCCCCCTGAAAGGGTCTGAAGGGATCCCCGGGCGTCAGTGGACTGCACGTTGAGAACTGCTTTCCTAGGTTACACCACTGGCTCAGGGTGGGGTGGAGACACTACCAAATCCCATTCGTCCCAAGTGTCTTCATCGCTTAGTTTATTTCGCTGGAGACACACCACCAACATAGCTGGTATGTTACAAGCATAACATAGGAAATAGGCAGGAAATCAAGGGCATAGATTGCAATTTAATTCTGTTTTAAGATTCTATTTTGAGCACCTTTATGCTAGACCAATAATTCTCTACGTGGTAATTATCTTAATCAGTCGCAGCTGAAAGACAGCGCGTTAAACACGTAGGAGGACACCTCCTTCCCCAAGTTTAATATTCAGGAGTCCCATTCCCAAGAAAAAGCTCCTTTTTTCTTCACTGACAGTTGTCTGCTGTCTAAATTTCCCTTCTGCTCCCTCGACTGCATTTAACTCTGCTAAATACGAGCAATTCACTAGTCTATCTCCCTTCACTCCTCCCCCGAGTTACGTCTAAAACTGTTTTTGTGGATATGGCTTAATATCAACAAACCAAAATGCCCAAGAATCTATCCAAATATTACCATATTGTCACAACAAAAGAACTAACCAGCTCTAAGGGTTTTAATCAGAATTTAAATCAGAAATCTCCACCTCAACAAAAAGACATATATGGAGAATAAAGACTCGAACATTGTCTGGAAATATACTTAATTTTCCTGTGATATGGCCAGGCATTATTATGCACTTCACATTCATTATCTCAATGACTTCCCACAATTTTATGCCCTAAGTACTACATTTGGCAAATGAGGTGTCACAACGAAGGTTCGGAGAGACAAGTAACTTGTCCAAGCTTACTGTTAATAAATGTCCCAACCAGGATTCAAACCAAGCTTTTCTGGTCTAGAATTCTTTCCCGAGTTACTGCCTCTTCTATTATTAACTCCAGCTAACATTTGTAAATTCGCCAGATATTCCTAAATGGAGGCGGATTTGGATGATCTCAGGAGCAGCAGCATAGGGCAGATTCTAAAATTTTTTTGGTCTTGGAACCTCTACACTCTTCGAAGAGCTTTTATGTAGATTGAGCTGGTGCTATTTACCATTTAGAAATTAAAACAGGAAAAATTTGAATACTTATCAATACATTTTTAAAAACCCTTAACATGTTAACATAACATTTCAATTAGAAAATACTATTTTTTTCCCCAAAGTAGTAGGAGAGTAACACCATTTTGCATTTTTTTGCCCATCTTTTACGTCTAGCTCAACAGAAGGCAGTTGGAGTCTCGTAGCTGCTTCTGCATTCAGGTATATAATGAAAATCACCTGGTATCACGCAGAAAGCAGGAAAGAGAAGATATTCTAAAAACCTTTTCAGATAGCTGTGTACATTGATACAATACGATAACTAAACAATTGGTAGGTTCTTAAAGGACTTTTGCAATCTTGGACTCTGAAACCCTACTAACAAACTTTTCTTACTTTGCTGTATTACAATCCACTGGTGTATCTCGCACTTTGAAATATTTTTTTACCTATGGTGATTCTGAAACATCACACATTGGTCATTAGAAAAAAAACATATTTACTGAGTTATGCTATCTTCTTAATGTTGACATATTTTATTACACATTAAAAAAATCAGTCATTAACGTTGTTACAAAAAAAGTCTTAAATACTAGGAAGCTGTCAAACTTGAGATGTCAACTTTTTACAAATTCTAATTTTCACTCTCAAATTTTTATCATCGATAACAAATACTGTCAATTATTTCCTCAAAGTGACGAGCTCACTTCATTTACAAGAAAACATCCTCCAAACACTCAAGTGTAAAACACTGCAGTCAGTTGTTCTTACAAATAAACATGCTGTTCCATGAAACGAGCAGTTCACAACTCAAATGTCACAAGTGCTTTTCCTTATGACAACAATCATGCCTCGATAGCAGCATAGGTGCTTTATGCATACTTCCCATGTGCTCAGAGTCTTAAAAAATAAAGACATGTACCCAAGGGCTAAGATTTCATAAAATTAATCATTTTCACTGCTTTATCAAGGACATTCTCAAGGAACTCCCTTGCTTCGTACAACGCACCACCAGTAGTTTAAACCCAGCATTGATTTTGGACCATGGGTGCGACTCTCAGTGACGATAAACAGTGCCTTAGTGTGACCTCGCCACCCCCCTGAAAGGGTCTGAAGGGATCCCCGGGCGTCAGTGGACTGCACGTTGAGAACTGCTTTCCTAGGTTACACCACTGGCTCAGGGTGGGGTGGAGACACTACCAAATCCCATTCGTCCCAAGTGTCTTCATCGCTTAGTTTATTTCGCTGGAGACACACCACCAACATAGCTGGTATGTTACAAGCATAACATAGGAAATAGGCAGGAAATCAAGGGCATAGATTGCAATTTAATTCTGTTTTAAGATTCTATTTTGAGCACCTTTATGCTAGACCAATAATTCTCTACGTGGTAATTATCTTAATCAGTCGCAGCTGAAAGACAGCGCGTTAAACACGTAGGAGGACACCTCCTTCCCCAAACCACCCCAACTGCCTTGGGGATGAGGCCCCCCAACATTACACTTTCAGCAATCTCCTAGGCACTTTTGATGCACCCCGAAGTTAGGAACGACTGTGCTGAGTGCTTCCAACTCAGAGTCTAACCCCCAGTCCCAAGACCCATAGTGGCGTCAACGTCGTTCGCCAAGCAGCCCTCCCCGCCCCCTTCTTTCCCCTCCATCCAGACGAGAAAATTCCTTTGGGAGTAAAACTCCATCCTGTTCATACCGAGTCATCACTCTGCTGGTTCCTGTAGTTTGACAGACACCCCCAACGGAGCTGGTACGCTCCGTGGGGTTTCGAGCTGCGGTGGGCGGTGTCTAAGTGAGAGTGGAGGGCTGTTCCGAGCTAGTACTACTTGGACCTGTTTCCTCCTCAAAAATGAGATGGGGCTCAAAGATTTACAAGGCTCTCTCAGCTCTACCTTCTTTCAGAGCTAAGAATGTCCAGGACTAGTGACCAGAGAAACGTCCAGCGTTATCAACACTTTCAGGGAGTCCCGCGTGTAACGGGACAAGAAAAATCAGGACAACTCGCAGAGAGGGAAGGCAGGTGGATCGTCGACACCCCCTCTTTTCAGTAGGTGCTAAGATTCGGGAGAAAATAGTCCCCGGGATAAACATGGCGCCCACCGCGGCAGGCAGGGCATAATCGCCGGGAAATAAAGGTCCCGCCGCCCCGTCCCATTTTATAAATCACAGCGCCATCCCGCAGAAATCGCAGGGCCGGAGGCGGCGACTTGGTAAAGTCACCGCGGCGCACAGGGCTTGGGATGCACCATTGGACCGAGTGGGGATTACATAACACGGGAGCGGCTAAGCCATCACTCCCGGCCCTCCTCGCGCTCCAACACAGCGCCCCACTGCTCCCCCGGGGCGCGGGGGGCGGGCCGGGCGCCCC
>NW_006442103.1:19243775-19254304 GCF_000325575.1 Pteropus alecto
GGTTGGGGCGCGTGGCACGTCATGGGCTCATCCTAACCCTTGCCCGGGCTTCTTTTCCAGTCAAGTTTGCCTGGGCCTGCAAATAAATAAATAAATAAAAACATTTTTTTTTTTTTTTAAATGAAATAAAGAATAATTAGCTTCAAAAGTAATATCTAAATTTGGGTTAGAAAAATGGGATTGCCAAAGGAAATCTTCCCCAGTTCACTTGCCTGGACTTTCCAGGGAAGATTTGGGGATTCTCCCCACTTTCCACTCAAGGCTTGTACCTAATCAAGAGGGGAAAAGATGCCACAGGCCAGATGGTGAAGGCCAATGGCACTAACAACTGTCATTGGAACAAAGGCAGCAAAATGGCACTCTTCCTCAAGAGACGTTCGGCCAAGTAGCCTTATGGTAGTGGCCATAAGTGAAGAACTTTCAAAGGCCATATTGAACCCTTCTGGATTCTGAAAAGAAGTCACACATGATTGCTTATCAGGGTGACTACTGCATGAAACTGCTTTGAAACCATTGTGAATAGATTCGGCAAAGATAATCGATTCTAGGAAACTATAGACTTCACATCTGTGCTTTTTGCTTCAATCAAGGCTGAGATGGATTGGCCCAAAGAAATTGATTAGTCCATGCAACACTGTCCACTTGTTATTTTCCCCAAACAAAAACTACCCTCTTTCCCAGGGAGTCAAGAAAATATGTCCTTTTTTCTCTCCCGAGATGATACAATGTTATTTTCCTTGGACGTTTAAGGATATCATTGCTCTTTAGGCAACCACAACCACGTGCTCCAAGCCAAAGGCTAAATCACAGTATTGGTGCAAGATTGAGGAGACCCAGAATCATACCCATTCCTTCTTTTACGTACACACTCCACTCACACGACCAAAATGGGTGGTGGACGTAAGCATTCCAAATCATGCGCCCGTATACACGCGTGCCCATTTCTCATTCTGCTTCACCTAATTTCATACCAAAAACATATGAGTAATTTTAAGGATTCATTCTCGGGAGAACTTCATTATTGGAAATTGAAAGAATCGCTAATCCTTTTGAAAATACTTCTGAAGCCTTTCCAGACCTGATCTGGAAAAGCCTATGGAAAGATTATGGAATAACTACAAAAGACAAATTCTGCATTAAGTTCTAATTCTATTTTATGCTTTCCCGAAGTAATTATTATAACTTATCATAATGTTATTTGCCTCTGAAATATTCTTGTTGAAACATATGTTGCTGTGCGGTAAATGCCAACTTATGCTCTCTGCCAATGAGATCTAGCCCAGCAGACTGTACTGTGTACTGTTGACCAATAAACCACTGGCACGCCATACTGAAAATGCATCCTGCATCCATTCATTCAACAAATATTTATTGAGTACTTGCCATATATGCCAGGCACTGTTCTAGGTGCTGAGAATACAACAATAAAGCAAACAAAATCCCTAAGCTCGTGAAACACACCCTAGTTGGGAGAGAGATGCAATATTCACATAAACAAACTGTTCCAATATCTACTGTTAAGTAACAAATGGCTCCAAAACTTGGTGGCTTAGAACAAAAACAGTTTTTTTATTATCTCTCATGGTTCTGGGAGACAATTAGGCTAAGCTAAGCCGTGCTCACTTGGCGTCTCACACAGTGGCTGGGGCTGAAGTCATCTCAAAAGCTTCCTCAAACGTCTGGAAGTTGGTAGCTGTTGGCTCGGACTGCAGCTGGGGCTGTTGGCCAGAACAGGTGGCTGTTGGCCTCTCGATGTGGCCCGGGCTTCCTCATATCATAGTGGCTGAGTTCCAAGATTGCGTGCTCTAAGAGGACCAGGCTGAGATTGTGAGGCTTTTTGCGACCTAACCTCAGAGGTCACAAAGTATCACTTCCGCCACAGTTACAGGACCACCTTGATTCAATGGGTGTGAAGAACATCTCTCAAAGGGGGTAGTAGAAACATCATATTGTAAAAAAAGTACATGGAATGGGAAATCTTGTGGCCATCTTGGAAAATAGCATCTGCCATACATTATACAAATAAATATATAACATGCAATATGGTGATAGGTGCTGTGGATGGGGAAAAGGGCAGGATGGGGGAAATTGGGAGTGTGGTGCAGGGGCGGGGGTGGAGAAATTGTTCTTTTACGTGGGGTGCTTGGAGGAGGCTTTGTCATTAAGGGGACATTGGAGCACAGACCTGAAGAGAGTGAAGCCAAGTTCAGGTTTTACTCTTAGCGAAAGTGAAATCATTGGAGGATTTTGAGCAGAGTGATGTGACCTGGCTATCATTTTTAAAGGAATACCCTGGCTGCTCATAGAGAATAACTGGTAAGGGCAAGGCTAGCCTCAGGGAGATGAGTTAGGAGGCTAGTACCATAAGCCAGGTGAGAGATGGCGGCGTGGGCTGCGGTGGGAGGTGGGGAACTACTTCAGCTGAGTGAGTTCGCGGTGTGTTATTTACTTCTCTGTGACCGATTTTTCTGTAATTTAGTTCGTGCCCTGGGAGACGGTTTTGACCCATAATGGCTAATAAAATGTGTGTGAGTGATGGCGCTAGGCCTGCCACAAAGGAATAAAGGAAGAATAGCGTGCAGAATGTGAAAATGGGAGTGTTGTGGGGACTGGCAGCACCTTTGAGGAAAGAGTTCCGGAAACAGGAGTGAGGATCAGCAGACGATCAGGGAACGGAGTAAGTTTTATGACATTACCGAAGGTGCCCTAACTACGCTACAGTCTGAGATGATTTCTCAACAGTTGGATGGCTGGTGGCTGGAGGAAATCGGGGGCAGAGACATTTTATAACTTCAGAGGATTTGAAGAAAACTCTACCACCTGGCAACACTGGAGCATCATCTAAAAGACGACACAGTTAGTGCTCCCATTTCCAGGAACGTATTCCCCGTGCCGAAGAGGGAATGCCCCAGTTAATTTGGACGGTGCTGGAACATGCTGCTGTCTTTAGCTAACACACGTTTCTAGAATGAAGGAATAGAACTGATAGCTGTGATGTCTCTTGTGTTTGAACCATCTTGATAATGATGGGTTACCCAAGCAGAATAATAACCCGGATGGAATCCTTAGAAATCCACTCACATGTGCCTGTATAACAACAGGAAAGATTCTGAAAGCCAACCCAGCCCGGTATACTGAAGAAATTGGTCCCAATACTGCTGCTAAAAAAAACTACCCCAGTCTTCAGTAGTCACCTTAGAAAAACTGAATCCTCGCCTTATGAGTTTCTTAGAAAGAAGGTCAAAAGTTAATGGAAGTACCAAGTTGAGCCTTTCACAGTTAGGTAGCAGGAGAGTGTTTCTTTTCTACAGTTTATGGAAACAGTTATTTGCTTCCTCGGCTTACGGTTTCTGCCACGAGTTGAAAATTGGAACCACCTGTAGCTTAGAGAGTGTCAAGGCAGAGACAAATGATTTCAACATGTCTTCAAAAGCAGTGAGCCACAGGGGCCCCCCTGCTGTCATGTTGCTGATATACAGACACGATCAGTGACTGCTTAGGTTCAGTGTGAGGCCGACAGGTAGGTGTCAAGGTGAGGAGTGGAGGATTGTGAGGTCAGTCCAGGCAGAAAGCAGCTTTGTGGGATATAATATCAGCTTTCTTTAAAAACGAGAATCCTGCTCCCTACAACACACACGCGGGGTGGTCGAAACCAGGAGCTCAAAGGGAGGTACTCATTTGGGAAGACCTAAGAGCTAGAAGCAACAGTGGAGTAATCTTCACCATCTGAGCATCTCGCAGCTCAAAAAGATTGACAGCAGATTGTACTGAGCCTGGGAGTCAACGCGTATGGGTGGAAAGGAGGGCACCGAGATGCCTCACTTGGCAGGGAAATCATCACGAAATAAAGGGCAAGAGATGATCTACATTTGACCAGTGTCAAAGAAACAGTGGGGACCTCGGAGGCTGCTGCTAGATTTTATTTAAGAGCATTATTTACTGCCTCCTGATGGTTAGAAGAGTTGAGAACTTTCCTAGGGGCCCAGAAAATTCTCAGGAGGTGAGAAATAGCTGGAGGAAGTTTCAGACTGGGATTCTAAAAGAAGAGTTTCGCATTAGCTTTCAGTAAGAAGCAATCGAAGGGCTCTGTCTTCGAAATATATTTTGCAAGAAATGCACGAGCGGCAACTTCATCAGTCATCGACACTTCTCTGTAAGTTGCCGTATGATTTCATAGGAGATAATAATGTAGTTAAACTTTGAATTAAATTATTTAAGAGACACCCATTAGCAAAGCTATACATCTAGGCCGTTGCTACAGAGTTGAGCAGGCATGATTATAAAGTAATTGAACTGATTCCATAAAGCTTCTTGGAAAATGAATTGGATTACTTTATAGACACGCATGTTATGTGGCTTGTTCATTATAATAGATTACAAAGTAATTCTTAATTAAAATGTCCTTTTTTCTCCAGGATACATTCTTTCCTAATTTAGCAGTGTTTGTATTTTATGACGGTCGTGGATAATCTCCAGAGCACAACTGTGGACATTAAATAACCTCCCGATTCATTCTTTTGAAGGACATGAGGATTAATATTATTTTACAGATGAGGAGACTGAAGTGTCCTCCAGAATTAAGTTTTAAAGGTCTCTGGTGTGGATTAGTGGTCAGACCCTTTTAAGTCTTACTGTTGAGCATGCACAGTAGGAGAAAGAAGTAGCAGAAAAGCCATTGCCTATGACAGTCGAGGATTCATTTTTAAAGCCTTTACTATTGCCTGAAACATAAAGGTAACAGTATCTGAAAATACGAAAGCGCCAAGATTCACCAATTTACAATCATTTTATAGGAGGAAAATGATTTAACCTTCATTCATGCAGGAAATAATTCTCACTTCTGGGTTTGCATGTAAATGCATTGGTGTATAAGCGCTGAGGGTCAGTTGGAACGTCCTACGGACCATGCTTCCTGGCAGCTTCTGACCTCTGCTTCTCCTATTCAGAGATCTCAGCCCTAGCCTAGAAAAGTGAATCTTCAACTTTTCTGCATATGAGGCCCTTGAAAATCTCTGTGAAATCTATGGATTATCTCCCTTAGAAAATGCACATATATACAATATGTTGCCAACACTTTAGGGCTTGAAGCCCATTCTTGTGCCTGTGCAGGAACCCCAGGCAAAGAGCCTCAAGCCCCGGGCTCATTGGACAAGATGCTTTATTTCCTGTCTTCCCAGAGAAATGCTGCATCTCACAATAATCATGTGAACATGTATACCCAAAGAACTAGTGTCTTCTTACCTTAATAAGTGGCATATGATGGTGATGATGATGATGATATACTAATTATTATTATACTAGTATTATTTTATTTCTTCCTTTATTTTTGTCCAAGATATTCTTCAATATCTGGGAAAGTCCAGGAACTTCTAAGATCTGAAAGATGATCATATAATCTAGCTGCCATGGCTCGTTGAATTAATACCACTGGAATTCAGGAAGTTATCTCTGATTTTTCAACCCTGCAAAGATTCTCCACCCTCCTGGGATCCCTCCCTACTTCACCTTATTCCTCGGCTGTGGCTCATTGAATATTTATGGCTCTCAACATTTCCCAGCCTGCCCTGCAGCTGTATTAGGTAGAGCCTCACGACAGGCCCAGCAAATGGGAATACGGTTTTAAGTGATGGGTCACTTCCTGCCCCGAGCCCTTGAAGGTTGGTGTGGCTCCCCTCTTCTCATTTGGGGAGATGGAAGCAGCCTCGATTCCTGAGTCACCTCACGGAGGAGGGCTGAGTTAGTGAGTTGCCCAAAATACACTGGACTTTACCAGAAAAACGACAACAGCACACCTTCAGTGGACTAAGCCACAAAGATTCCAGGATTAATTTATTAATTCACCACAGCCTAATTATATTGACTAATACATCAGTATACATATTAGATTTTTTGAAAAAAAGGAAATTACCCCATTACACTTTTATGGCTAAGAATGAGAGTCAGTATGGTTAACTTGATAGAGCGTGGTATTACCTACATTGCAGGGTTATTGTATTAGAGATAGAATATTTAAAATGTCGAGGATGATACCTAACATATTAATGATGCCATAAATGGTGGCTTTTATTATTAGTTCTTAAGATGTCCTATACCATAATATAAGTATTTTATGGGACATGATAAAACTTGACTATACTCATGGATGACAGGCTCTCTATGCTGATTCTTTCCCACATTTTTCACCTTAAGTTTCTCTTCTAAATAGTTTGGGTCTTGGGCTCAAGCATCTTTCATAAAATTGCAGGAAGAAATATCTTCCAAGAAATAAGTTTATTGATGTTAATCAGCCAAAAATTTAGTAAAAAGCCTATTATTTTTTCTACAGGTTAATTAACAGAATAACCAGGTAACACGATATTGCCAAGTGCTAATTTAAGTGGTCTAGACAATTAAAAAATGTGACATAGAAAACGATGCTTACTGTGTGAGATGAACAATATACATGCTGGAAAGAAAGAGGAAAGCTCTATACAGACTCAAGTCTTCAGTGGCAACTTCTTGAAAGAGATGGGGCTCAGATCTTGTCTTGGAGCATGGGGAGGACGTGGACAAACGGAGAGAGAGGGAGAAGGGCATTCCAAGTGAGGGACAGAATGATCGAGGTACCGATCAAAATAAAACATTAGGTCGAATCATATAAAATTACTGGGTGGGGGTTCTGGAGGTTCAAAAACAATCTAACATTGGCAATTTCGTATTGTTCAACCTATTAAAACTGGCGTTTGTGGGGTAATACACTGGAAGTTTCAACTATGTTGGTCATGTTTTAGTTATTTTTTTTACAAGCATTAGAAACATTATGTGGTAGGTACATGGTTCCTACTATTGCTTCCTATTTCCGTGGTTCATAAATATTTCCTACGATTTAAAGAAAACCAAAAAAAAAAAAAAAAAGTAATTCTCATCGTATAATTGAAGCGATCCGGTAGGTAAGTCTCATTCCCTTTAGGAAAGTAACACTTAGTTTTCTCATCAGTCTCAGATTGTCACCCTTTTCCCCAGCTTTTCTCCCAGTGTACCAGGGCACAAGCATGGCTTACGCGGCCACATGACAAGGGAGAGAGTCGAGACCCCAAGTGCGGTGTTCCTCGACGCCTCTGGCCTTCGGGCTGCGTATTTCTTTACCTGACTCCCCGCTGGCCCTGCTCGTGGTGTTTGCAGCTGGAGTTTGTGGTTCAAGACTGTGTGATGTGGCTTGAGGGCTGGCCTCCCGAGATCACTCAATCTGCCCTCAGCTCTTGGGCCCTCCAGGTCCCATTGGACCTTGACGGTAGTGGTGGGCGTGGTTCATTCTGCAGTCCTCACTACATTGTCACCTTGCCCCCAAAAGGTCACCCCTCCAGCAAGTTTCTCAGCCAGACGTTCAGCCATTGTGGCCCTCAGCAACAGCACCGTGGCAGCTAGACCTCAGGGCCCCCGCCCACTACAGTTTGCTCAGGCTCTGACCGGATGTGCTGCGCCAGAGCGGGATTCAAAGCGTCCTGTGCAGCCTCACAGGGGTCCAAAGGGGGCAGGTCCCTGCTGGTCCCTCCAGTTATCCGATGCCCCTCGCCATGTCCAGACAGAAGCCCTGGAGAGGAGAAATCGGGACACGCCTCTGACAGTTTTCCCTTTCCCCTTTTTGCGTCTCCTCTTTCTTTTTCCCATTATCCCCGAGGACCAGAAAACATAGCCCCACCCCCACCCCGCCATCTTCCTCTACCCCGTCCTCTACCTGGGAGCGGCAGTCACCCGCTCTGGGAGAACTCCCTGAGTTAAGTCCTCTAGGTCGGGCTCTTGAGGGAGTTACAGAATTTTTTTTTAATCTTAAAAGGAATTTAGGAAATCTTCTTTCAAGCCACTAACCTGGCTTAGAAAGTTCTTGTCTTGCTGTAAAATCCTATTTTGAATGTCAGAAGGCGAATATATCAGTATTCCCCGCCCCCTGCCCCCTCATTCCTTCTGTAATACATTCCTTATCTCCCTTGGGCAGATGGGTGCCAAGGGCCAACTAAAGATAAAGTCATTTATTCAGAAAGGAAAAAAAAGGAAAGCGTGCCATTTTTCAAAATATGACTTTCCTAATTACACGCAAATTCTCCCCATCCCCTGTTCCTCTTCCCTATAGATCTCCAACAACTGCCTCCAGACCCCCGGGGTCAGACGCCAAGATTTATTGCCAGGCTGATGCTCCAAACGTGGAACAACTAACTGGCTGAATAGCAGCCCTGACCCACGATGAGCACGTAGAGGAAACAAACCCAGTTAGGGTCACAGGGTTTGCTTTTCCCCTCTCCCGGGGCACACCTGAGGACATTTCACCCAGGGGTGCCCCTTCCTCTGCCCATGTTTGCAATGACCGCCCCCTCTCACCCGGTAGGCAGGATCCGCGGAGTGTGCCTGGAGCACCACAAATGCCACAAAGGCGTGACTTCGAGGAACTGGAAAACAGCTCTCTGATATCGCAACTGCCTTTGAGGCTGGTGGTCTTTGGGGGAGGGGGGTTTGCTCAGGCCTCATATTCAGGAAGTCAGTGAAAAACAAGCGAAGGGACAGCCTGGCAGTGGGGGAAGAGTCCCGTCAAGCATCACTAGCACATTACTTAACCTTGTCTAAGTTCGTTCCTCAACTACGAGACAGGGTCATGGTCATTACACGCCTCGACTGACCTAATGCGTGTGAGACGCCTGGCACAGAAAAGTGTGGAGTAAATGGGAGCTCTGGTCGAGCTGGGAAGAGTAATAATGACGCGGTGGCTGGGCCCAGCGATCGGGACCCTCTCCCACGCGTACGCATGGGCCTTCTGATCCAGATGTGGAACTAACGAAAATGGCAGGAATGAGGTGAGTGTGTGCAAGGGGGGTGGGGGAGGCAAAGATAGAAGATTCAGTCGCAGACCGCAGCCCCGGTCAGCATGGAAGAGAGCCGCCCCCACACAGAAATCCAAGAGTTCAAGCATTTCAGGCTTTCCGATTACCGACACGGGATGAAACATTTTTCAAAATAAGCAACAAGGGAGAAGGATGAAATACATTTTACAGCTGAGCCTTGAACATGAGTTTGAACTGTGCGGGTCCACTTGTATATGGATTTTTTTCAAGAAACATACAGTCAGCCTTCATATTTGTGGGTTTCTCATCTATGGATTCAACCCACCTTGGATCCCAAACAGTATTTTCGAGATCGGGGATCTGTGGGTGCGGAGGGCAGATGGAATGCAATCCTCTAGGCCATTGTATATGAACTTGAGCATCTGCAGGGGTCCTGGAACCAGTCCTCCAAGGATACAGAGGAGTCAAAAGGTATACGAGAGCTAGGCCGTCTGGACTGATACCCTGGCAAGCCCAGTGAGTGTGTCGCCGAACCCAGCCCACCTCCCAGGACCTGCTGCGGGCGGTGACACCACAGAGCGCCTTGGAGCACCTTGACAAAGGGCGCTGACCTGCTGCAGCCACCCGACATCAGAAATGAACGTTCATTAGCATCTGCCCTGAAGGCGTTCCTGTTCTTCACAGCTTAAATGATCACTGTACCTACTGGGTCATAGTTCACCACTAAATCTGCTTTTGAAGGTGCCTTTGGGATGTCCAATAGGGACAGCTATTTTTACGCTGCTATTGTTGCGGTGGTTGCTGTCCATGTGCTGCTGGCTCTCTTTGTCTATGCGGCCTGGAATGAAGGCCCACCACGGTGGCGTGAAGGCAAACAGGATTAAAGTGTACATCCCCGTTTGATAGTGTTAAATTGATTTTTAAAATGGTAAATGTGTCTGGGATACTGATGATTTCCATGAAGTTGAAAGAACATGTTAAAATCGATGTTAATTGTTTTCTTTTTTACTACCTAAAGCACCCGGTCTTCTTAGGTGATCTCCCATTCAAGTACTAACCAGGTCCGCCCCTGCTTCGCTTCCTTAGCTTCTGAGATCAGATGGGATCTGGCTTGTTCCGGGTGGCATGGTTATAGTCTAAAATTGATCTTAAGAGTCACATTTGACTAGCGTAAATTTCGATCCTTCTAATACAGTAGTTTGCATCAATTATAACTGTCTGAGCTTCCCGTTTGCAACTGAGAATTTGGAAAAATTAAATGGGTTACAAATTAAAAAAAAAAGGTATACACGAATTTTCGACTGCATAGGGGTTGGCGCCCCAATCTCTGCATCGTTTAAGGGTCAACTATGTTTTTAAATAAACAAAAATAAAATAGCTTCATGGGGGTACTTGACTACATGATATTCCAGCAAACCTGGCTTCCTGGGACTGCACTGGAGACAGCTCGTTTGCACACATTTGGAACATGTTCATGGCCTCAGAGTCACCGGGTAGCAGAGGAGCCATAGAAAAAAGGGGAGTTTGGCAGAATTGCCCTCATATTTTAAGTTATAACTTTCTTTATTGAAATAATAGCTTTAAAGAGATAAATTATTCACAAATCATTACTAGCAGATGTTGAGATGGGAAGATAAGCAAGAAAGATAATTAAAGTCTGCACTATCCTTGAAATGGAATACTAAGTAGAGAGGAATAAATTAGATGACTTTTCAAACC
>NW_006442103.1:19255277-19273666 GCF_000325575.1 Pteropus alecto
GAGGGGGCGCTGGCGGCCGGGGAGCCGCGGCCGCGGCCCGCGGTCTCCCAAAGCCCGGAGCGGACTGGGGTGGTCAAGAGCCATCTTTTCTCCTTTGATTTATCTTCTTTTTGTCGTCATGACCTCTTGGCCTCAGACTGCGTTAAGGGAGCCGTGGTAAGAGTGCAGAAAATGAGGTGACCTGGAGGAAAAAAGTAAAGTGCGATTTTTAAAAAAATAAAAAATTTGTTCTATTTCCTTTTACCCTCTGAAATTAATGTAGATGTAAATTACATTTTGAAAGGCCCCAAGGTCAGGCTGCAAGGCTCTGTTTTCTGCCCTCCCCTGGCACTTAGAATAAGTTTTCTGGTGCGAAGGCAATTTTGCCAAGTGGTGGTCCACTCCCCAAAACATCATCCTGGTGAGACACGAACGTTTCCATGGTGATGACTTCGAGTTTTCCTGTTACTTCATTCTAATAATATTTTCCTACTTCAGGTGGGTAAGGTCAAACCTAGCTCAGCCCAGGTTTAAGTCAGACTTTTTAAAAATCTCGATGGTATTTAGTTGACCTAGTTTCTCCCTATTCAGATCTAGGGATTTTTGTAATTGGTCCAGGCATGGTATCTTTTGTCCTGCTGCTCTTCCCGTAGAGAGGAAATAGGTTCTCTCTGCCTCCTGCTTGGCACTATCAACGAACCCAACCGAGTGCTTATTTCGGGTTGCTGCTGGTACTCACTACTTATTAAACAATCTGATATACCTGTACCATCAGAAGCAGGATTTAGGATTTCGTATACGTCTAGTCTATACGATGCTATGTACCCGAAATCTTTGTGAAATATAAGCTCCTTAAATGAAACCCTGTTTTATTCTTCAGTGAACGGTGTTCATCTCTTTGCAGTGTTTTTGAAGGGTCTAGTGCATTTGAAAGGATCTAGAACATAATAGGGATTCGTTAAACGATATCCTTTATCTTGATATCCTCCAAAGTGCTTAGCACATGGCAAACACTCAGTATCGGTTGAGTGAATGGACATGCCACATCCCATACTATCCGCACAAGGAAAATACCAGGATGAAGAAGATCTTTGAGCACAGTGATTTCATTCCATCAGTGAAGCTTAGTGTGGAGGTGTCCATCCAGCCCCTTACCAGATGCAGGCTCTCTCCACCTTGGAATGTGGACCTCTTAACATTTTCAGGAGAAAAAAAAATGTACTTCATTAACAAGTAGGACCTAACCTCTTGTCACTATGGAACTTGAGAAGTTTGTTTAAATATGGAAAATCTAAGCTCACTTGACATTGATCAGGGGAAAAAGATTTCTACACATTATGCAAGCTATTCGTGTCAAAAACAATTAGCAGGCCCCAGCTTCCATTACATCATTCATTAGGAAGAGTGTGGGCTGGGAGCGCCAAGTCACATGACTTGATGGCGGAATGAAGGCTGAATTTTCTTTGTGTTTCTGCCCTTAGCCATATTCGGTTTCTAGTATGTTTGGAAAAGGTTAAAGCAGAACATGCAGATCTAGTTTATTTTAATGCCGTCAGACTGCTAAGCAGTGGAAAGTTGTTCAAGAGATTTACTGAGCTGTTTCCTTAGATTAAAGACTTTAGCGAATTAATTAAAAGGGTTCTGAGAGATACATACAACATGCCAGAGCCCTACTGGCTCGTAAAATTGTTCTTTCTGATTAATGTGCTGTGACAGCTGAGCACAGTGCACGGAAGGCTGCGGGGGAATCAAATAGGAGCAGGCCTGATATGTCCAAAGGCATGTGAGTGTGTGGCTTGAAGTGGCCGTGACAGCAGAGTCAGCTGGCCACTGTGCTCATTTCCTTTCGCTCAAGCTCTTGAGCTCGGGAGAAGCACAGAGTCTGGCCGGGTGCTGAACCATTGGGTGAAAGCGAAGTCATGACTTTAAGAAGAGCTTCACAGCTTTCGACGTGTCGGTACTATGCTTCGTGTTTTAGTTGCCAAGAACTCTCCCCTCAGGATGGTCATCAATTATGGAGCCGTTATTCAGTTTTCAGAGCGATTGACTGAGCCGAAAGTGAACTATGTCCATTAGGAGACAAATATCCTTGGAATTTTTGAAACAAGTAGATGAATCGCAAAGGTGTTCTAAAATTGGGGGCTAAAGTCTGGGTGACGTTTGAGGTCTAGCTGGCTTAGAAAGCACATGCTTTTTAGCCAGCGGTGACATCAGCACTGTCAACAATGTCAGCCAGCACTGGTGCTGAAAGCTGTCATCGTCGACACATACCTGCAGTTAGAAATTGAATGCGCCCCTGCCGAATGTAATTGATGTATTCATTCAACACATGTTTATTAAACGCTGGGCCTTGGAGATACCTCCGTTCTCATAGTCTATAGTGCTGTTCAATAAGAATATAATTTGAGCCACATATGTAATTTTCAATTTTCTAGTAGCCACATTAAGAAATTAAAAAGAAACCCATAACATTAATTTTAATAACTTTTATTTCACCAACTATATCTAAAAGATTATTGTTTTAATCAATGTAATCAGTATGGAAATTATATTGTAATTTCTATATCTCTATATGTAATCGATATAGAAATTATAAAATATTTTACAGTCTTTGTTCTGAGTTAAATTTTTTCTGATTCGGACCGGATCTCACAATGCACAGTACTCAAAGCCACCTGTGACTGGAGTTTACCATATTGGAAAGCCCAGGTCCACAGGGAAATGCAGATGAATAAGCAGGTAACTTCAATAAAATGTAATAGGCTATGACGAGAGAGAAGTACAATGAGAACTTAGTAAAAGGGCTTAGTTCCTTCAGTTCTTCCTCCCCAAACCCCATAATTCTCTCTGCTTCCCGGCAGCCTTCCTGCCATCAGTCTAATCTAAGCCAGCATCATCTCTTTCCTAGGCTTCCACAACAGCCTCCAAAACCGTCTTCCTGCGCATACCCAGCCCCCTCTCTGCAGCCAGAGTGAGCTTTTAAAAATGCACATTGAGGGTGTCACTACCCTGCTTGAAACCTGAAATACGTGATGACTGCACATGGAGCAAACGTGCAGCGAGGGACATAAAGCACCTGGCTCAGAGTCCTGCTGCCGAGTCTTCATTCTTCCCACTTCTCCCTTTTACTCTGTCTCTGCCTCTCTCTTCCCTCTCTGCCTCCCACCCCGCCTTCCTCTCGTCACTTATCCGTCTCCTGTCCTCTGAAATTCTTTTCTTTCTCGCCTTCTGCTTTCTTTCCAGTTTTCCTTCCTTCTTTACTCTCCTTTCCGCCTTAGTTTATTATAATATAGAATTCAAGTAGATGTAAAAATTTGCGCTATAGTTATTTACCTCTGTGGTTCAAGTTCTTCATTTAAGAATCAGAAGAGCTTGACCTTGCATCGGGATTAAATTAAGATGCTCTTTGTTTCGGCATGGTCTTTGGTTAACTTCTCTTGTAGATTAGGGAGCTTCTGTAGAAAAAAAAAATGTATTATCTTCTTCTGGGAGGAAAACAATCCCCTTTCACATTTTATAGAGGAGAAAATGGTGCAGCTACTTGCCTAGGGTTGCTTAGTGATCTGAAATAAGTCAGAAGGAGGACCCAGGCACCTGCTCACGGCCTACTTCTTAGGTAGAATGCTGCTGCCTCTAAGGTGAGTTAATTATTCATCGTCTGTGGAATTCAATAAATAAATGAAATACCTAATTAAATAAACCTTAGGGATGCCGAGGGCTGGCAGCTTCCTTTAACTCTGCACACTCTTTGGAGGGCCCATTCTCTTGCTTGAAGGAACAGCCAACCCAGGCTGAATTATGGACGCCTCTGTACTGTACTATACTGACCTGTGTCTGTGGCTCCGACACAGATGACTCTGCCAGTTGCCAGCACTCTTTCTGCCTCCCCTGAGAGCAAGGAGAGGCCCCGAAACTACAGAAGGAGGAAAGGAGGTTATAATTCAAGAAGGATAATTCCAGTTGTCAGAGCATAGTGGGCACCAACACAACACAAACAAGGGAGGGTCTTATCCTAGAAATGATGTTTCTGTGTGGAAAAGAAAGGCTTGGGCCCTGGGGTACGTTCAGGACGAGGAAACGTTTCCTGAGTAGACACTGCATACGAGGCAGCTCTGCAGACACCTTTGTACTAAACCACTTTAATATTTGAACCTAAGAGAAACCCTTCGGCTTTTCCCCAGAGGGAATTTTATCCTGAAGGGAGATGCTTCAGAGTGAGGACCAACTACAGACATTCTTTAAGGCGCCTCCACGACCTGAGACATTTTTCCTTCCTTTTTCCCCCCTTTGCTCCACCAACATCCAGACAGTAGGTACCACGCTCCACGCTAACACTTTCCTTACGTCTCCCTACCAAGGTTTACCGAGAATTTCTTTCTGAACAGAATCCCTCTTGTGAAAAAAACAGTAGAAGCATGTTGTATTAGTTAGATCAGACCGATTGCTAGAACAAATAGACCCAAATAAGGAAAATGGCTCACCCGCAATAGTTTATTTCTCTCTTCTTGGGTGGCAGGTGGTCCTCTTCCACGCAGCCCTCAGGGGTCCGAGTTAACGGAGGCCAGCAAAATGCATGGGGGAGCGCTCGTGGGAAGCTTTTAGGGTGCGTCCCCCACAACTGGGCTCCACGGACCAGTGTCAGTAACGAGAAAAACAGTTCGTTTCTGGTGTATGGTAAGTACGGAAATGGAAAGTAAGCTTTTAGAAAGTTTTAGAGCAATTCTGATAATTTTGCGTTCGCTGAATTTAATTTAAAATTTGGGTTTCATTGGACTTTTTTAAAATTTAATTTTTCCAGGAATTTTTTGTAGTGTGTTTTACAAAAAGTTTGGTTCACAACGGATTAGAAAGAGACAACAAGGCGTCTTTTGCCGTTACTGTATTAGCAAGAACGTAATCACGTTCCAAGGCCGGACGGACTGTGCTCGGAAAGCTTCAGGAACCTGTTTAAGGAGACACAGTAAGCGATAGAGCCAAGATTCAGATCCGGGCCTAAGTGAATCTTAAAACTGAATTTCCCCACTGCTTCCCGGAAGGCGCCAGTGTCGCTAAGCTGCAGGTGGAGGGACCAGAGGCCGAGGGATGATTGACATCTGCCTTTTGCTCTTGCCTGACTCCGTGAATCTACCAGGAGAGCTGACATCCACCTCACCCTCTCATGGCCTCAGATGGCTTCAGGACTCACCGTGAGCTCTTGGCAAGGAGGGAGGAGGAAGCCAGAAGGTGCCAGCTGAAATCCCCAAAGGATTTGGCTCAGCCCGTCTATGGGAGAAAGATGGGGTATTCAAGGAAGAGGGAGGCAACTCTCATGTTCAAGGGAACCATGCTTAGCTCAGTGCCTACTCCCCGGTCTCAAGTCCATTCTCAGAGCTAGGAGTGTCAGCCTTCCATAAAATATGAGGCCCAGAAGACTCCAGGCAGTTGATAAGATTGTCTGGGCATGAATTCTAGCTCTGCTACTTACTGTGTGACCTTGTGCAACTTATTAACCTGTGTGCTTCGGTTTCCTCGCTCAGAATAGGACCAGCTTCGTGGCCTGTGACTCGTGCACAGAGCGTCTCATGCAGAGGGCCCCAGGCTTGGTTCAACGCTCTGCCGTTGTTGCTGTCTTGAAATTCTTTACTTTTGAACAAGGGGTCCCACATAATTTTCATTTTGCATTGAGCTGCAAGTCGTGTAGCTGGCCGTGTATATGCATACTTAATTTCATAGTGAGGTCATATTATAAGTGTTGTTCTTTCCTTCTTTCCTTCCTTCCTTTTTTTCTACTCTCTTTTTAAAAAAAATCTCAATATTCTATCTTTGGTGACCTTTTCCTATTGACACATTCAAGTCTACTTCCTTTTAACATCTATAGTACACGTGTGTCATAATTTCTTTGTCAAGTCTCCCATTGATGGATATTACTTTGTTTATGGAGTTTTGCTTTTAGAAATTATGCTGAAAAGACCATCTTGGTTACACAGATATAGAAACGCTTGCATATACTTTGGCATATCTTGAAATTATGTTCATATACTGAGCTAGCAACACAATTACTGCTAAGCGAAAGGACATTCGTATTTCAAATAATGATCATTATTGCTCTGTTGCTCTCCAAAAAGTTTGTATTGATTTTCACTCCTACCAAGAATATTTGAGGATGCCTATTTTCTCATACCTTGCCAACTCCGTAAATTTCCAGACTTTAAAAAAATTTACTGATCCACTCGGCAAAAAATGGCATCTTGTATTTGTTTTCATTTGTGTTTATTTAATGACATACGAAGTTTGAACATTTTTTTCCTACACGTTTATTAGTCATTTTTCTTTTTCTCTTTTTGCAAACTTCCTCCTTTCCTCCCTCCCTCCCTCCCACCTTCCTTCCTTCCTTCCTTCCTTCCTTCCTTCCTTCCTTCCTTCCTTCCTTCCTTCCTTCTTTCCTTCTTTCTTTCCTTCCATTTTCCCTTTTTTTTAAAAAACTCAATATTCCATCTTGGGAGATCAGTTATCTGCTAGATTCCTACCCCCACTCTCCCTCCTGCCCCAACCCCCACTTCTCCGAGGCTCCGGGGACCCCTCTCTTCCCCCACATTCACTCCAGTGCCCTGTGCATCCCTTCTTTGCCCTCAGACTTCAACCCAGCAATGGCCTGTCTTCCTTCAAAGTCAGAGGCTGCTTTCCAGCCTTCTTGGCCAGAGGTTGGGATTACCCCCATAAACATGATTGATCGACGGATTAAATTTCCCCGTAATCGGGGAGACGGCTTATTTTCTTGGTAGCTAGTGTCCAGCACAATTCCAAGCCAGGAGTTGTTCCTCGTCATGCTGGAGGGATGGAGGACCGTGATGGGTCACGACGAGAAGTTGGGGAACAGAGAGAGCCGTTGCACTGGAGAAATCCGTGCACCCGCTTCGTGTGAGTCCTGAGGAAAGGTGAGACTCACAAGTGCAGAAGTCCTGGCGAGAGTTAGAAATACAGATTTTGCACACGAACGAGAGGTCGGTGTTTAAATCGAGATCTGAGCTGCACCTGCTTTTGGAAGTGGCAGTAGGAAGCGGGAGAGCGAGCGGGGAGAGGAGAGGGCCGCGGAAAGGACCTCGCCACGGTCTGGGGCAGCGGAGGACGCGCCCGCGGAGGAGACGGGAGGGGCTGGAGCTGTAGATCATGGAGCAGAGGTGTAGAAACCCCAGGAAGAAAGAGGCTGAAAAACTAGGGAGCAGAGGGACGAGGGACATTTACCGAAGAGAGGCCTTCAGTTCCTGAGCTCGACGCGGAGGAGGAGGGACAAGAGGACTTGGGACCGCTGGGTCCGGGCTGCTTGACAAAGGCGATGGCGAACAGAAAGGAAAAGCAGGGGGCAGCGGCTACAGGTTGCCGGAGGGTGAGGTTAGGATTCTCCTGCACGTCTTTGAGGGCGAAAGGAGAGGAACTCGGAGAGGGAATTTCTGAAGCTGATGGAGGACAAAGGGAGGAGGCCGGCGGAGGTGAGGCTCTAGCGTTCAGTTTTCCTGCTTCATTCGCTAGGACGTAAACTCAGGAAGGCAGGGATTTCTGTCTGTTCCGACTTTGCTCTATTCCTAGAGCCTAGAACAGTGCCAGGCACCTGGCAGGTTTACAAAAACATATTGCCGAAGAGGGGAGAAGAGCAGGAGTTATTAATCCTACATACCAGGAGGAGAGGCTGGCTCTGGAATGAAGGGTAAATAAGTATCTCTTCCTCTTAGACCTTAGGGAAGATGGAGAAGCTGGAGGTGAAGAAGGAACTCGAGCCTGAAGCCCTGGGTGGAATGACGCAGCATCCAGTGAGAGCGACCGCAGGAGGGATCTGAGGGGAAAATTCCCTCCTGCTCCCCACAGGGCCCCCCGAGCTGGCCTGGGACACCTGCGGGGCGCTTTCCCCCGGCCCTTTGTGTCCCAGCTGCGTCTTGTGCACAGTGAAGAGAGGAGACTGACCGGCAGTGACACGATTTGGATTAGCGAATTACTGATCGCCTGCCAAGCGGGTGGGACGTTGTTTTCCTTTCTTCCCACTTTTGTAGAAAAATTTTGTTATGAATGATTCATCTTGCCTCTCATTACTCAGCGTACAAATTTGTGAGCTGACAAGAGGTGAAAACCCAGGGAGAACGTATCCACCCCCACCCGCACCCCCGATTTCCAGTGGATGACCATATTTCCTATCTCGATTGTGGTATTTCATGAAGATGTGTATATATATGTCGAAATTATCAAATCGTACTTTTACATTTGTGCAGTTTACCGTATGTCAATTAGACCTCAAGAAAGCTGCTTAGAAAAAGGAAAGAAAGAATCTTATATGTAAAACTTTTGTAATCACGGAGTTTGGATATTTAATTAAGTAAACTGTTTTTGGACACTTAATTTAGATATGCTTACTTGCATAATACAAATTGGTCTAATTTGTCTGTACAACCAAAGAGAAAGTCATTTTGGAATAAAATAATTATTTTGGGGAAAACAAAGGGCAACCTGGGGAGACAAGATACACAGAGTGTCTGTCACACGCCTGGATAAACTGGCCGGAGGGAGCACTCGAGGAGGCGGGCTGGTTAGCTGGGATGAGCGCTGGGTTCTTTTTGCAACATTGTTTTAGCTGGCTGTCTCCTTGTCTCCTTCAATCTACGAAAGACCCTCCCTTTCCGAGCCCGGAGGGGAAGATGGCTCTCTCCCAGGGAAGCCAGTGGCTCTCCTGCCAGGGTCCCGTTTCTTCGTCCTGATGTGCGGCAGAACTTGGGAGACACCAGTCCGACTCACCAAATGAATGCATCGGGGGCCTGCTTTCCCTGCCCCCAGGACTCAACAATGAACCGGACCCTTGCTCAGGCCAGTCTACTTTAAGCTTTTCTGAAGAAGTTTTAGAAATTATTTCCATAGGAATTGAATTTAAGTGGTGAAGGATGTAAACGACTCCCAGTTTGGTCTCCGCCATTGCTTTGCGGTCTTAGGGTTTTCATGCATGAAAAGGGCGGGTCTTAGTCCTAAAGAGACAATTTGGTTCTTGACCTTGACCTGAAATTCAGAAAGGCGAGAGACTAACATCCCAGTGGTGGGGGAAGACCTTCAATATTTACTTTGTGAGTTGGAACTGGTCTGCCTGATAGAGCTCATTCATAAACGGGGAGGGTAATGGCCCCAAATTTATCAAATTCAAAGGACTGGGGGGTGGGGGGTGAGACGGAGCCAGTGGTGACAGTACTTGCCTCAGGCTTTGGCTCAAAAAACGTCCTGCGAGAGACTGAGTTCCCCGACCACTCCCCACACCTAGTCACCGTCAGGATGCCCTTTTAAAATTGTCTTCACAGCGCTTAGCAGCATCTCACTACCTTACCTCGTTTATTTTCCATCTCTCCTCATTAGAATCGACTCTCTGTGGGAGTGGGGATCTCACCTCCTGTGCTCATCACTGTGTCTGCACAATAATGCAGAATGATGGCTTCCCAGAGCCGGCCGCCCTAAGCCCAGGAACTCCTGACTGTGTTACCTCATGTGGCCTTTTGTGGATGGAGTTCCTTTAAGGATCATGAGATGGGGGAAATATACTGAATTATCCAGGTGGGCGCAGCGTAGTCACAAGGGTCCCCCTGGGAGGGAGGGGGACCAGTGTCAGAGAGGGAGGTGGGACGACAGAAGCAGTGATCCGAAAGTGGGAGAGACGTGTGAAGACGCCATGTTGCCGGCTTTCAAGATGGAGGGAGGGGCCGTGAGCCCAGGAGTACAGACAGCTTCTAGAAGCTGGAATAGAAAAGGAAACAGATTTTCTTCTAGAGCCTTTAGAAGGAATGAGGCCCTGCTAACAACTTGATTTTATGACTTTGGACCTCCGGAACCATAATATAATAAATTCCTGTCGATGTAAGCCACTAAATATATGGTAGCTTATTACAGCAGCCATAGAAAACTAACACGAATGATACCTGCCTGGCACATAGTAGATGCTCAATAAATATTTGCTGCTTGACCGACCTCCTTATGTCTGGAACCCCAGCCTATAACAAAAATAATAATTTACCACGTTAGAGTGTTGTACGATAGTGAAGTGTGTTTATATTCTTAATTTCATTTTATTTTCACAATTCTTATGACTCTATAGACAAGAAAACTAAAACTCAGTCGCCCGAAGCCCCATAGCTTTTTAGAGGCAGAAAGTAGCTTCGGAACCAATATCTTTATTTGATTCTTATTTTTTGTTTATAAATAACACCGTGTCAACAATAAAGTACAGGTTAAAAAAATTCGTTTATAACCCTTTTACTCTAATAGGTCAACAAGTTTTATTTTTCTATGTCTTCTTCCAGGTCTAGTCTATACAGATACACACTGAAAACATCTTTGTAACTGTAGCGTGTGTGTACATACAGATATGTTCTTATTTTTCTTTTTAACATTGTTTTATCGCCTGGGTTTGGGTCCTTTGGAAAACGGGTGTGGAGACAAAGTTACAAGTGTCAGAAGGTTATTGGGGGTCATGCCTGTGACACGTAAAAGGAGAGGAAGCAGGATTGGGCAAGGAGGGCCTCAGGTCAGTGCAGGTCCGACCACCCCAGGCAGCCCAACGGGGAGGTGTGGGGCAGAGACAGCCAGTGGGAGGAGAACCATGCTGAGCAGAAATGGCCAGTCCTAGTGCCCACGTCCTGCTCGGTGCCCACATGGGCTGCAGGCGGCCTGGGCAGAGGGTGGTCTCAACTTGAACGTGATAGTGAATCCTCAAGGTGCTGCCGCCGGAAGCTGTGAGATTCCTGCTCTCCTGGCAGCTGAACGGAAAGTCCTCTGTTGACGGGAAGCCACGTGGGGCGCCTCCGTGGCTGCCACAGTCCACCCCTGTGTCTGTCACGTGGCTTCGCTTCTTCGTACATAGCGAGTAAGGGTCCCGTGGACCGCTCGCTCTGAGGAGAAACCGAGGTGAGGCCAGTTAGTGGGATAAAGCACAGCCGATGGCTGCAGCTGGTACTACTGTTTCCTCTGCTCTAAGTCCCCCTCGCCCTCAGCCATCGCCTTTGCTGTTCTCGGCGGCCCACCTGGTAGCATGGCCCAGACCCTAGTCACTGAGGGGTCTGAGGCCCCTCCCCTGCTCAGGTCAGGTCATAGTTGCTGCCCTTGTCCGTTCGCGGTCACGACTAGGCAAGGGGTACCGACAGGAGCCCGGGGAGGTCACCGCACATATGTCCCCCTGCCCCAGCCGTGTGATGGCCGTCCTGCCTCTTTCCTGTCCCTCCCCTGACAACATGGTGATTTCTCTTCCCACCTGCTGCCCTCTGTGTACGAGGAGCCCAAAGTGCCCAGGTGGCGGCCATGGTGTGCAGTTTGATGTGACACTGTGGAAACAGTGTGCCCCTGTGGGGATCGGAACTTCTAACCCTGCAGGGCCCCGAGTGGCAGGAACCAGGAGGACAAACCCCCCAGCGGGTGGCTGAGAATGACGGTGAGTTGGTACTGTGTGTGAATGTTTGTGTCTCTCCAAAATTTATGTGTTGAAATCGTAATGCCGCAGGCGGAGGTGTTAGGAAGGGTCCTGGGGGTGTTAGGAGAGGTCCGTCCTGGGGGCGGAATGGGATCAGTGTCCTTATAAAAGAGGCCCAGATCGATCCCCACCTCCTCTGCCACGTGAGGACACAGTGAAAAGCCAGCCGTCTGTGAACCACGAAGTCCTTAGCAAGCCCGACCCTGGCACCGCGACCCTGGACTTTCTGGCCTCCAGGATGGTGAGAAACACACGTCCGTTGTTTGTGAGCTGCCCGGTCAGGGGCACCCTGCTACGGCAGCACGAGCTGAGGACAGGGGCGCTGCTCCTTTCCTCCTGCAGGCCACATTCAGAGCTGACAGTGTCCTGTGTCACTCAGCGTACGGGTCACAGCAGTGCGCCTAGCGTGGGAAGTATTGACTTCACACCGCAGGGACTGTGCTTCCTTCTTTGTGGGAGAGATGGAGGATGCAGCGATTCGTCTTTTACTTTGGAAGGGGTGTCTCAGCTCGTGTCTTAAACGCTGGACGTCACCAACGCCACCGACGTGGCAGGTGCGTGAATCTGTAGGGACTTTCTTGCACACACTGGGGCGCATGCGTCTTGCCAAGGCTTGGCGTATGCTGGCTGCTCGTGCTCGTCCTGACTGTTGGACATCGTCACGATGTCATCGATGTAATAGACCGAAGGGATGGTCTGCAGGGTGTCCAAACAGCCAGGCTGCTTCCGGCCAGACGGCGCGAATCCACTGTAGCTGGACTCTGATTACCCCGCCCTCACAAGCTCCGGCTCCAGCGCGGGGTGGCGGTGAGGGTGGGGGTGGGGGGGCGAGGACGATGCTCTCGGTCTCCAGGTATCAATGTCAAGTCGGATCCTGTGTCCAACAGACCTCAGACTGCTTAGGTGTCCTCTCCTCTGCAGTCACCTGAGTAAATGGTCACAAGTGCCCTTTGGGAAGGACCGAGGGACCGTTACAGTGTATGCTGACCGCGGTGTTGCCAGTCTTGGAGACCCGGCCACCTCTTCAATCAATGAATTTCGGGTCTAAACTGACTCAGGTTGGGGAACTGATAAGCGCATGATTTTTTACCGGGATTTTTTTACATCCCTCTGTAGGTTTCTGCGCATCTGTTTCTGCTTTCTTTCGATTACATATATTCGGCAATATCCTTGGGGTATTTTGGTTGCCGTTTTGTTTTGTTTTGTTTTGTTTTGTTGATTCACTTGTTTTAGCAATACCCTTGTTTTGACTGAGCAACTGTCTTGCCCTGGGGATGTCATGTTCAGTGAACCATATACACCACTCCTTGCGAGCTCCCTGGGCTGTCCCTCTGACCTCACCAGTTATTAGGATAATTGTAACCCCCAGGCTTCTGGCAGTTGAGCGCTGCCACTTGGCCTCTCGCTTTGGGCCCCCATTATTTCTATTGCTCTAAAAGAGCCAAGCCGTGACTCTCGTTTGCTCTGGCTTGCAGAAGAAAGCCACCACCGAGCTGGGGGAGGCTGCTACGCCCCTCACCAGCATGCTGCTGATGGCCTTGGTAAATGGGATTCCTTTAGACCATCTACGGAACATCCTCTGGTGGAGCTTCTGGCCTCTTATAATTGACTCTAGCTTGTCCCTGTCACCGAGCCATTTAATCCTTTCTTCCTCTAATTGCTGTGGCAATTCAGGCGGTTGAATGTCACTCAGCAAAGGTTATCACTTTCTCCATGTGCAGGGCAGGACTTTACCAGGAAATTAAATTCCAGCCCAAGAGAGTGGGCCCCAGTCTTGTATTTCAGCCCCTTGATTAAGCATCATCAAAATCCAGTCCCATAGATACTCCCCAACTCTTACCGGTACGGGTAGGTTATTTCTTGCAGCTACTTTGGGGTGTGGTTCCTTTCTTCCCTCATCAGGACCAGCATATTTTCTCTGGACTATGCTGTGACTTTACCCTATGAGATCTGCCTGGCAGTCAGGAGAGGAGGTGGAGGCAGATAGATTCCCAGGGGGAGAGGCTCTGCAGTGTCTGCCCACGTGGAGGGACTGCTAGCTCTTAAAGGGGACGGGCGGCCCCCCTTCTTAAGGCTCTGAGGGTTCAGAGGAGTATAGGGAGCCAAATCTTTGGGGGCCGCACCTAGATATCGCCATTTCGTGTGTCGGGGTCCTAGGTCTTCCAAACCTGGGGCCTTGACCTTGATTACAGATCTGCCCCTTTGAACTCTGTGAAGGCTGAGTTTGGTCTTCAGCTCTATTTGCTCTCCCACTGCTGTGGATAAGGGCCTCTTTGTAACCCCTGGAAGAGGCTCTCGGGCTTTCACAGTTGATTTGCAATGTTTGGTAACTCCTCTCAGCTTTTCATTATCTCTTGGCAGGGCTCAATGCAACTTAGTAGCAGCCAGCCAACGCCAGTGTCCCGCATTCTCTGCTGCCCCCTTGCCTACCCCACACGCCTGACTTGTTGCACCATAGGGACATTGTCCCACTTCACCATCAGTGACGGTTTTAGCAATTGGGCCCCCATCTTGTCCCAGAGACTACTCGTCCCCCACATACCACCCAGGAGGGGTTCCCAGCGAGGTTGTGAGGAACGCAGCTCTCAAGCCCAGTCTGCCTGCCTGCTTTTTCAGACCTCTCCCAGAAACAACCACGTCCCTTCAGGTGGCCTGGGAAGCAGATGCTGAGACCAAACGAGGAGTTGCAAGAGTTTTATTGGGTGGTGACGCCTGCGAAATTTAGAGGCGCAGGAAGCAGGAAGGGGTAGGGCAGGCCTTCCGACGGTGATGCAGGTTTGATACCTGTGAAAGGAAAGGACAGAAACAAAAGTGGACGAGGAGAACCTCGAGCCACGATGCAGATCCTTTTGAGTTGCGGTCAACCCCACGGAACACTCCAGAGCAGAGTGTCCTAGAGAGGAGTCAAACCGTGGGCAGGAATGGCCAGACCCTAATACCTGTCCTGTGCCTGGTCATTGGGCAGGGCCCCCTCCGGGAGGGTGGAGCCTTAGCGCTGACCCTGGAAAGGATCCCAGAGGTGATGTAGCTGGAGGCCGCTAGCTGACTGCACCGAAGCAGTTGAATGGCAGATTCTTTCTTAAAGAGAAGTCAGAGCTGCACATCTCCATGGCTACCATATCAGGTATTTTGTCTTCAAGTCCAGTGCTATGTCCATATGTCATCTTACCTCTGTATTTGAGACATACAGTTAAAAAAAAAAAAAATCAGATAAAAAACCCGAGAAAATCAGATAATAAGTGGGACTCTGCTGAGACTGTCACAGTGGCCTGTGGGGGCTTTGGGGACAAACATGTAGGTTTAAGCTGCCAAGCTTCTGCCTCTTTCTCCAAAGAGGAAAGGAAAGCGAGGTGGGAGGTGGCGGAATCAGCTGTCGTTGGGGTGTGTGGAGGAAAAGCTCTCTCCTGAGAATGGCGTTTTAACAACTCAGGAAAAAAGACATGGAGAAGGAATCTGTTCTTTTAATTTCCATTGGAATTAGACGTATATATCCTTCTTGCTCTTTTTTTCTTTTGAATGATACCTGTACTTGGAATGTATGCTGGAGACTTGGAACACACTGGAATCTAGTTGCTCAGAGCATTGGAGGTGGGGCAGCTGGGATAATAAAGAGGTTGGGGTGGTAGGGAAGCTCGAGGAGCTTTGGGGTGAGTCTTCCCCTTGCCAGGGAGGGGCTGATTAGGCTGAAAAGGTCGCTTGGAATTCTTTGTCCCAAACAGTCACCGAGCTATGTACCAGATATGGCTACACTTATGTTCCCAGTGGATGATAAAAGTTGGAGCTGGAAGACAGAACTTGACTCTTCCACCAAGGAGCCCAAAGGAAACAATATAATTATGGAATCTGGGATCATCTTCTTAATTTCTCAGAGGAAACAGAACCCCAAGGATTTTAGATCTGGTTAGAATTACAGCTTTCCCAGAAATAAAATTAGAACATCGGTGTCTGGACTCCTGACTCAGTGCTCTGAATTGGTGACATCCACTCATAGCATCTCTGTGGCTCTGCCTTATCTTCCCTAATGACACCCATAATAGAAATTTTAGTTAACCAGGAAAAACCCCAAGCAAGAGTATAATTACCTATTGTTATTGCTGTTGAACAGCGGAGTGTTCGTAAACAAAGCTTGAGGAAGAAAAGATGAGTAATGTACTGAAAGGCTATGGGGCGAGTGGTCTCTTTCTTTTCCTTCCCTTTGCCACCACTCTCTCTGTAGGGCTTACCTCACCTTGCCATTGCGTTTGTCACACCGACCCAGACGAACCTTCTGACATACTGCCGCCTTCTTGCTCAAAAACCTCCAATGGCTCCGCATCACCCACCAATAAAGCCCACAGTCCCGATCCTGATATTCGAGGCCTCGCGTAATCTGTCCCGGATTCTCCCTTTCCTTCATACCTGGTCTCCCTGTGTAAGTTCTAGAACGCAGACTTCACATTTTCCTACTGGTCCGGGCTTTGACTGTTCCCTCTCTCTGTTTTTTACGTCACTGTCGCGCACTCTTCTGGCTTCTTCTCAACGTATAACCAAGTCTTCTCCTTCCCAAAAGCAAAACAAAACAAACATAAAGCGTCCCTTCTCTCTCACCCTGTTTGTCTTAAGTCAAGGTAGCCTGTCTCCTTCTCCCTTCTCGATACACTTCTGTTACTGCTGTCTGAGCCGAGGGTCTACCACGCTGCTGAAACTGACACCTGGAAGATCAACCGTAACTTCTCAGTGCCCAATTCCAGTCTCTGCTCGTACGAGAACATCTCTGTTTCCACCTCTCTCTCTGAATGTCTCATTCCTTTGTTCTCCCTTCCATCTGTTTCATATTTCTCAAGGCTTTCTCTTTGGTCCTCTTTGAAAACTTTCACATCTGTGAGGAAAATTCTTAGATCTGTCTGTACCCCTCAATTCTCTTCTAAGCTTCGTTTCCAGTTGTTCGTTCGCTAGATTGCGTTTGTGTGTGTTTGTCCCACCTACTTCTCCAATATGGCCAGTTCCAAAGTCCGTTTCTTTTATTCTTCCTTCCCTAGGTCCTCATCGAACCCTTCCGTCTCCTGTCCTTTCAATTTCAGCCAATGGCATCACTGCCCTTCTGTCGTTTATCTTTAATTAACCTCCCTGCGTAGGCTTTCCTGCTACTCCATTTAGGAAATTGGCCAAGGAGTAACAGGTGATCTTTGGGCTAACAATTTCACTAGAGTAGTTACTGGTCCTGGTGACAGTCTTGAAGAACTCAGGTAAGAACTGAGGAAAGACTTGTGGGACAGGAATTTGACTCCAAATTCACTTCTTTGAGGAAACTTCCAATTTGTCCAGAACTTTTTCTTTTACACTATTTCTTTACACTTTTACACTTTTTCTTTACACTATGAAAGGTAAAATCACCCTCTTGAATATATATATATATCCATATTATTTATTTCTTCTTCCTGGGTATTATATTTGTTCTAATTTTCTACGTGTGCCATGTTTATGAACTGTTCCATTTTGCCAAATTGTAACATTTCTTAAGTAGATGGACCACGAACCCTGGAAAAGACCCTGGTGTCACCTTTGCCACCTACACCTGGTTGGTGTCCTTCTGAGACTGAGTGCTTCCTTAAGGAACAGATGACAAGAGGGTGACTCAGAGGCCTCCTGGGTTTTGCCTTGTAGTCTGTCCCAAGTGATTTACCATGGGGTGTCTCCTTTACCACCCTTATTTTGTATTAACTGCAAATACACTAAGTAGCCTAATTATTAAGGTGTTACCCAGGAGAGTTTAGGCGTTTCCAATTTTCCAATATCTGGGTCAATTCAACAATCTCACGTTTCCCTGAAAAAAACTCCCAAACACTTCTTTAAAAACCCCACCCCCATGGACTGGAGATAAGGCAGTCCTGGAGGGACACTTCATCTTCAGATCCCCACCCCCACACCTTTTTCCTGTCCCTCCCCAGGGCACGGGCCGGTTTGATGACTCTGATCCTTACATAAACGCTTCCTTGGAATGCAGAGACTTTGCATCCTGGCTAAGGAACTAATGGGTGGACTTTTCCCTCCAGGCCCACACCCAGCCTCTAAAGGGTGGGGGGAGGGTAAGGAACTAGCTCCTGGGAACAAACTCGACTGTCAGCTGAATTGAAGGTTCCTCTTCACCCCTAAATAGCTACACAGTAGATATTTGTTGAATAAATGAGAGCAATATCTACAGTCTAGAGACACAAGCTAAATTGATCTCTTTTTTACATTCAACGGTTACAGCCTAGGAAGCCAGCTGTAACAGCCATGCTGTTTGACCACAGGTAGTAGATTAGTGGAGTACCTGTAATGTGGACACTCTTGACCTTATTACGCTTCTGGGGACTGGGATCAACTTCCCCACTTTTTAAAAAGTGGGTTTCCAAAAAAAAAAAAAAAATGTGGGTTTACAATCTGGGGTTGATTACCCTTCCATTTAGAGTGAGGGTTATTCCTACTCAATGTACATTTACATCCCCTTTTCAAAGCAAATTTCCTCCCCTATCCCCACTCTGTCTGCAGGCGTTCGGGATAAAGCAACGAAAGAGAGACAAACGAATGTGATTTTTAGGGTTAAATTACATAACTTGGGAGGTGATAACTACTACGGCGAAAAAGGTACCAGGCTGGAAAATGATTTGTGGAGGCCAGGGGATGCGGAAGAGAACCCTACATTGGGGTTCTGGCTCAGGTTGGGGAAAAAGGAGCCGAGGTGGAGGAGGCTCTGGCGTCGGGGCGCCGGGGAGACAGATCTTTTCTGCAGAAGTGACGGAACAGTGATCTGGTTCGTGCGGAGGTAGGTGAAGGGCAGAAAGGGACGCGGACAGAGATGTCGGTGGAGAACGCTGGGGGCGGGGGGCTATGCTCTGGCTGAGGCCAGAGGATGCTCTCGCGGACGGCTCCCCGGGCCGGGGCGGGGGGCGGTCTCGGGTGGCCCCCAAAATGGCCTCCCGCAGCCCCT
>NW_006442103.1:19273738-19279609 GCF_000325575.1 Pteropus alecto
CGACCCCGGGTCCGGGTCCTTGCGGCCGAGGCCCCGCCCCTCGCGGGAAACGGACCAACCGGAGGGAGGCTGGGGCGGGCCGGGTGGTGACGGCCAATGGGGGTGGAGCTCCGGAGGGGAGTAACAGGTTGGTGGGAGGGGGAGAGGGAAGGAGGGAGCGCGGAGGGACGAGGGGGAGGGCCCCGGAGCCGCGCGTGCAGCTCCGCCGGAGCCGGAGCCCGAACCCGAGCTCGAGCTCGGGAGCGCCGGGCCGGGCTGGGCTGGGGTGAGTGAACCGGACCCGGGCAAGGGCACCTGAGACGCAAGCAGGCCTCAGGTGCACCCCTGAGGGGCGGGGGTCGAGGCGATCCGAGGTACCTCCCTCCAGCGCACAGGTGCTGAGTTGGAGCGAGGGCGAGGGGAGGTCAAGGCAGGGTGGAGTACTGGTTCAGAGCTGGCTCCCATTCTAAGGTGACGGAGACAGGTGCCTGGGAAGGTGCCAGGTGAGGGACACCTGAGGTTAAGGCCGTTTCCCAGGGCACGAAAGCGTTTCAGGGCCCGGATCTCTCTGGAGGTCAGAGGTCGGTCTCAGGGGCAGAATGTCTCTAGGAGACCGGAGTGGTGGGGGGGATGGCGTTGGTCTCGGCTGGGCGAAGGGGACTTCTGCCAGGTTCAGAGACACTGGGGCAGGGCAGGGAGAGGTGCTGTTTTCCTGAGGTTCTTCAACCCGATGCCAGTCTCGCTGGTGCTGACACCTCCCTTCTGGCTTTGAGATGGCTCTGAGGGGTGGGATCTTCCTGTAACCATTCACCTACGGGCGAAGACAGCTGCAAATAAGAGACACGGAGGGGCAGAGCAAGAGGGCGCCCCCATCTCTTTGCTAGGTGCGAAACTATTTAAGGCTCAGTTTCTGCCCTTTGCTTTCATGCCAGGGGGAATTTTTCCTTCTTCCTCTGGAAACAGTGCTCTCTCCGAGAGAGGACTATGGGGAAGCGAAGATCCCTGGGCCTACGAAATATCTAGAACTGTTTCCATTGAGGGCTCTTTCTGGGGGCTAATGTCAAACCTCCCGCCCACCCCCACCCCAAGCGCGCATACTTTCTTCTGTAGTTCTAGACGGGGCCACCAGGTGAGGTTTGAGAGCCTAACCTATTTCTTGGATGCCCCTCAGAAGATCGCCATTATTCCCTGAAACCCCACCAGGTGTCCCTGGCTCCTGGACCCTGTCGGCTGTCAGACTGGCAGTGGGCAACAGAGGTGCAGGAAGTAGGCAGGAGACCGCAGGAGACCACAGGCCTAGGGGAGGTAGCACCTCCAGGTCTCCAGCTGGAGGAGAGGTGCGCGTCGGGGCCCCAACAAGACCGAGGCAGATTCCTTTGCCTTAGGCAGGTAAGGGAACCGGAGCCAGCCTTAGCTCAGCCCCTTTGAAGCCCTAGCTGTAATTGGGGAAATAATTAGTAACCGCTATATTGTGGACAGGCTGCCTACGGGTGCCTCTGCACCTCTCCTTCCATCCCGGATATTTGGGAGTGGGGGGCTGGCACGAGGGGACTGCTAATCCAGAGATTTGCCTGACCCTAAGAGGATTCTGGCTTCCTGGAACCTGCATGCCTTCACCTCCGGAGGGGAGGGGGTAGGGCTGCTTCTCTGTGTGTGGGGGAGGGGAAAACGGAGGGCCAGGGAGGTGGCCCGAGTTAGTGTGGGATCAGGAATGCATCTTTGGGAACTTGAGAGGGAGGGGTGGAGGGTCGAATCTTCTTGTCACACGCTGGACTGTCAGTCACCAGATTTTTTGTGCATCTGCTCCTCCCGCCCGTTCCCTCTCTACCTTCTGCCTCCTCCTTCAGAGCCTTGGCCTTGACATCTAGGCGGGACAGAGTCCCTGCCCATGGTTTTGCCCCTCTGCCTCCTCTGCGTTGTGGAATTTCTCGGGTCTGCTTTACAGGCTGCCTGGCCGAATCTCCCTGGCCCTCCCCTTCCCCCTCAAACCAGTCCAGCAAGTTCGCAGGGGCCCAGTTCCTCATTGTGTTTTCTTACCCCACTGGCCAAGCAGCTCTAGTCTGGCTCTCAGGTTTCGGCTTTACCAGTGGACCGAGCCAGGAGTCTACTCGGGGGGTTCTTTTCGGTTCCATGAGGAACCCTTACCTTTGTAACCCTATGAGAAAATAGGAGCCAAGCGATCGAGGTCTGAGCTGCCCTGTTCCCTTCCGATCATGTACTTTCCTCGTTGCCTCAGAGGGGAGTCTAACCTCTACCTCCATTTCTCCCATTTTCTAAATCTGCCCGTTTCATAGCATCTAGCATGTTGCCCAGCGCTGCGTATGTCAGTTCTTCCTCTGTGCACCTGAAACCACCCCACCCCCACTTCCTGCCAGGAGTCCAGAGACCCAGTCACTCCTAGTCGGGAGCCAGACGCCATGGCTGGGCCAGAGGGGATGGAATTGAGGCAGGGCAGGCTAATGAGTAACTCAGGGGGAAGTGGCTGTTTGGTACAGGTGCACCATCTAACCCCCTTGCGGGCAGGAATGGCAGAGGCAGGCAGATGAAGCTGAATTAACTCGTAGCCTGGTCTCTTCCCAGAGTACAGCTGGTGAGGAGCACCTTGGGCACATGCCAGGGGCGGGAGGAGCAGGGTCAGGCATCTGGTGAGAGCGAAAGCTCTGGACTCTGTTGCCTGGCGCTGGATCACTGTTTACCTGGCTCTGGGGCTTACGCAAGGCCTTGGAGCTGCCCCGCTCCCCACCCCGCTGCCCTCTGTGACTGGAGGCGGATAGGTTTCGGGTTTTCCATGTTGAATCATTTAGAGCCCTGCTTTCTGACCTACCCCAAAGATCCCTTCGGCCCTCCTGGCCCCTGATCCCCATTGGTTGAGGTTTGGGAGGCACTGGGACCTGGGGGTGCATTCGATGCCGCCTCCGAACAGCTCTGCACCCGTGGGCGAGCAAGGGGCGGTGTGCCCCGCTGAGCCAGGCCTGGGAACCTCTTGGCCTGGATCTGGAAGATCAGTAGAGCGGCACCATGAATAAATCATGTGACTTCGGAGAGCTGGCAGTCTATGCACATCTGGTTCCAAAACTGTGAGCAGAGTAGGGCAGGGAGTCCAGGCCAGGAGGAGGTCTTGTCACTAAGGCAAGTGTGAGATGGCTGTGAGGGATCCTGGGGCAGATCTCCCCGCTGCTCTGGAGTCTCCTTGGTTCAGGAGGCAACCTTTAACAAATATTTATCGTCTGCCAGGCCCTGGGGACACAGGAGTCCGCTGAGAGCCATGGTCTTCACCCTCTAGGAGCTTATAATCTAGTGGGGGAGACAGATAAGGCGTCACTCCGGTACATATATAAAAACAAGCCGAGGCAAAGTCACTGAAGGACAACTGTAGAGCGTGCAACATGGTTGTGACCTAGTTTGTGGGACGAGGGTTCGGGGAAGGCTGCTCTGACGAGGGTACATCCTTCTGTGAATCAGGTGAAGCCCAGAGGGTCCTGTTGGAAGGAGCAGGTGTGTGCAGGGTAACGTGTCAGCTTTCCGAGAGGCATGTGCTGCTAGGTGCATTGATGTTTAGTATCTTGTCTTGTCTTTTTTTTTTTTTTAATTAAAGTAGAACCTAAGTAAATAAAGTGCAAAAATCTTAAGTGGATAGCTTGATAAATTTTAACAGTCGTGTACACCCGTGCAATTATTGTCTAATTCTCACAGATAATTACCTCGTGAGGCATTATCATTACGCCCATTTTAAAGATGAAGAAACGGAGGCTCAGAAAAGCTGTGATTTGCCCAAGGTTGTAGATCGAGTGAAGAGCACAGCTAGGATCCCAAGCCAGATGCCACTCCGGCCAGTGCCTTTTCTACTGGATGGGTGGTTCGGAAACTTCCCCCTTCGCCTTGTGGCTTTTCTGGTCCCATTTCTTACTTGAATTCCAGCATAGGGCCCTGCCGACTAAATGTCCTGTGGTTCGGGGCATCCGAGTCAGGTTGATTAATGTCCTCCAGACACTCTTGGGGTCCTCAGGCTCATGGGTGGGCTTTAAGGTGTTCATGAACCTCTTGAGAGTCTGTGGTAGAGTTCGGGTGGGCTGTCTCCTGCGGGGAGGGAGCACTGTTTTCATCATGTCCTGCAATGGAGTCTCAACACCACAGGAGGTGTGTTGAGTTGGTTGGGTTGTTGGTTTGTTTTTTTTTTGTTTTTTTTTTTTTTTTGCAGCTAGGGGCTCCTCCCTCCTGATTCCTTTCTTGGGAGGGGGAAGGGCCTGGAATGCCAGGAATGCTCTTCCTCCTGCTGGAGCCCTTTCTCACCTGGAGCCTGCCCTCCCTTTCCCTCTCTCTGGTCACCTGGCTTCCTAGGACTTTGTACAGTGCCTGGAAGGGGCCTCGCCAAGCTTCTTCAGCTGGAGCTCTGCAGGGAGGGTGCGCTGGGCGTGTGTGTGTCTCTGTCCGGCACACTGGAGGCTCCTCCTCCAGTTTGGTGCTGGGCTCCAGTGGGGATCGGCTCCCTGGGGAAGCTGGAGTTCCTGGAGCCAGAACACACCTGGAATACATGCCACTCGCTGACTGTGAGCTCAGGCAGTGTGGACCTGGGGACCTGGTCTTGGCCCTGCCTCTCGGGTGGGACAAGTCTGTGTGTCCTGAGGCCCCTCCGGCTGGCACTCTTATACGTTAGTTACATCTTCACTTGAATAGGCAGTGCATCTACATGGTTCCAAATTCAAAAGGGACACAGATACACAGGAGAAAGCCAGTCACTTCCCCGTCCCTGTCCCTAGCCCTCAGTCCCCCCAATCCAGAGGCGCCCCTGCTGTCACTTTGAGTGTTCTTCCAGAAATGGGATGCCATGCCTTGGAGGTCTTCTGTATTTGAAATGAGCTGAGGGAGTGGAGGCCCCTTTGCTCTGTGGGGGTGGAGGTGTCGGTGAGACAGGGCTTGGGTTCTGCCTTCGCTGGGTGGCGAGGCACCCGTGCGTATATGTCTGTGTGTGAAGATCAAGCAAATCTTTAAACTATTGATGAGCCCAGTTCCCAGAACTACAACAGAGGAGATGGATTCTTCTGGGTCAGCGTGTCTCTAAGTGTGGTCCCTGGACCAGCAGCATCAGCACCACCTGGGAACTTTTAGAAATTCAAACCCTCAGGCTCCACCCCAGACCTACCCAATCAAAAACTCTGGGGGTGGGCTGTTTTAATAAGCCCTTGGGGTGCTGCCGCTATTCAGATCAAGAATGAGAACCACAGTTCTCATGCAGAAGGAAACGACAAGGCAGTCGGCCTCACCAAAGCGGGGTTGGGGGAGGTTTCTGGGTTTCAGTCTCTCAGCCGACTCCCCTTTCTTCACCTTCTAGGACCCCTCCTGCCCATGGAGCAGGCGTTCACCATGGCCGAGCCCCGGGGCCCCGTAGACCACGGAGTCCAGATTCGCTTCATCACAGAGCCGGCGGGGGCCACAGAGATGGGCACCCTGCGTCACGGGGGGCGACGCCCGGCTAAGGACGCCAGAGCCAGTACCTACGGGGTCGCCGTGCGCGTGCAGGGCATCGCGGGGCAGCCTTTTGTGGTGCTCAACAGCGGGGAGAAGGGCAGCGACTCCTTTGGGGTCCAAATCAAGGGGGACAACCACCGAGGGGCCCCGGGAGCCCTGAGCCCCGACTCGGAGCCCCCCGAGAGCCGCTACTCTCAGGCTAAGGAGTTTCCCGGCCCGTTGCGGGACATCGCGTCCGACGAGGAGGAGCCTGGGGCCCGCTGCTCGGGGCGGCTCCTCCGCTCCCAGTCCCAGGCGTCGCTGACCGGCCCGGTCCCCATGGCTCAGGGCAGCAGGAGCACCAGCATGCTGGAGCTGGCCCCCCAGGGCGCCTCCCCAGGGAGCGCCATTGACACGGCGCCCCTGTCTTCCGTGGACTCGCTCATC
>NW_006442103.1:19280116-19297847 GCF_000325575.1 Pteropus alecto
CCTTTGTGCTCCGCGTCTGCCCTCCGCGCGTGGGCAATTCCCGTGGGCAGAATTCTAAAGGAAAGGGCACCATGAAATCGCCGTTCGCGAACGCGGAAAGTCCCTTGTGCCGCACGCCTGTCCCTCGCCTTTGCTCGGTCTGCAGCACACACACGTAGGCGGGCCGGAGGGTGGGGCGGCTCCCTGGCGCTCTTGACAAAGCTCCCACCTTTGTCCCTCACTCAGGAGTGCAAGTAAGTGAGTGGGGAGCGATCGTACCCCGAGACGAAGTTAAGCGCGTTCTAAAAGTAAATCACTTAGAAACCCTAACGCATTAACTGTCGTTAGCGACAAATTATTTGTCACACGGCTCGCAGCTGGTTGAGATCTGCCTGCTGAGGAAAACCTGGTTCTCAACAATTGCGAGAGGTGTGTCCTGCTCGCACCTGTCCCTGGCTGGGGCTCAGGCCTCGCCATGTTGCCTCGTGACCCCACTTCTGGCTCGTTCGCTGCGCTCGGAGGGCCTTGCCTCCCAGTTGCCACCTCTGCTGCATCTGAGCTCCACACACGCTTCTGGCTTAATCTTCGTTTCTCTGGATTTACTTCTTTCGCAGTTCAAATCGACTCCAGACCTTCTCCGAGACCAGCAGGAGGCAGCCCCACCCGGCGGTGTAGACCACGTGAAGGCGGCCATCTATGGCATCCTGAGGGAGGGGTGAGTGGGGCGGTCCAGCGCGGAGTCGCACCGCTCGCTCCTTTTCCGTCCAGCTTCCTTCCCCATCCTCCCCGCTCTGAGCCCGGACTTCCCTCATCCTTGCTACCTCTTTCCTCCCCTAACCTTGGCTTTTGTCCTTTTCTCCTCCAGAAGCCCAGAAAGTGAAACTTCTGTAAGGAGGAAGGTCAGTTTGGTGCTGGAGCAGATGCAGCCTCTGGTGAGTGGCCTTCTCATGGTGGGAGCAAGGGTCAGGCTTAGGGCCCTTGGGGCCTCAGGAGCTGGATGTGGACTCACTTCCTTCCTCGTGTCTCTGGCAGGTGGCTTCTCCTGGTTCTTCTAAGGCCCTGGCAGGGCAGGGCGAACTCACCCGAAAAGTGGCGGAGCTTCAGCAGAAGCTGGATGAAGAGGTGAAGGTGAGGAGAAGTAGAGGTCCAGGAGGGAGGCAGGCCCACGGGGAGAAGACCGTGGCTCAGGCCAGCTCCTCCAAGCAATGGGGCGAGCACTCGCGTGTCCTGTGAGACCAGACGAGAGTTCGTGCTGGTCCCAGCAGGGACTTCTGGGAGTCCTCGGAGCTTCGACAAAAGGAACACATCCCTCAGGGGTCCGGCCGCTTTCCGTTCCGTTTCTTTCGGCCGTTCCCATCCTGGCTCTGCCACTTACTGGCTGTATAAATCGTGAACGAATTACTCATGTCAGTTCTTTTCATCGTCATAATAATGATGACGATAATAGTAGCTGCCATCTATTGAGTATAATTTTTGTAGTAGGCGCTGTCCTGGGTAATACATAATAATTACAGTGACCCTGTAGAGTAGGCATCCTGGACTCTTCCGAGGAGAAAATTGAAGATCAGAGAGGTTAAGTGAATTGCTCAAGGTGGTAAGAAGCAGAGAAGAAATTTAAAAATTCAGGTCAGCCTTATTCAATAGCCTATGGACTCCTGCTCCCCTCCGCCCTTTAAAAAATACCACTGCCAACTTCTACAATGTGGCCCGTTTGTAGCTGGTGCTCAGTAAATGTTGGATTATAACTAACTCCCCTTGTTTCCTGGAAACCAGTGTAGCATAGGAGTTAAATGGTGCACTGTGAAGTCAAAACTGAGCTCGAATCCTGGTGCCCTTAGCTGTTGGCTGTGTAATTGACCTCGAGCAGGTTCTTTAAATGTTCTAAGCCTGTGATTCCTTAACTGCTAGGTGGGGAGTATGATGGTGCTGTATCAGTTATCGATTGCTGTGGAACAGATTACGTCAGAACTGGACAGCTTAACGCAAACATCTCCCAGTGTCTGAGGGCCCAGAATTGGGGAGCAGCTTGGCCGGGCCATTCTGGCCTGGGTCTTTCATGAGGTTCCAGTCAGGGTATTGGTGGGGGGCTACAGTCATCGGAAGACTTCACTAGGCTTGGAGGATCTGCTACTGAAATGGCTTACTCCATGGCCCTTGGTAGGAGGCCTCACTTCCTTGCTGTGTGGACCTCGTCACAGGGCTGCTCAAGTGTCCTCACAAAATGGTAGCTACGTTTCTCCAGAGTGAGCGACACAGGGAGGACATAGAGAGGAAGCTGCAATGCCTTCTTCTGACCTAGTCTCAGAAGCTACACGTCACTGCCTCCTTTTTCTGTTTGTTAGGTGAGCGTCCCTAGGTCCAGCCCTCACTCAAGCAGAGACGCTTTACCTTTTGAAAGGAACGTCGTACATAGCATTGGTGGATGTATTTTAAGCCATCACAAGTACCGAGGCTTGTCGTGAAGGTTAAAGGCAGATAATGTGTGCATGAGGTCCCTGGTCCAGCGCCTGTCACAGAGCGAGTGTCAGTGAATGTTAGACACCCCCATTACTCCACGTCCTGCTCGCAGGCGCCCCTGCTCTTCACCTGCTGTACTCTCCTCTCCTTTTCCAGAAGCGGCAGAAGCTAGAGCCCTCCCGGGTGGGGCTGGAGCGGCAGCTGGAGGAGAAGGAGGAAGAGTGCGGCCGCCTGCAGGAGCTGCTGGGGCGGAGGCTGGGGGAGGCCCAGCAGAGCACCAAGGAGTGAGCACTGCGGTGGTGCACGTGGGGGGCTGCTGGGGGCCCAGGCCGGAGTTAGAGGCTGCCCTGGGGCTGAGGGAGACGGGGAATCTCCGGAAGCTGGAAGGAGAAGACAGGGATGGCTTAAAGATGGGACGTCTCCTTACTTCTCGGTCTGTGATGGTGACGGTGCCCGAGTTAGGCTGACGGTCTGCCTCTGTGCCTCGGGTTCTTCATCTGCGAAGTGGGTTAACGACAGTACCTATCTCACAGGATCGTTGTGAGGCTTCTTCAATCACTCATTCAGCAGATGTTTTTGCAATGAGTGCCGTGTGGTAGGCAGTGATCTGGGTTCCTGGGTACGTCAGTGAACCACACAGATGAAGGGCCCTGCTCTCCAGAGGCCTAGTTTCTAGTGAGGGGGGATGGGCCGTAAGCAATAAACGCATCCTGTAAGCAAACTTGTCATATGTGAGAAGGTGAGAAGTAGAGTAAGCTGATCGGGAGGGCCGGGTTGCGGGGCAGCAGGTTATTATATTCGATAAAGTGGTCAGGGAAGGCCTCGCTAAGATTTGAGCAAAGACTTAAAGGAGGCATAAATGAATTAGTGCATGTAAAAGGTTTAGAGAACCACCTCCTGACATGTGGTACAGATAATCAATAATCTATTATTGATTATCAGGCTCCAGAACATGAAGCTCCTCCTGGACCAGAGTGAAAGGGTACGACGCGGGCTGGAGACCCAGGTGATGGAGCTGCAGGACCAGCTGAAGCAGGCCCAGGCCCCTGAGCCTGCCAAGGAGGTGCTGAGGAAGGTAGGGAGCCGGGCTGGGTACCCCAGCCTCTGCTTCCTTTCGGCTAGAGCATCCTCAAGTCTGTTCATCTACAGTTTCCTCTAAATACGGGGAGTAGGTAACTGATGGCGGGTACCTCTTAGTGCGCTTTCGGACAGACCCAGTGGCGGGTGGGACTCAGGCCCAGATGGCGGGTTTCCTCTATCCTAACAAGGCATCTTGGAGGGCAAAGTACACCTGGTACCGTGCCTGATAAACACTTTTCGATTGACCGACTGCATGTGACGAGGCAGGGATATCCTGATACAGTCACCTCTGTGCTCCCACCGGCACTTTCCCCAGGACCTGTTAGAGACCCGGGAACTTCTGGAAGAGGTCTTGGAGGGGAAACAGCGGCTCGAGGAGCAGCTGAGGCTGCGGGAGCGCGAGCTGACAGCCCTGAAGGGGGCCCTGAAGGAGGAGGTGGCCTCCCGGGACCAGGAGGTGGAGCAGGTCCGGCAGCAGTACCAGCGAGACGCGGAGCAGCTTCGCCGGAGCATGCAGGACGCGACCCAGGCACGTGGCAAGAGCAGGGGCTGGGAGCAGAGGACACTCCCAGGAAGGGGGCTGCCTCGAGGTCTTGGTATTTTGGGACTTGTCGTGGTCATAGCTGGAACTCCCCCTAGAAGACACAAGTGAGATGTAATGAAAACCTTGGTCAGGAAGCCTGCAGGCCAGAGTCCCATGGGGACGTAACGGGGGGCTTCCTGTAGATGGCAGGGGCAAAATGACTTGGGGAGAGAGCCTCTGCTAGCATCGTACCAGGTACCACGGGGGGTCAGGCCGTGCAGCTGGCATGGTGCCCTCCAGGCCCGAGCCTTCCCTTCTGAACACTCACACTTGGATTCGACGCGAGCTCTTCCCTCTGAGCCCCCTGCCTCCCGGCCCCCCTTCCTTAGGACCATGTGGCATTAGAGGCCGAGAAGCAGAAGATGTCAGCCTTGGTGCGGGGGCTGCAGAGGGAGCTGGAGGAGACCTCAGAGGAGACGGGGCATTGGCAGAACATGTTCCAGAAGAACAAGGAGGAGCTCAGAGCCACCAAGCAGGAGTAAGGACCTCGCCCCTCTCCCGGGAATGCTCCCCCGTGCCTGCCATCCAGGCCCCCGTCCTTTCCCCGCATGCCGTGCTCTCTGCTGCCCCACTCCTCAGACTGCTCTTCTCCACAGCCACCTCCCTCCTGAGAGCTGGGTGCCCCGTGTGTCGGCCTCCGGGGAGGTGGTTTTCATTGTCCTGCTACCCTCTCCCAGGCAGCTGGCCTGACCCTGTTCCCTTTCAATTCACCTGTCCGGGCTCAGACTTCTGCAGCTGCGAATGGAGAAGGAGGAGATGGAAGAGGAGCTCACGGAGAAGATAGAGGCCTTGCAGAGGGAATTAGGGCAGGCCCGAGCTGGAGCTGGAGATTCTCGCCAGGTGGAGGAGCTCAAGAAGGTACTTGGGAGGCGGGGGCAGAAGGGCAGGTTGGGGTGATGCGCACCTGCCTCCCTATCCACGAGGGCCCCCACACTAGTGTGGCTGTCTCCCTGTGCTTGGTTTTCAGGCCCCATCCTGCCTGCTCAACCTTATCTCTTCCCAGCACATCCAGCGGGGCTGGTTTCATTGAGTAGAGGAATTTCTAGTGAGAAGGGCTCGCAGTGGCCAGATTGAGTTACAGCCAGAAGCTGCTGGCTGACTCCCAAGAGACCTCATGGATAGTGGCGTTTAGGTGGATTTGTGAAACTCTAAGGTCATTCTTGCAAGCTTGGAAACCTAACTTGATGAGCAAAGCTTGCTCTGCCTGCAGAGGGTCCTCATTTAAATGTAGAATGCCAGTTTATTTGCTTACAATGAGAACTGTAGTCACGTGGGCTGGAATACTTGCACTGGCCTGGCCAGCTGACCTACATGGGAAATCAAATGGCAATTTTTTTTTTTTTTTTATGCAAGGCAACCTTTGGTTGACCTCACAGATTGCAAAGACCTTGTCAGCTTACAATCTCTTATTTTTTTATTTTTTACACCTACAGCACCTGGTCTTCGTAGGTGGTCTCCCGTCCAAGTACTAACCAGGCATGACCCTGCTTAGCTTCCAAGATCAGACGGGATTGGGCTTGTTCAGGGTAGCATGGCTGTAGACTCAAATGGCAATTTGAAAACTGCTTAGATAGTATGGAATCTAGACACAGGGAATTAAATTTTTTTATCACATGTAGATATTTTATAAATGATAAGGGCATACAATCGAAGCGAACACACAAATTATTTCTTCCTTTATATTCCTGGTACTAGTTTATGAAAGACAACAAATCAACTGATTATTTTCGGTTATTTAGAAACTTGGAAAATATTTCCTAAATTATAGGAAACTGGCATTTATGACCTCTTGAGGATCCTTCTGGGTCTACATTTTTTGATTCTCTTGCTGGAATCATGCTGTCATAGTAGGTACTCACTTAATAAGTGATAATTAGTCAGTGTTTTATCATTCTTTTGCTATAAGAATGCCTAACCATAATCGAGGTGATCGTATTTTTAAGTGAGTGAAGAAATATAGCTCTAAATGCCGATTTTCCAGATAAATAAAAGCCTGGACTTACACAAAATATTTGGTGGAAGAAAACATAATAAACGTTAACCAACTGTACTTTCGTGGTTCTGAAATCAAAACTAACTCTTAAATTTTTACTATATTGTTATGAAGTGGACAAATATCACAAAAAGTCTAAAGTCCGTTCACCGTATTCGTCCGTAGAGTGAACCTGGATATTCTCTGGACAATCTCAGTTGGATAGAGCTAAAAAAACGAAAAAGTACCAATTAGTGTTTTATTTAGCTTATAAAGTAAGTGTATTTCATCAAATATTTAGTCAATAGACAAAACATACATTACAAAAACAGACTAACCCGGTCCAGTGTTGATCATCCATGGGGCTGTTTTTCTTTGTAACTGGTTTGGTTAGTGTCAGACATCGAAGATTCACTAGGTGTCTATAACCTACTTTCTGAATTTCAGAAGTAGTTAATAGCTAAAGAATTAGTGCCAGAACTCACATTTCACCTTTTTTAAAAAGATATCATCGGCACCACTATTTATCGTGCACACATGTTGATTTTCAACACATTTTCTTCTTCTTTTAATAGTCAATCCTTTTTCATCCATACCCTCATCTTTTCTCACTCCACATAAGTTTTTAATGGATTTATTTCACATACCGTAACATTCGCCCTTTTAAAGTGTACAAATCGAGTAGATTTTAGTATAGTCACAAAGTCATACAACCATCACCACGGTCTGATGACAGAACACTTTTATCGCCCCAAACAGGAACCCCATATCCATTGGCAGTCGCTCTGCCAGGGTTGCCCCTGGCAACCACGAATCAACTTTCTCTGGATTTGCCTATTCGGGACTTTTCATTTAGTTGGATTCTGATAAGATGTGGCCTTTCGTGTGTGAGATCTTTCACCTAACGTGATGTTTTTCAAGGTTTACGTGTGTTGTATAGCAAGTGTCAGTACTCCATTACTTTTTACGGCTGAATAATATTCCATTGTACGGACATAACCACTTTTGCTTATCGGTTCACCAGTCGACGGGCGTTTGGGTCATTTCTCTATTCTAGCTGTAACGACTAACGCCGTGAGCATTCACGTACGCGCTTTCTGTGAACACGCGTTTTCAGTTCTCTTGGGCACGTGCCTAGGAGTGGAATTGCTGGGTCACGTGGTACCTGGCTAACTTCCGAGAAACTGGCGCTGGGCACAGCATTTCACGTCGCCCGGCGATGCATGGGAGCTCACCGTGTCCGGCTTCTGGTGTCGCGGGCTGGCTCCGCCCTGGCACCATTCTCCTTCCCCTGCAGGATCTGTGCCGGGCACAGGAGGAGCTCAAGGACCTGCGGGCCGAGCGGCAGAGCCAGGAGGTGGCCGGGCGGCTCCGGGAGCGGGAGCTGGAGAAGCAGCTGAGGGCCGAGACTGACCGAGGCCGGGGCCTGGAGCAGCAGAACGTCCAGCTGCAAAAGACCCTCCAGCAACTGAGACAGGACTGTGAAGACGCTTCCAAGGCAAGGGGAGTGGGCACAGGGCTTAGGAGGTGGAGGCTCAGGGGTCTGGAGGGCTGAGGAGCCGGAGGGCGTGGAAAGTTACCTGTCATGGGTACGTACAGACCAGATCCTCGGTCCCAAGTGTGTGGTTGAAGCAGCCAGGATTTGGCAGGGGGAGGCCTGGCTGTACCTGGTGACACCCGCTGTGGGGGTGGGGTTCTGCGGGCAGCCTCCGGCTGGTGGCGTTACCCCACTTTAAGTCTGGTCCTTGTGGGCTCTCTGGGGCGGCTTTCCGGGGGGTGCTCAGTGACCCGGAGCCCCGGGGTCTGAGCCGCCCGCCGCTCCCTGCACGGCCGCAGGCTCAGATGGCAGCAGAGGCAGAGGCGGCAGTGCTGGGGCAACGCCGGACAGCAGTGGAGACGACGCTTCGGGAGACCCAGGAGGAGAATGACGAATTCCGACGGTGCATCCTGGGTCTGGAGCAGCAGCTGAAGGAGGCGCGAGGCCTGGCGGAGGGTGGGGAAGTGGCGGAGGCTCGGCTTCGGGACAAGGTGCAGCGGCTGGAGGTCAGTGCTTCGGGGGCGGCATCGGCTCCCTCGGGGGCTGTTCTCTCCAGTCCTTGGCTACATGCGCGGCCTTCACTTTTATTTTACCCTTCGAGAGGTTCTGTGTGCCCCCCTAAACCCTCCGTGCGCTGCGGGTTTACTTCCTGCACTGTGTTTCGGTGTGGACGTCCCAGCCTTTGCGTGTTCTGTGCCTTGATTTCGGTGACGCTTCCTCGGGGCCTGTTCACACTGCCCGACCTTTTCATGAATAAGTCTCCTCCTCCCCTCGCATCGGCTCACCTCCAAGTGCTGGAGCCCGAGCTTTGCCTCCTCTCAGTCCACCCCCCTCCCCAGGCAGAGAAGCAGCGGCTAGAGGGGGCCCTGGACGCAGCTCAGGAAGAGGAAGGGAGCCTGGCCGCGGCCAAGCGGGCCCTGGAGGCACGGCTGGACGAGGCCCAGCGGGCGCTGGCCCGCATGGCGCAGGAGCAGCAGGCACTGAGCCGGGCCCTGGAGGAGGAGGGCAAGCAGCGGGAGGCGCTGCGGCAGGCCAAGGCCGAGCTGGAGGAGCAGAAGCGCCTGCTGGACAGGACTGTGGCCCGGCTGAACAAGGAGGTGAGGCGTGGGGCGGCCTGGGCTCCGGGAGAGGCCCGGCTCGGAGGAAGCTCGCCCCGGGGGACGGGTGGATGTGGGTCAGAATGTGTGCTGTTCGCTGCTTCCCTCAAGTTCACTGTCGGGGAGGCCAAGGTCAGATCTTCAGAGAGCGGCACCCTCCCTACCTGCCCTCAGTGTTTTTGCCCTTCCCCCCACATCCCATTCCTTTATGGTCTCGATCCCGGAGGATGCCTCCTGGTATAAGACCTAAACGTGAGACTCTTCACGGGGAGAATTTTATATTTGGGGGAGGGGAAGGAGATAGGAAGAAAAGGAAATAAATGGCTTTTTTGGGGGTAGGGTTGTCCTCCCGATCTCTTGATAAAACTAGAGCCAACACCTAATATAGTTCATCAATTCTGAAATGCGCATTTTACCATCTCTGAAGTGGAGCGTTGTGATTGACGGTATGTCCCAGTTCCAATGGCAGACTTTTCTTAGTGGTACACTTTGTAATCACTGGCATTTTGAGTTTGTTGCAATAAGGTCATTTAAGGTTTATTTTGTATCGGGTACCGTTGTAAGCACGTCGTTGACTAAGATAATTGTCCCAACAACCTTGCGATGTAGGGACTGTTGTCCCATTTTGCAGATGGGGAGCTGAGACCCAGAGAGGACAAATAACTGGCCTCTGGTCACACAGTTAATAAGTGGCAGAGCCAGGGTTTGAACCCAGGCCCTGTGGACATTACCAGTAGCCACATGAGGGACCTAGGCCCGGAAAGAGCAAGAGGGGCCGCTTTGGCAGGAAGGACGCCCCTGGAGGGTCTGGGGAGCCCAGGTCCACACAGGGACAGAGGCGTCTGGTAAAGACAGGGAGGCCTGAAGATGCTCTTTGTTCCGTGTCCCAGCTGGAGCAGATCGGGGACGACTCCAGGCAGGCCCTGCAGCAGCTCCAGGCCCAGCTGGAGGAGTACAAGGAGAAGGCCCGGCGGGAGGTGGCGGACGCCCAGCGCCAGGCCAAGGAGTGGGCCAGTGAGGCTGAGAAGAACTCCGGGGGGCTGAGCCGGCTTCAGGATGAGGTAGGAGCCTAAGTGGCAGGAGGCTGGGAACCTTCCCCGTGTCTTGGGTTTGAAGGTCATTGCCTCTTAACTAAACCTGTGGCCCAGGGCTCCTGGGATCTGGGTTTCAGTCAAACCACTTAGAGTGACATACTAAGGTGGATGACGGCGGGGGGAGTAGCCCACCCTAGATATGGACACTAGGGGACACATTGTCTGTGAGCAGGGATTTGCAAATTGCTGACAGTCGAGTCACCTCGGGAGATTTAAAAACAAACCCAGTGCCCAAGCCGCATCCTCTAACGATTAAATCGTAACCCTGCGGCCGGGGACCTGGGATTGGTAGTCTGAAAAACTCCTTGAGTGATTCCGGTTTGTGCAGAGGGTTGTAAAACAATGAAGAAAATGGCCTGAGAGTCAGTCTGCTTTCTGTTATCACGGCGTACACCGGCAATGTTACATGCCGGTGATGAAACCTTTCTCCCCTGTGTGCGGACCCCTCCCACCCCTCAGGCCCCACCTTGCTTCCCTGAGCTGTTCCATCTTCCCTTCTGCCCAGACCCAGAGGCTGCGACAGGCCCTGCAGGCGTCCCAGGCCGATAGGGACACAGCCCAGCTGGACAAGGAGCTGCTGGCCCAGCGGCTGCAGGGGCTGGAGCAAGAGGCAGAAAACAAAAAACGCTCCCAGGATGACAGGACCCGGCAACTCAAGGGCCTTGAGGTGAGGACACTGAGGGGGTGGCCGGTGGTGGCCTAGGTCCTGGCACAGGTGCAACTTCTGTCGTCAAAGGAGCCGGGACACTCCACGCTTCTTTCTGGAGTAGGGATCGAACTGGCAGCCCACGGCTGATGGGTTTTGTTTGAATTAATCATCAGCGTTTAGAGACGTACGATGTCACATAAAATTTGTCCTCTTCTGTACGGTCGGAGAATAGGGTAACAGTGACTTTTGGCCCCGTGTTTCCGTGTGGCAGCGGCTGCTGCTCTTAAAGTGAACGCTGGTCTTTAGTTCGCTGTCTTCGGCAGTAGTAATAATGACGACAACGACGACTCTAGCGGCAGTGGCCCCAGACACTTCTGTGTGACACTGTGTGCCAAGCACTTAGGACTCGTTTAACCCTGAGAGTGACCCGGTTGGCTGCGGAGTCTTCTTTGCTCCCTTTTACGGATGAGGAAAACTGAGACTTAAGCCCCTCCATGGCCCCTCTGCTAGGAGGCAGCACAGCTGGTTCACACCCCGGCCGGCTGTCCCCGAGGCCGGACTCCGAGCCTCTACGTGGTCTTGCCCGGCTGGACTGTGTACCTGCTGCTTCAGAGTCCAGCTCTCTCCATCGGCCTTGGCTCGGCACTCACTTTCTGCTTTCCCACTGGGGAAATGGGGCTGCCCCACTGAAGAACAGATTCTGGGGTTTCCCCTCGATGCCACCCTGGTCAGCAGAGGGCAGGGGCGAGGACCGACAGCTTATGGGATGGGCGAGAGAGAAAGTCTGTGGAGGCTGGGCTTTGGGCTCCGGCTCTCTGGTGTCCAGTGGCTGGGGCGGAATGGACCTGTCGTCCCTCCGCCCCAGGAAAAAGTCTCGCGGCTGGAGGCGGAGTTGGACGAGGAGAGGAGCACTGTGGAGCTGCTGACGGACCGGGTGAACCGCGGCCGGGACCAGGTAACCCCTGCCTGACCCCGCGTCTGTGTCCACCCTGACGACACAACCCCTGGGCCCTCCCACAAACAGCTCCATCCACCCTGCCATGAAAACATAATCCGCAGAGTTCTGCCTGCCCTGTCTAAATTCTGTGGCTCCTCTCACTTGAATAGGCTGTGACTTCTCAGTCACCTGGGAATTTCTGGGATTCGGGGTTCCGGGAGCACGTTATAGTTCTTCTGCCCCCTTGGTTTGTCATCAGCCCTCCTCAAGTCTGCTTCCTGTCACCCACCCCCTAGGTAGACCAGCTGAGGACAGAGCTCATGCAGGAGAGGTCCGCCCGGCAGGACCTGGAGTGTGACAAGATCTCCCTGGAGAGACAGGTGAGGGGGACGGGTGGCGAGCCTTGGGGACAGACCCCAGGGGAGCGGGTAGGATGACGAGGGAGGGACCAGAATGGGAGTGCTAACCATGGAAGCCTCCTGTCCCGCTCAGAACAAGGACTTGAAGAGCCGGTTGGCCAGCTCAGAAGGCTTCCAGAAGCCCAGCAGCAGCTTCTCGCAGCTCGAATCTCAGAATCGGGAGTTGCAGGAGCGGCTGCAGGCTGAAGAGAGGTGACGCGAGCGGTCCCCCCGGTCCTCCCTCTCCCCCTCTGGGCTTTTCTCCTCCGAGGCTCCCTCCGTCTCCCACCTCGGACGTGGCCAACCCAGCCTCATCTTTTTGGGAGAACTGTTCTCTTGAGAGAGAACAGAGAGAGTTGCAGCAATGCTGAAATGCGAATGACCTGTGTCTCCCCGGTTCTTTGGCGCTGCCCTGGCTCCTCCCCCGTCTGATGGTGGGGCTCATGACCGAGAGGCGTCCTTGGAGGCAGTAGGAGTTCCTTTAGAAATGGTGACAGCCATAGACGTGCCACCATCTCCACCGTCTTAGGGAGAAGACGGTTCTGCAGTCCACCAACCGAAAACTGGAGCGGAGGGTTAAAGAGCTGTCCATCCAGATCGATGATGAGCGGCAGCACGTCAATGACCAGAAGGACCAGGTAGGACGGCAGCTGGGCCATGTGGCCACTACCTGCTGCGTGTTTGCTTGAAGGCCAGGGGAGGCCCCATCTCATAGGTCTTCCCGACTTAGCCTTTCTTTGTAGATGGACGGAGACTGGACTCAGAGGCCTGGATTAGAGGAGTCACAGGAAGCTCACTGAGTACCTGTGATGTGCTAGCTTCTGTTTTTAAGTGTTACACACTCATTTAATCCCCAAGACAAACCTGTGGTCACGATATTTTTGTCGGGGCAACGATCTCGTGTAGGATTGCTGCAGGGGAGGGTCCCAGGCCGTGATAGCAGCTGACGCTTTTCTAATGCGGGCACTTGGTTTCCTGCCCAGCTAAGCCTGAAGGTGAAGGCCTTGAAGCGGCAGGTGGATGAAGCAGAAGAGGAAATCGAGCGACTGGACGGCTTGCGGAAGAAGGCGCAGCGCGAGCTGGAGGAGCAGCACGAGGTCAACGAACAGCTCCAGGCGCGGATCAAAGCCGTGGAGAAGGACTCCTGGTATGGCTGCTCTTCTGCCCCGGGCCCCTCGGGATGCCGGGGCAGCGAGGGGCAGCGAGGGGACAGACGGGCTCTGCTGAGCTGATCTTTCGGGTGAGGAGGCGGGGCTTCTCATTCCTGGCCGGAAGCCAATCTGATGACCTTAGCATCTCAGCCTCCCCGTTCTCTACCCCATCCTCCCAAATCTCTGATCAGCGGAGGATCTTGGGAGTAAGCTTTTAGATCTTAGAAGAATTGGGAGATTTCCTCAGAATGAAAAGGGTGGCCGTTTTGATCTTTCTACCTCCCTCCATGACCAGCATTCCTCTCTCTGGCTCAGGCGCAAAGCTTCCCGCTCGGCTGCCGAGTCCGCCCTCCAACACGAGGGGCTGAGCTCAGACGAGGAGTTCGACAGGGTCTACGACCCCTCCTCCATCGCATCGCTGCTCACAGAGAGCAACCTGCAGACCAGCTCCTGTTAGCTCGCGGTCCGCAGCGGCCCCGAAGCCGCGGCTCGAGGCCCAGCCTGGCCAGCCGCGCTCTGCCCTGCCCAGCCTCACGTCCCTCAGCGCTGCGGGGGACCCGACGATTCACACCCGCGACGGGGAGGGGCATGCGTGATGGAGGTATAAGGGCATCGAAAGGGCATCGGCGCCAAGCTGGGGGATGGATGGACCTTCTTCCTCCGGAGGAGTGGGCACCTTAGGCGAGCGCCCTCCCTTTAAGTCCACACCCTCCCTCTTCTCCCGCACAGCAGCAGGGTGGTCGGCATCTAGGTAGAGGGGGATTGAGCAGGACAGGAAGGGAGGGAAACTGCCATGTATGTAAAGCTTTATTCTTTAACCCTTAACCCTCAGGCTCAGGGAAATCTCCTAGGTGATTCTGCTCCTTTGACTCTCGCCCTGAAGTGGGGCGAGGGGGATGTTATGGGTGACAGGGGACACGCCGGTGTGGCTCTGGGCGCTCCATGCGCCTCTTTGCACAGTTCTGGGCCCACGTGGTAGTCCCCACCTTCCCGCATTTCTGTTTTTCTGTCTTCCCCAAGCCAGTGGGTCCAGGGGCCCCTTTCTCCTCCCCTTCCCTTCCTCGCCATCCCTCCCTTCCTTCTTACCTCTCAGTGCCTTAGCCATGGCGAGGAGATAGGAATGTTCTTGCCTTTTACACTTGCACATTCATACCTCTCCAAGGACCGGCCTTTCCCCACCTGGGGACCCCAGCTTTCCCGGTTGCCCCAGGGGCTGGTCTGGAGAGCTACCGGCATCTCTGCCAGCGAGCCCCTGGGAGAGGGACTTTGGTAGCGCCATGATGCGGTGGTGGGGCCTGGTTCTGCTCAGGATTTCCACCCTCCTCTCCCTTTGCGACTGTGGGTGTGTTTATTAAATGGCTGCACCTGGGAACCGCGACAACTGTCTACACAAGTTGAAAAGCAAAGGTTCTGGTCCCTGTGGACATCCCTGTGGACATCTATGACCAAATGTGCCCACCCAGGAGCTGGTCCACAGTGGGGACCCAGGGGACCCTCTTTATCTTAGGAGCCTTGGACCTATTACAGAGCTTTCTGCCTGGGATAGAGGCTGACTCTTGGTAGCAATTGGAAGAGGCAGTGGGGGGTTCAGTCCTCCTCTGGGTTTTGGGGAGAGCCAAGCCCTGGTGGGGAAGAGGTGAGAGAGATGATTCATCCCTTATTTCCTAAGTAGGCTCTGTGAGAAGCCTGGGGGAAGAAGAAGGCTGTTCTCACCAATGACATGTAATTTCATGATTTAAAAAACATTCTCTGCAAATCAGATATTTTCTCTCAAACAAATCCAGCCTTGATTTTCATTTTAAGTAAAATATTAAAATTATGTATCTATATTGAAATTCTTGTCTCGTTTTCTCTTTGTTTTTCCTGGCTTATTTGGAGGTCTAGGTTTTATGAAAAAAAAAAAACATTTTAACTGCACAACTTAGGGGCTGAAGCTGGGATTTTCTTTACCTCACTTCTGAGAGGCTCTTTATAACATAAGATGGAGCCTAGGGAACCAGGAAGTGTTTACAGCACCTCCATTTTCTTGTAAACGAGCTTCTGGGAACAGCAAGGCCAGTAAATGCCTTCTCTGAGGGTTAGGGAAGACAGACCAGAATGGGGTTTTATTTCCTTGGGGTATTAGGATGCCTCCAGCATTTATTTACCTCCTAGTACAAAGACACCCCATCCATTCTTGCCTTTAATGGGACCCAGTCCCTACCTCGGAGGTGGGGAAGTTTCTGTCGTCCTTGCCCTTGTGTTGCCTTGAAGAGGGAGCTAGCTGTTCACCAGAGCCTATTGCCAGATTCAGGGGCGCCGCCCACTCAAGAGTGGGTCAGACCCCTCCCGCCTGCCTTGCATGCAGACCCTAGCCCAGTGGAGCAGACACCTGCAGACAGCAGCTGGGCTGGGAAGAGGCTCCAAGGTCCTGCTTGTCCATTCTCTCTTCCAGGCCCTTAAGGTGCTAACCTGGGTTTGAGGAGCAAATGCCTTTGGAGAAGTTGAGGCTCATCCTTTCTCAAAAACACAAATTCCTTTTAAGGACACGTGTCCCTCCTCTCCCAACCACAATATAAGCGCAGCTTTGGTATAATAGCTTCTGCAAAACAAGCCCCACCCAGAGCCAAACTGGCTTTGACTTCGGCCTGGGCGTCCTGCCAGGGAAGGGCACCTGCCTGACTGGCTTAGGCCAGTCTGAGTGAGCTGGCCCTTGGTGCCTGCCTTTCTACGGTGGAGGAAAGGTTTACTCAGCTCCACAAAGCCTGTATGCCGGCTGGCCTGTATGTGGGGAGAGGAGAATGTCTGGAAGCATCTTTCCAATTCTAGGGGCAGGAAGGGTGATTCTCTCATACCAACACTAATCTTGGAGTTGAAAGGAGACAGCAAGGCTGATGAAGAATGTTTGAGGTACAGCCACATACGCTAGACAAAACTTCAGTTAAGCAGCCCAGGTAGCTCCCAAGCCCCACCTCACGTATGTCTGAGCGGGGATTGGTGGGCGTACCCTGGGGCATCGAGGCCACGCCCACCCACTCCTTCGCTCGCACTCGTTGGCGAACGGCGCCTTGGGGGCGTGTCCTAGCCCGGTCCCCGCCCCTGACGCGCCTATACAAGGGGGCGGTTCCGCGCGCGCCGGTCTAGTAGAAGCTGGACCGCCGGGCGGGGAGCTCCTGTGTGCGCTGCGACCCCCGCGGGCAGAGGATGAACGGGACGCGGAACTGGTGTACCCTGGTGGACGTGCACCCGGAGGGCCAGAGCGAGGTACGGACGCGGCCGCACCGCCTCCCCGGCTGGGTCTTCTCGGTTTCCGATCCCGCCGCGGCGGGTTCGCTGACATCACCTGGTGCCGCGCTCCCAGCGGTCCGCTCCTCGCGGCGCTGCTCCTTCTCTTTTCTCCCGCCCCGCGGCGGGCCGTGGGACTCTTGGGAAGTGGCGGGTGGAGAGTCTTCTGAGGCTCGGGGACTCGGGCCGTCGCTGCCCTTTGGGAGGAGGACACTGCGGCTGCTGGCCGGGGCTCGGCGCGGGGCTCCGCTGCGCGCTCCTCGGGCGTCCTGTAGGCGGTAGAGCGGGTCCGAGGAGACCGAGCTCCCGAGGCGGGGTCTCTGCGCTCTTTCGGACTCTGGGTCCCGAAGAGGAGGATTAGGCTTTTCTGTGGGCCCTGGTGACTTCAGAGGCCCTTCCAAGAACTTCATGGTGCTTCGGGTGCTCGGTAACGAGACAAAGGGCAGAGAGTGAGTGGAATCCTAGGGCGTGGATCGCCGAGGAACGCGCTCGCTGGGAGCGACGGGGCTGTCCGCGTGGGGGGGTCGCCTCTCCGCTCGGATTTCTTCTTCCCGCTTGCAGCTCTCCTGCTCCCTTCCCCCTACCGGCCAGCCGATAGGTTCCTGGGACGGTTTGCTGGTTTTGCTTCCGTCTCCAACACCCAAGCCCGGGAGAGAGAGATGCCAGAACTTGGGCTGAGAAAGGGAGGGAGGGGACCCACGCGAGCGTTTCTGGACCTAGCGAGGATGGGGGAGGAAGGGGGCGTCCGCCAGTACTAACCGACCTGCTTTGCTCCCTTCGCTCCGTGGCTCCCTGTCTCTGTTCAGCTGACCATATGGTTTTTCCTCTCGACGGGCAGAGGAGCGTAACTTGTGGCTGGGTGCTTCCACGCTGTTGGAGAACTCAACCCAGAATGGGGGTATAGGGTTTCATCGATTTCCAAGCTATTGTGGCTGAGAGTGGAGTGGGAGCCAAGGTGATGGGGAGCTTGTATCTCGTCCTTTTCGCGTCCCTCCCCTGTATCTGATTCCCTTCCCCTCTTCCTGTCGCAGCATGCCCCTGAGGTAGCTAACCCAGCAGCACCTGGATTGGCTCTTCTTCAAGGAATACTTATAGAATAGTCGCTCATTTCAAGTTTAGGGTCCAGATGATCACTTAATTCCATTCAGTCCCCTCTCCATTTCTGCCCAGGCTGCGTTTCTGCCACCTTACAATACGGATCTTGCTGCTGCCCAACCGCGGTCCCCCAACCCCTGGTCTTCTGTAGCCTGCCACTCCCTCAGCTATGGGATGCTCTAGAGATGGGGAAAAATCCATCCCCTATTGTGTCAACCTCACATCTTACTTCATGCTCTTGCTCACTGTTTTGGAATGGTTGAGGCAGGGCAATGGGTATGAGGAAAATGAAAGAGAGGGGTGTTTGGGCTTCTTTTTGCTTGCTGTAGAAAAGAGATCCAGAAGGGTCTTAAGACAAGGCACTGGCAGTATTGAGAATGAACTGACACCCTCTTCTGTCCCTCGATGTTTTGTTGTTTGTCTAGTGGAGCCGAAAGA